>NC_082724.1:44176389-44468433 GCF_030144855.1 Hypanus sabinus | reverse complement strand
TCAGCGTGGTCAGTCACTCCCTGTAACTCAGACCCTCAGCGTGGCCGGTCTCTCCCTGTAACTCAGACCCTCAGCGTGGTCGGTCTCTCTCTGTAACTCAGACCCTCAGCGTGGTCGGTCTCTCTCTGTAACTCAGACCCTCAGCGTGGACAGTCTCTCTCTGTAACTCAGACACTCAGCGTGGTCGGTCTCTCTCTGTAACTCAGACCCTCAGCGTGGTCGGTCTCTCCCTGTAACTCAGACCCTAAGCGTGGTCGGTCTCTCCCTGTAACTCAGACCCTCATCGTGGTCAGTCCCTCCCTGTAACTCAGACCCTCAGCATGGCCGGTCTCTCCCTGTAACTCAGACCCTCAGCGTGGTCGGTCTCTCACTGTAACTCAGACCCTCAGCGTGGTCGGTCTCTCCCTGTAACTGAGACCCTCAGCGTGGTCGGTCTCCCCCTGTAACTCTGACCCTCAGCGTGGTCGGTCTCTCTCTGTAACTCAGACCCTCAGCGTGGTCGGTCTCTCCCTGTAACTCAGACCCTCAGCGTGGTCGGTCTCTCTCTGTAACTCAGACCCTCAGCGTGGTCGGTCTCTCCCTGTAACTGACCCTCAGCGTGGTCGGTCTCTCTCTGTAACAGACCCTCAGGCGTGGTCGGTCTCTCCCTGTAACTCAGACCCTCAGCGTGGTCGGTCTCCCCCTGTAACTCAGACCCTCAGCGTGGTCAGTCTCTCCCTGTAACTCAGACCCTCAGCGTGGCCGGTCTCTCCCTGTAACTCAGACCCTCAGTGTGTGGTCGGTCTCCCCCTGTAACTCAGACCCTAAGCGTGGACAGTCTCTCTCTGTAACTCAGACACTCAGCGTGGTCGGTCTCTCCCTGTAACTCAGACCCTCAGCGTGGTCGGTCTCTCCCTGTAACTCAGACCCTCAGCGTGTTCGGTCTCTCCCTGTAACTCAGACCCTCAGCGTGGTCGGTCTCTCCCTGTAACTCAGACCCTCAGCGTGGTCGGTCTCTCCCTGTAACAGACCCTCAGCGTGGTCGGTCTCTCCCTGTAACAGACCCTCAGCGTGGTCGGTCTCTCCCTGTAACTCAGACCCTCAGCGTGGTCGGTCTCCCCCTGTAACTCAGACCCACAGCGTGGTCGGTCTCTCCCTGTAACAGACCCTCAGCGTGGTCGGTCTCTCTCTGTAACTCAGACCCTCAGCGTGGTCGGTCTCTCCCTGTAACTCAGACCCTAAGCGTGGTCGGTCTCTCCCTGTAACTCAGACCCTCATCGTGGTCAGTCCCTCCCTGTAACTCAGACCCTCAGCATGGCCGGTCTCTCCCTGTAACTCAGACCCTCAGCGTGGTCGGTCTCTCACTGTAACTCAGACCCTCAGCGTGGTCGGTCTCTCCCTGTAACTGAGACCCTCAGCGTGGTCGGTCTCCCCCTGTAACTCTGACCCTCAGCGTGGTCGGTCTCTCTCTGTAACTCAGACCCTCAGCGTGGTCGGTCTCTCCCTGTAACTCAGACCCTCAGCGTGGTCGGTCTCTCTCTGTAACTCAGACCCTCAGCGTGGTCGGTCTCTCTCTGTAACTCAGTCCCTCAGCGTGGTCGGTCTCTCTCTGTAACTCAGACCCTCAGCGTGGTCGGTCTCTCCCTGTAACTGACCCTCAGCGTGGTCGGTCTCTCTCTGTAACAGACCCTCAGCGTGGTCGGTCTCTCCCTGTAACTCAGACCCTCAGCGTGGTCGGTCTCCCCCTGTAACTCAGACCCTCAGCGTGGTCAGTCTCTCCCTGTAACTCAGACCCTCAGCGTGGCCGGTCTCTCCCTGTAACTCAGACCCTCAGTGTGGTCGGTCTCCCCCTGTAACTCAGACCCTAAGCGTGGACAGTCTCTCTCTGTAACTCAGACACTCAGCGTGGTCGGTCTCTCCCTGTAACTCAGACCCTCAGCGTGGTCGGTCTCTCCCTGTAACTCAGACCCTCAGCGTGGTCGGTCTCTCCCTGTAACTCAGACCCTCAGCGTGGTCTGTCTCTCTCTGTAACAGACCCTCAGCGTGGTCGGTCCCTCCCTGTAAATCAGACCCTCAGCGTGGTCTGTCTCTCTCTGTAACAGACCCTCAGCGTGGTCGGTCCCTTCCTGTAAATCAGACCCTCAGCGTGGTCGGTCTCTCCCTGTAACTCAGACCCTCAGCGTGGTCGGTCTCTCTCTGTAACTCAGACCCTCAGCGTGGCCGGTCTCTCCTGTAAATCAGACCCTCAGCGTGGTCGGTCTCTCCCTGTAACTCAGACCCTCAGCGTGGTCGGTCTCTCCCTGTAACTCAGACCCTCAGCGTGGTCGGTCTCTCACTGTAACTCAGACCCTCAGCGTGGTCGGTCTCTCCATGTAACTCAGACCCTCAGCGTGGTCGGTCTCTCCCTGTAACTCAGACCCTCAGGTTGGTCGGTCCTCTTCCTGTAACTCAGACCCTCAGCGTGGTCGGTCTCCCCCTGTAACTCAGACCCTCAGCGTGGTCGGTCTCTCCCTGTAACAGACCCTCAGCGTGGTCGGTCTCTCCCTGTAACAGACCCTCAGCGTGGTCGGTCTCTCCCTGTAACTCAGACCCTCAGCGTGGTCGGTCTCTCCCTGTAACTCAGACCCTCAGCGTGGTCGGTCTCTCCCTGTAACAGACCCTCAGCGTGGTCGGTCTCTCCCTCTAACAGACCCTCAGCGTGGTCAGTCACTCCCTGTAACTCAGACCCTCAGCGTGGTCCGTCTCTCCCTGTAACTCAGACCCTCAGCGTGGTCGGTCTCTCCCTGTAAATCAGACCCTCAGCGTGGTCGGTCTCTCCCTGTAACTCAGACCCTCAGCGTGGTCGGTCTCTCCCTGTAACAGACCCTCAGCGTGGTCGGTCTCTCCCTGTAACAGACCCTCAGCGTGGTCGGTCTCTCCCTGTAACTCAGACCCTCAGCGTGGTCGGTCTCCCCCTGTAACTCAGACCCTCAGCGTGGTCGGTCTCTCCCTGTAACTCAGACTCTCAGCGTGGTCGGTCTCCCCCTGTAACTCAGACCCTCAGCGTGGTCGGTCTCTCCCTGTAACAGACCCTCAGCGTGGTCGGTCTCTCCTTGTAACAGACCCTCAGCGTGGTCGGTCTCTCCTGTAACTCAGTCCCTCAGCGTGGTCGGTCTCTCCCTGTAACAGACCCTCAGCGTGGTCGGTCTCTCCCTGTAACAGACCCTCAGCGTGGTCGGTCTCTCCCTGTAACTCAGACCCTCAGCGTGGTCGGTCTCTCCCTGTAACAGACCCTCAGCGTGGTCGGTCTCTCCCTGTAACAGACCCTCAGCGTGGTCGGTCTCTCCCTGTAACTCAGACCCTCAGCGTGGTCGGTCTCCCCCTGTAACTCAGACCCTCAGCGTGGTCGGTCTCTCTCTGTAACAGACCCTCAGCGTGGTCGGTCTCTCCTTGTAACAGACCCTCAGCGTGGTCGGTCTCTCCCTGTAACTCAGTCCCTCAGCGTGGTCGGTCTCTCCCTGTAACAGACCCTCAGCGTGGTCGGTCTCTCCCTGTAACAGACCCTCAGCGTGGTCGGTCTCTCCCTGTAACTCAGACCCTCAGCGTGGTCGGTCTCTCCCTGTAACAGACCCTCAGCGTGGTCGGTCTCTCCCTGTAACAGACCCTCAGCGTGGTCGGTCTCTCCCTGTAACTCAGACCCTCAGCGTGGCCGGTCTCTCTCTGTAACTCAGACCCTCAGCGTGGTCGGTCTCTCTCTGTAACAGACCCTCAGCGTGGTCGGTCTCTCCTGTAACTCAGACCCTCAGCGTGGTCGGTCTCTCTCTGTAACTCAGACCCTCAGCGTGGTCGGTATCTCCCTGTAACTCAGACCCTAAGCGTGGTCGGTCTCTCCCTGTAACTCAGACCCTCATCGTGGTCAGTCATTCCCTCCTGTAACTCAGACCCTCAGCATGGCCGGTCTCTCCCTGTAACTCAGACCCTCAGCGTGGTCGGTCTCTCACTGTAACTCAGACCCTCAGCGTGGTCGGTCTCTCCATGTAACTCAGAATCTCAGCGTGGTCGGTCTCTCCCTGTAACTCAGACCCTCAGGTTGGTCGGTCTCTTCCTGTAACTCAGACCCTCAGCGTGGTCGGTCTCCCCCTGTAACTCAGACCATCAGCGTGGTCGGTCTCTCCCTGTAACTCAGACCCTCAGCGTGGTCGGTCTCTCCCTGTAACTCAGACCCTCAGCGTGGTCGGTCTCTCTCTGTAACTCAGACCCTCAGAGTGGTCGGTCTCTCCCTGTAACTCAGACCCTCAGCGTGGTCGGTCTCTCTCTGTACCTCAGACCATCAGCGTGGTCGGTCTCTCTCTGTAACTCAGACCCTCAGCGTGGTCGGTCTCCCCCTGTAACTCAGACCCCTCAGCGTGGTCGGTCTCTCTCTGTAACAGACCCTCAGCGTGGTCGGTCTCTCCCTGTAACTCAGACCCTCAGCGTGGTCGGTCTCCCCCTGTAACTCAGACCCTCAGCGTGGTCGGTCTCTCCCTGTAACAGACCCTCAGCGTGGTCGGTCTCTCCCTGTAACAGACCCTCAGCGTGGTCGGTCTCTCTCTGTAACTCAGACCCTCAGCGTGGTCGGTCTCTCCCTGTAACTCAGACCCTAAGCGTGGTCGGTCTCTCCCTGTAACTCAGACCCTCATCGTGGTCAGTCCCTCCCTGTAACTCAGACCCTCAGCATGGCCGGTCTCTCCCTGTAACTCAGACCCTCAGCGTGGTCGGTCTCTCACTGTAACTCAGACCCTCAGCGTGGTCGGTCTCTCCCTGTAACTGAGACCCTCAGCGTGGTCGGTCTCCCCCTGTAACTCTGACCCTCAGCGTGGTCGGTCTCTCTCTGTAACTCAGACCCTCAGCGTGGTCGGTCTCTCCCTGTAACTCAGACCCTCAGCGTGGTCGGTCTCTCTCTGTAACTCAGACCCTCAGCGTGGTCGGTCTCTCTCTGTAACTCAGTCCCTCAGCGTGGTCGGTCTCTCTCTGTAACTCAGACCCTCAGCGTGGTCGGTCTCTCCCTGTAACTGACCCTCAGCGTGGTCGGTCTCTCTCTGTAACAGACCCTCAGCGTGGTCGGTCTCTCCCTGTAACTCAGACCCTCAGCGTGGTCGGTCTCCCCCTGTAACTCAGACCCTCAGCGTGGTCAGTCTCTCCTGTAACTCAGACCCTCAGCGTGGCCGGTCTCTCCCTGTAACTCAGACCCTCAGTGTGGTCGGTCTCCCCCTGTAACTCAGACCCTAAGCGTGGACAGTCTCTCTCTGTAACTCAGACACTCAGCGTGGTCGGTCTCTCCCTGTAACTCAGACCCTCAGCGTGGTCGGTCTCTCCCTGTAACTCAGACCCTCAGCGTGGTCGGTCTCTCCCTGTAACTCAGACCCTCAGCGTGGTCTGTCTCTCTCTGTAACAGACCCTGAGCGTGGTCGGTCCCTCCCTGTAAATCAGACCCTCAGCGTGGTCTGTCTCTCTCTGTAACAGACCCTCAGCGTGGTCGGTCCCTTCCTGTAAATCAGACCCTCAGCGTGGTCGGTCTCTCCCTGTAACTCAGACCCTCAGCGTGGTCGGTCTCTCTCTGTAACTCAGACCCTCAGCGTGGCCGGTCTCTCCCTGTAAATCAGACCCTCAGCGTGGTCGGTCTCTCCCTGTAACTCAGACCCTCAGCGTGGTCGGTCTCTCCCTGTAACTCAGACCCTCAGCGTGGTCGGTCTCTCACTGTAACTCAGACCCTCAGCGTGGTCGGTCTCTCCATGTAACTCAGACCCTCAGCGTGGTCGGTCTCTCCCTGTAACTCAGACCCTCAGGTTGGTCGGTCTCTTCCTGTAACTCAGACCCTCAGCGTGGTCGGTCTCCCCCTGTAACTCAGACCCTCAGCGTGGTCGGTCTCTCCCTGTAACAGACCCTCAGCGTGGTCGGTCTCTCCCTGTAACAGACCCTCAGCGTGGTCGGTCTCTCCCTGTAACTCAGACCCTCAGCGTGGTCGGTCTCTCCCTGTAACTCAGACCCTCAGCGTGGTCGGTCTCTCCCTGTAACAGACCCTCAGCGTGGTCGGTCTCTCCCTCTAACAGACCCTCAGCGTGGTCAGTCACTCCCTGTAACTCAGACCCTCAGCGTGGTCCGTCTCTCCCTGTAACTCAGACCCTCAGCGTGGTCGGTCTCTCCCTGTAAATCAGACCCTCAGCGTGGTCGGTCTCTCCCTGTAACTCAGACCCTCAGCGTGGTCGGTCTCTCCCTGTAACAGACCCTCAGCGTGGTCGGTCTCTCCCTGTAACAGACCCTCAGCGTGGTCGGTCTCTCCCTGTAACTCAGACCCTCAGCGTGGTCGGTCTCCCCCTGTAACTCAGACCCTCAGCGTGGTCGGTCTCTCCCTGTAACTCAGACTCTCAGCGTGGTCGGTCTCCCCCTGTAACTCAGACCCTCAGCGTGGTCGGTCTCTCCCTGTAACAGACCCTCAGCGTGGTCGGTCTCTCCTTGTAACAGACCCTCAGCGTGGTCGGTCTCTCCCTGTAACTCAGTCCCTCAGCGTGGTCGGTCTCTCCCTGTAACAGACCCTCAGCGTGGTCGGTCTCTCCCTGTAACAGACCCTCAGCGTGGTCGGTCTCTCCCTGTAACTCAGACCCTCAGCTTGGTCGGTCTCTCCCTGTAACAGACCCTCAGCGTGGTCGGTCTCTCCCTGTAACAGACCCTCAGCGTGGTCGGTCTCTCCCTGTAACTCAGACCCTCAGCGTGGTCGGTCTCCCCCTGTAACTCAGACCCTCAGCGTGGTCGGTCTCTCTCTGTAACAGACCCTCAGCGTGGTCGGTCTCTCCTTGTAACAGACCCTCAGCGTGGTCGGTCTCTCCCTGTAACTCAGTCCCTCAGCGTGGTCGGTCTCTCCCTGTAACAGACCCTCAGCGTGGTCGGTCTCTCCCTGTAACAGACCCTCAGCGTGGTCGGTCTCTCCCTGTAACTCAGACCCTCAGCGTGGTCGGTCTCTCCCTGTAACAGACCCTCAGCGTGGTCGGTCTCTCCCTGTAACAGACCCTCAGCGTGGTCGGTCTCTCCCTGTAACTCAGACCCTCAGCGTGGCCGGTCTCTCTCTGTAACTCAGACCCTCAGCGTGGTCGGTCTCTCTCTGTAACAGACCCTCAGCGTGGTCGGTCTCTCCCTGTAACTCAGACCCTCAGCGTGGTCGGTCTCTCTCTGTAACTCAGACCCTCAGCGTGGTCGGTATCTCCCTGTAACTCAGACCCTAAGCGTGGTCGGTCTCTCCCTGTAACTCAGACCCTCATCGTGGTCAGTCCCTCCCTGTAACTCAGACCCTCAGCATGGCCGGTCTCTCCCTGTAACTCAGACCCTCAGCGTGGTCGGTCTCTCACTGTAACTCAGACCCTCAGCGTGGTCGGTCTCTCCATGTAACTCAGAATCTCAGCGTGGTCGGTCTCTCCCTGTAACTCAGACCCTCAGGTTGGTCGGTCTCTTCCTGTAACTCAGACCCTCAGCGTGGTCGGTCTCCCCCTGTAACTCAGACCATCAGCGTGGTCGGTCTCTCCCTGTAACTCAGACCCTCAGCGTGGTCGGTCTCTCCCTGTAACTCAGACCCTCAGCGTGGTCGGTCTCTCTCTGTAACTCAGACCCTCAGAGTGGTCGGTCTCTCCCTGTAACTCAGACCCTCAGCGTGGTCGGTCTCTCTCTGTACCTCAGACCATCAGCGTGGTCGGTCTCTCTCTGTAACTCAGACCCTCAGCGTGGTCGGTCTCCCCCTGTAACTCAGACCCTCAGCGTGGTCGGTCTCTCTCTGTAACAGACCCTCAGCGTGGTCGGTCTCTCCCTGTAACTCAGACCCTCAGCGTGGTCGGTCTCCCCCTGTAACTCAGACCCTCAGCGTGGTCGGTCTCTCCCTGTAACAGACCCTCAGCGTGGTCGGTCTCTCCCTGTAACAGACCCTCAGCGTGGTCGGTCTCCCCCTGTAACTCAGACCCTCAGCGTGGTCAGTCACTCCCTGTAACTCAGACCCTCAGCGTGGCCGGTCTCTCCCTGTAAGTCAGACCCTCAGCGTGGTCGGTCTCTCTCTGTAACTCAGACCCTCAGCGTGGTCGGTCTCTCTCTGTAACTCAGACCCTCAGCGTGGACAGTCTCTCTCTGTAACTCAGACACTCAGCGTGGTCGGTCTCTCCCTGTAACTCAGACCCTCAGCGTGGTCGGTCTCTCCCTGTAACTCAGACCCTCAGCGTGGTCGGTCTCTCCCTGTAACTCAGACCCTCAGCGTGGTCAGTCCCTCCCTGTAACTCAGACCCTCAGCATGGCCGGACTCTCCCTGTAACTCAGACCCTCAGCGTGGTCGGTCTCTCCCTGTAACTCAGACCCTCAGGGTGGTCGGTCTCTTCCTGTAACTCAGACCCTCAGCGTGGTCGGTCTATCCCTGTAACTCAGACCCTCAGCGTGGTCGGTCTCCCCCTGTAACTCAGACCCTCAGCGTGATCGGTCTCTCCCTGTAACTCAGACCCTCAGCGTGGTCGGTCTCTGCATGTAACTCAGACCCTCAGCGTGGTCGGTCTCTCCCTGTAACTCAGACCCTCAGGGTGGTCGGTCTCTTCCTGTAACTCAGACCCTCAGCGTGGTCGGTGTCTCTCTGTAACTCAGACCATCAGCGTGGTCGGTCTCTCTCTGTAACTCAGACCCTCAGCGTGGTCGGTCTCCCCCTGTAACTCAGACCCTCAGCGTGGTCGGTCTCTCTCTGTAACAGACCCTCAGCGTGGTCGGTCTCTCCCTGTAACTCAGACCCTCAGCGTGGTCGGTCTCTCTCTGTAACTCAGACCCTCAGCGTGGACAGTCTCTCCCTGTAACTCAGACCCTCAGCGTGGTCGGTCTCTCCCTGTAACTGACCCTCAGCGTGGTCGGTCTCTCTCTGTAACAGACCCTCAGCGTGGTCGGTCCCTCCCTGTAAATCAGACCCTCAGCGTGGTCGGTCTCTCCCTGTAACTCAGTCCCTCAGCGTGGTCGGTCTCTCCCTGTAACTCAGACCCTCAGCGTGGCCGGTCTCTCTCTGTAACTCAGACCCTCAGCGTGGCCGGTCTCTCCCTGTAACTCAGACCCTCAGCGTGGTCGGTCTCTCCCTGTAACTCAGACCCTCAGCGTGGCCGGTCTCTCTCTGTAACTCAGACCCTCAGCGTGGCCGGTCTCTCCCTGTAACTCAGACCCTCAGCGTGGTCGGTCCCTCCCTGTAACTCAGACCCTCAGCGTGGCCGGTCTCTCTCTGTAACTCAGACCCTCAGCATGGCCGGTCTCTCCCTGTAACTCAGACCCTCAGCGTGGCCGGTCTCTCCCTGTAACTCAGACCCTCAGCGTTGTCGGTCTCTCCCTGTAACTCAGACCATCAGCGTGGTCGGTCTCCCCCTGTAACTCAGACCCTCAGCGTGGTCGGTCTCTCCCTGTAACTCAGACCCTCAGCGTGGTCGGTCTCTCTCTGTAACTCAGACCCTCAGCGTGGTGGATCTCCCCCTGTAACAGACCCTCAGCGTGGTCAGTCTCTCCCTGTAACTCAGTCCCTCAGCGTGGTCGGTCTCTCCCTGTAACTGACCCTCAGCGTGGTCGGTCTCTCCCTGTAACTCAGATCCTCAGCGTGGTCGGTCCCTCCCTGTAAATCAGATCCTCAGCGTGTTCGGTCTCTCTCTGTAACTCAGACCCTCAGCGTGATCGGTCTCTCCCTGTAACTGACCCTCAGCGTGGTCGGTCTCTCTCTGTAACAGACCCTCAGCGTGGTCGGTCTCTCCCTGTAACTCAGTCCCTCAGCGTGGTCAGTCTCTCCCTGTAACTCAGTCCCTCAGCGTGGTCGGTCTCTCTCTGTAACTCAGACCCTCAGCGTGGTCAGTCTCTCCCTGTAACTCAGACCCTCAGCGTGGTCAGTCTCTCTCTGTAACTCAGACCCTCAGCGTGGCCGGTCTCTCTCTGTAACTCAGACCCTCAGCTTGGCCGGTCTCTCTCTGTAACTCAGACCCTCAGCGTGGTCGGTCTCTCTCTGTAACTCAGACCCTCAGCGTGGTCGGTCTCTCCCTGTAACTCAGACTCTCAGCGTGGTCGGTCTCCCCCTGTAACTCAGACCCTCAGCGTGGTCGGTCTCTCCCTGTAACTCAGACTCTCAGCGTGGTCGGTCTCCCCCTGTAACTCAGACCCTCAGCGTGGTCGGTCTCTCCCTGTAACAGACCCTCAGCGTGGTCGATCTCTCCTTGTAACAGACCCTCAGCGTGGTCGGTCTCTCCCTGTAACTCAGTCCCTCAGCGTGGTCGGTCTCTCCCTGTAACAGACCCTCAGCGTGGTCGGTCTCTCCCTGTAACAGACCCTCAGCGTGGTCGGTCTCTCCCTGTAACTCAGACCCTCAGCGTGGTCGGTCTCTCCCTGTAACAGACCCTCAGCGTGGTCGGTCTCTCCCTGTAACAGACCCTCAGCGTGGTCGGTCTCTCCCTGTAACTCAGACCCTCAGCGTGGTCGGTCTCCCCCTGTAACTCAGACCCTCAGCGTGGTCGGTCTCTCCCTGTAACAGACCCTCAGCGTGGTCGGTCTCTCCCTGTAACAGACCCTCAGCGTGGTCGGTCTCCCCCTGTAACTCAGACCCTCAGCGTGGTCAGTCACTCCCTGTAACTCAGACCCTCAGCGTGGCCGGTCTCTCCCTGTAACTCAGACCCTCAGCGTGGTCGGTCTCTCTCTGTAACTCAGACCCTCAGCGTGGTCGGTCTCTCTCTGTAACTCAGACCCTCAGCGTGGACAGTCTCTCTCTGTAACTCAGACACTCAGCGTGGTCGGTCTCTCCCTGTAACTCAGACCCTCAGCGTGGTCGGTCTCTCCCTGTAACTCAGACCCTCAGCGTGGTCGGTCTCTCCCTGTAACTCAGACCCTCAGCGTGGTCAGTCCCTCCCTGTAACTCAGACCCTCAGCGTGGCCGGTCTCTCCCTGTAACTCAGACCCTCAGCGTGGTCGGTCTCTCCCTGTAACTCAGACCCTCAGCGTGGTCGGTCTCTCCATGTAACTCAGACCCTCAGCGTGGTCGGTCTCTCCCTGTAACTCAGACCCTCAGGGTGGTCGGTCTCTTCCTGTAACTCAGACCCTCAGCGTGGTCGGTCTCCCCCTGTAACTCAGACCCTCAGCGTGGTCGGTCTCTCCCTGTAACTCAGACCCTCAGTGTGGTCGGTCTCTCCCTGTAACTCAGACCCTCAGCGTGGTCGGTCTCCCCCTGTAACTCAGACCCTCAGCGTGGTCGGTCTCTCCCTGTAACAGACCCTCAGCGTGGTCGGTCTCTCCCTGTAACAGACCCTCAGCGTGGCCGGTCTCTCCCTGTAACTCAGACCCTCAGCGTGGTCGGTCTCTCTCTGTAACTCAGACCCTCAGCGTGGTCGGTCTCTCTCTGTAACTCAGACCCTCAGCGTGGACAGTCTCTCTCTGTAACTCAGACACTCAGCGTGGTCGGTCTCTCCCTGTAACTCAGACCCTCAGCGTGGTCGGTCTCTCCCTGTAACTCAGACCCTCAGCGTGGTCGGTCTCTCCTTGTAACTCAGACCCTCAGCGTGGTCAGTCCCTCCCTGTAACTCAGACCCTCAGCGTGGCCGGTCTCTCCCTGTAACTCAGACCCACAGCGTGGTCGGTCTCTCCCTGTAACTCAGACCCTCAGCGTGGTCGGTCTCTCCATGTAACTCAGACCCTCAGCGTGGTCGGTCTCTCCCTGTAACTCAGACCCTCAGGGTGGTCGGTCTCTTCCTGTAACTCAGACCCTCAGCGTGGTCGGTCTCCCCCTGTAACTCAGACCCTCAGCGTGGTCGGTCTCTCCCTGTAACTCAGACCCTCAGTGTGGTCGGTCTCTCCCTGTAACTCAGACCCTCAGCGTGGTCGGTCTCTCTCTGTAACTCAGACCCTCAGCGTGGTCGGTCTCTCCCTGTAACACAGACCCTCAGCGTGGTCGGTCTCTCTCTGTAACTCAGACCATCAGCGTGGTCGGTCTCTCTCTGTAACTCAGACCCTCAGCGTGGTCGGTCTCCCCCTGTAACTCAGACCATCAGCGTGGTCGGTCTCTCTCTGTAACAGACCCTCAGCGTGGTCGGTCTCTCCCTGTAACTCAGACCCTCAGCGTGGTCGGTCTCTCTCTGTAACTCAGACCCTCAGCGTGGCCGGTCTCTCTCTGTAACTCAGACCCTCAGCGTGGCCGGTCTCTCCCTGTAACTCAGACCCTCAGCGTGGTCGGTCCCTCCCTGTAACTCAGACCCTCAGCGTGGTCGGTCTCTCCCTGTAACTCAGACCCTCAGCGTGGTCGGTCTCTCCCTGTAACTCAGTCCCTCAGCGTGGTCGGTCTCTCCCTGTAACTCAGACCCTCAGCGTGGTCGGTCTATCCCTGTAACTCAGACCCTCAGCGTGGTCGGTCTCTCCCTGTAACTCAGACCCTCAGCGTGGTCGGTCTCTCCCTGTAACTCAGACCCTCAGCGTGGCCGGTCTCTCTCTGTAACTCAGACCCTCAGCGTGGCCGGTCTCTCTCTGTAACTCAGACCCTCAGCGTGGCCGGTCTCTCCCTGTAACTCAGACCCTCAGCGTGGCCGGTCTCTCCCTGTAACTCAGACCCTCAGCGTTGTCGGTCTCTACCTGTAACTCAGACCCTCAGCGTGGTCGGTCTCCCCCTGTAACTCAGACCCTCAGCGTGGTCGGTCTCTCCCTGTAACTCAGACCCTCAGCGTGGTCGGTCTCTCCCTGTAAATCAGTCCCTCAGCGTGGTCGGTCTCTCCCTGTAACTCAGACCCTCAGCGTTGTCGGTCTCTCCCTGTAACTCAGACCCTCAGCGTGGTCGGTCTCTCTCTGTAACTCAGACCCTCAGCGTGGTCGGTCTCTCCCTGTAACTCAGACCCTCAGCGTGGTCGGTCTCTCTCTGTAACTCAGTCCATCAGCGTGGTCGGTCTCTCTCTGTAACTCAGACCCTCAGCGTGGTCGGTCTCCCCCTGTAACTCAGACCCTCAGCGTGGTCGGTCTCTCTCTGTAACAGACCCTCAGCGTGGTCGGTCTCTCCCTGTAACACAGACCCTCAGCGTGGTCGGTCTCTCTCTGTAACTCAGACCCTCAGCGTGGACAGACTCTCCCTGTAACTCAGACCCTCAGCGTGGTCGGTCTCTCCCTGTAACTGACCCTCAGCGTGGTCGGTCTCTCTCTATAACAGACCCTCAGCGTGGTCGGTCCCTCCCTGTAAATCAGACCCTCAGCGTGGTCGGTCTCTCCCTGTAACTCAGTCCCTCAGCGTGGTCGGTCTCTCCCTGTAACTCAGACCCTCAGCGTGGCCGGTCTCTCTCTGTAACTCAGACCCTCAGCGTGGCCGGTCTCTCCCTGTAACTCAGACCCTCAGCGTGGTCGGTCTCTCCCTGTAACTCAGACCCTCAGCGTGGCCGGTCTCTCTCTGTAACTCAGACCCTCAGCGTGGCCGGTCTCTCCCTGTAACTCAGACCCTCAGCGTGGTCGGTCCCTCCCTGTAACTCAGACCCTCAGCGTGGCCGGTCTCTCTCTGTAACTCAGACCCTCAGCGTGGCCGGTCTCTCCCTGTAACTCAGACCCTCAGCGTGGCCGGTCTCTCCCTGTAACTCAGACCCTCAGCGTTGTCGGTCTCTCCCTGTAACTCAGACCATCAGCGTGGTCGGTCTCCCCCTGTAACTCAGACCCTCAGCGTGGTCGGTCTCTCCCTGTAACTCAGACCCTCAGCGTGGTCGGTCTCTCTCTGTAACTCAGACCCTCAGCGTGGTGGATCTCCCCCTGTAACAGACCCTCAGCGTGGTCAGTCTCTCCCTGTAACTCAGTCCCTCAGCGTGGTCGGTCTCTCCCTGTAACTGACCCTCAGCGTGGTCGGTCTCTCCCTGTAACTCAGATCCTCAGCGTGGTCGGTCCCTCCCTGTAAATCAGACCCTCAGCGTGGTCGGTCTCCCCCTGTAACTCAGACCCTCAGCGTGGTCAGTCACTCCCTGTAACTCAGACCCTCAGCGTGGTCGGTCTCTCTCTGTAACTCAGACCCTCAGCGTGGTCGGTCTCTCTCTGTAACTCAGACCCTCAGCGTGGTCGGTCTCTCTCTGTAACTCAGACCCTCAGCGTGGACAGTCTCTCTCTGTAACTCAGACACTCAGCGTGGTCGGTCTCTCCCTGTAACTCAGACCCTCAGCGTGGTCGGTCTCTCCCTGTAACTCAGACCCTCAGCGTGGTCGGTCTCTCCCTGTAACTCAGACCCTCAGCGTGGTCAGTCCCTCCCTGTAACTCAGACCCTCAGCGTGGCCGGTCTCTCCCTGTAACTCAGACCCTCAGCGTGGTCGGTCTCTCCCTGTAACTCAGACCCTCAGCGTGGTCGGTCTCTCCATGTAACTCAGACCCTCAGCGTGGTCGGTCTCTCCCTGTAACTCAGACCCTCAGGGTGGTCGGTCTCTTCCTGTAACTCAGACCCTCAGCGTGGTCGGTCTCCCCCTGTAACTCAGACCCTCAGCGTGGTCGGTCTCTCCCTGTAACTCAGACCCTCAGTGTGGTCGGTCTCTCCCTGTAACTCAGACCCTCAGCGTGGTCGGTCTCTCTCTGTAACTCAGACCCTCAGCGTGGTCGGTCTCTCCCTGTAACACAGACCCTCAGCGTGGTCGGTCTCTCTCTGTAACTCAGACCATCAGCGTGGTCGGTCTCTCTCTGTAACTCAGACCCTCAGCGTGGTCGGTCTCCCCCTGTAACTCAGACCCTCAGCGTGGTCGGTCTCTCTCTGTAACAGACCCTCAGCGTGGTCGGTCTCTCCCTGTAACTCAGACCCTCAGCGTGGTCGGTCTCTCTCTGTAACTCAGACCCTCAGCGTGGCCGGTCTCTCTCTGTAACTCAGACCCTCAGCGTGGCCGGTCTCTCCCTGTAACTCAGACCCTCAGCGTGGTCGGTCCCTCCCTGTAACTCAGACCCTCAGCGTGGTCGGTCTCTCCCTGTAACTCAGACCCTCAGCGTGGTCGGTCTCTCCCTGTAACTCAGTCCCTCAGCGTGGTCGGTCTCTCCCTGTAACTCAGACCCTCAGCGTGGTCGGTCTCTCCCTGTAACTCAGACCCTCAGCGTGGTCGGTCTCTCCCTGTAACTCAGACCCTCAGCGTGGCCGGTCTCTCTCTGTAACTCAGACCCTCAGCGTGGCCGGTCTCTCTCTGTAACTCAGACCCTCAGCGTGGCCGGTCTCTCCCTGTAACTCAGACCCTCAGCGTGGCCGGTCTCTCCCTGTAACTCATACCCTCAGCGTTGTCGGTCTCTCCCTGTAACTCAGACCCTCAGCGTGGTCGGTCTCCCCCTGTAACTCAGACCCTCAGCGTGGTCGGTCTCTCCCTGTAACTCAGACCCTCAGCGTGGTCGGTCTCTCCCTGTAAATCAGTCCCTCAGCGTGGTCGGTCTCTCCCTGTAACTCAGACCCACAGCGTTGTCGGTCTCTCCCTGTAACTCAGACCCTCAGCGTGGTCGGTCTCTCTCTGTAACTCAGACCCTCAGCGTGGTCGGTCTCTCCCTGTAACTCAGACCCTCAGCGTGGTCGGTCTCTCTCTGTAACTCAGTCCATCAGCGTGGTCGGTCTCTCTCTGTAACTCAGACCCTCAGCGTGGTCGGTCTCCCCCTGTAACTCAGACCCTCAGCGTGGTCGGTCTCTCTCTGTAACAGACCCTCAGCGTGGTCGGTCTCTCCCTGTAACACAGACCCTCAGCGTGGTCGGTCTCTCTCTGTAACTCAGACCCTCAGCGTGGACAGTCTCTCCCTGTAACTCAGACCCTCAGCGTGGTCGGTCTCTCCCTGTAACTGACCCTCAGCGTGGTCGGTCTCTCTCTATAACAGACCCTCAGCGTGGTCGGTCCCTCCCTGTAAATCAGACCCTCAGCGTGGTCGGTCTCTCCCTGTAACTCAGTCCCTCAGCGTGGTCGGTCTCTCCCTGTAACTCAGACCCTCAGCGTGGCCGGTCTCTCTCTGTAACTCAGACCCTCAGCGTGGCCGGTCTCTCCCTGTAACTCAGACCCTCAGCGTGGTCGGTCTCTCCCTGTAACTCAGACCCTCAGCGTGGCCGGTCTCTCTCTGTAACTCAGACCCTCAGCGTGGCCGGTCTCTCCCTGTAACTCAGACCCTCAGCGTGGTCGGTCCCTCCCTGTAACTCAGACCCTCAGCGTGGCCGGTCTCTCTCTGTAACTCAGACCCTCAGCGTGGCCGGTCTCTCCCTGTAACTCAGACCCTCAGCGTGGCCGGTCTCTCCCTGTAACTCAGACCCTCAGCGTTGTCGGTCTCTCCCTGTAACTCAGACCATCAGCGTGGTCGGTCTCCCCCTGTAACTCAGACCCTCAGCGTGGTCGGTCTCTCCCTGTAACTCAGACCCTCAGCGTGGTCGGTCTCTCTCTGTAACTCAGACCCTCAGCGTGGTGGATCTCCCCCTGTAACAGACCCTCAGCGTGGTCAGTCTCTCCCTGTAACTCAGTCCCTCAGCGTGGTCGGTCTCTCCCTGTAACTGACCCTCAGCGTGGTCGGTCTCTCCCTGTAACTCAGATCCTCAGCGTGGTCGGTCCCTCCCTGTAAATCAGATCCTCAGCGTGTTCGGTCTCTCTCTGTAACTCAGACCCTCAGCGTGATCGGTCTCTCCCTGTAACTGACCCTCAGCGTGGTCGGTCTCTCTCTGTAACAGACCCTCAGCGTGGTCGGTCTCTCCCTGTAACTCAGTCCCTCAGCGTGGTCAGTCTCTCCTTGTAACTCAGTCCCTCAGCGTGGTCGGTCTCTCTCTGTAACTCAGACCCTCAGCGTGGTCAGTCTCTCCCTGTAACTCAGACCCTCAGCGTGGTCAGTCTCTCCCTGTAACTCAGACCCTCAGCGTGGTCGGTCTCTCCCTGTAACTCAGACCCTCAGCGTGGCCGGTCTCTCTCTGTAACTCAGACCCTCAGCGTGGCCGGTCTCTCTCTGTAACTCAGACCCTCAGCTTGGCCGGTCTCTCTCTGTAACTCAGACCCTCAGCGTGGTCGGTCTCTCTCTGTAACTCAGACCCTCAGCTTGGCCGGTCTCTCTCTGTAACAGACCCTCAGCGTGGTTGGTCTCTCCCTGTAACTCAGACCCTCTGCGTGGTCGGTCTCTCCCTGTAACTCAGACTCTCAGCGTGGTCGGTCTCCCCCTGTAACTCAGACCCTCAGCGTGGTCGGTCTCTCCCTGTAACTCAGACTCTCAGCGTGGTCGGTCTCCCCCTGTAACTCAGACCCTCAGCGTGGTCGGTCTCTCCCTGTAACAGACCCTCAGCGTGGTCGGTCTCTCCTTGTAACAGACCCTCAGCGTGGTCGGTCTCTCCCTGTAACTCAGTCCCTCAGCGTGGTCGGTCTCTCCCTGTAACAGACCCTCAGCGTGGTCGGTCTCTCCCTGTAACAGACCCTCAGCGTGGTCGGTCTCTCCCTGTAACTCAGACCCTCAGCGTGGTCGGTCTCTCCCTGTAACAGACCCTCAGCGTGGTCGGTCTCTCCCTGTAACAGACCCTCAGCGTGGTCGGTCTCTCCCTGTAACTCAGACCCTCAGCGTGGTCGGTCTCCCCCTGTAACTCAGACCCTCAGCGTGGTCGGTCTCTCCCTGTAACAGACCCTCAGCGTGGTCGGTCTCTCCCTGTAACAGACCCTCAGCGTGGTCGGTCTCCCCCTGTAACTCAGACCCTCAGCGTGGTCAGTCACTCCCTGTAACTCAGACCCTCAGCGTGGCCGGTCTCTCTCTGTAACTCAGACCCTCAGCGTGGTCGGTCTCTCTCTGTAACTCAGACCCTCAGCGTGGTCGGTCTCTCTCTGTAACTCAGACCCTCAGCGTGGACAGTCTCTCTCTGTAACTCAGACACTCAGCGTGGTCGGTCTCTCCCTGTAACTCAGACCCTCAGCGTGGTCGGCCTCTCCCTGTAACTCAGACCCTCAGCGTGGTCGGTCTCTCCCTGTAACTCAGACCCTCAGCGTGGTCGGTCCCTCCCTGTAACTCAGACCCTCAGCATGGCCGGTCTCTCCCTGTAACTCAGACCCTCAGCGTGGTCGGTCTCTCCCTGTAACTCAGACCCTCAGCGTGGTCGGTCTCTCCATGTAACTCAGACCCTCAGCGTGGTCGGTCTCTCCCTGTAACTCAGACCCTCAGGGTGGTCGGTCTCTTCCTGTAACTCAGACCCTCAGCGTGGTCGGTCTCCCCCTGTAACTCAGACCCTCAGCGTGGTCGGTCTCTCCCTGTAACTCAGACCCTCAGCGTGGTCGGTCTCTCCCTGTAACTCAGACCCTCAGCGTGGTCGGTCTCTCTCTGTAACTCAGACCCTCAGCGTGGTCGGTCTCTCCCTGTAACACAGACCCTCAGCGTGGTCGGTCTCTCTCTGTAACTCAGACCATCAGCGTGGTCGGTCTCTCCCTGTAACTCAGACCCTCAGTGTGGTCGGTCTCCCCCTGTAACTCAGACCCTCAGCGTGGTCGGTCTCTCTCTGTAACAGACCCTCAGCGTGGTCAGTCTCTCCCTGTAACTCAGATCCTCAGCGTGGTCAGTCTCCCCCTGTAACTCAGACCCTCAGCGTGGTCGGTCTCTGCCTGTAACTCAGACCCTCAGCGTGGTCGGTCTCTCCCTGTAACTCAGACCCTCAGCGTGGTCGGTCTCCCCCTGTAACTCAGACCCTCAGCGTGGTCGGTCTCTCCCTGTAACTGACCCTCAGCGTGGTCGGTCTCTCTCTGTAACAGACCCTCAGCGTGGTCGGTCCCTCCCTGTAACTCAGACCCTCAGCGTGGTCGGTCTCTCTCTGTAACTCAGACCCTCAGCGTGGTCGGTCTCTCCCTGTAACTCAGACCCTCAGCGTGGTCGGTCCCTCCCTGTAAATCAGACCCTCAGCGTGGTCGGTCTCTCCCTGTAACTCAGACCCTCAGCGTGGTCGGTCTCTCTCTGTAACTCAGACCCTCAGCGTGGTCGGTCTCTCTCTGTTACTCAGACCCTCAGCGTGGACGGTCTCTCCCTGTAACTCAGACCCTCAGCGTGGTCGGTCTCTCCCTGTAACTCAGACCCTCAGCGTGGTCGGTCTCTCCCTGTAACTCAGACCCTCAGCGTGGTCGGTCTCTCTTTGTAACTCAGACCCTCAGCGTGGTCGGTCTCTCCCTGTAACTCAGACCCTCAGCGTGGTCGGTCTCTCCCTGTAACTCAGACCCTCAGCGTGGTCGGTCTCTCTTTGTAACTCAGACCCTCAGCGTGGTCGGTCTCTCCCTGTAACTCAGACCCTCAGCGTGGTCGGTCTCTCCCTGTAACTCAGACCCTCAGCGTGGTCGGTCTCTCCCTGTAACTCAGACCCTCAGCGTGGACAGTCTCTCCCTGTAACTCAGACCCTCAGCGTGGTCGGTCTCTCCCTGTAAATCAGATCCTCAGCGTGGTCGGTCTCCCCCTGTAACTCAGATCCTCAGCGTGGTCGGTCCCTCCCTGTAAATCAGATCATCAGCGTGGTCAGTCTCCCCCTGTAAATCAGACCCTCAGCGTGGTCGGTCTCTCTCTGTAACTCAGACCCTCAGCGTGGCAGGTCTCTCCCTGTAACTCAGACCCTCAGCGTGGCCCGTCTCTCCCTGTAACTCAGACCCTCAGCATGGTCGGTCTCTCCCTGTAACTCAGACCCTCAGCGTGATCGGTCTCTCCCTGTAACTGACCCACAGCGTGGTCGGTCTCTCTCTGTAACAGACCCTCAGCGTGGTCGGTCTCTCCCTGTAACTCAGTCCCTCAGCGTGGTCAGTCTCTCCCTGTAACTCAGACCCTCAGCGTGGTCGGTCTCTCTCTGTAACTCAGACCCTCAGCGTGGTCGGTCTCTCCCTGTAACTCAGACCCTCAGCGTGGTCGGTCTCTCTCTGTAACTCAGACCCTCAGCGTGGACAGTCTCTCCCTGTAACCCAGACCCTCAGCGTGGCCGGTCTCTCCCTGTAACTCAGACCCTCAGCGTGGTCAGTCTCTCCCTGTAACTCAGATCCTCAGCATGGTCTGTCCCTCCCTGTAAATCAGATCCTCACCGTGTTCAGTCTCCCCCTGTAACTCAGACCCTCAGCGTGGTCGGTCTCTCCCTGTAACTCAGACACTCAGCGTGTTCGGTCTCTCCCTGTAACTCAGACCCTCAGCGTGGTCGGTCTCTCTCTGTAAATCAGACCCTCAGCGTGGCCGGTCTCTCCCTGTAACTCAGACCCTCAGTGTGGTCGGTCTCCCCCTGTAACTCAGACCCTCAGCGTGGACAGTCTCTCTCTGTAACTCAGTCACTCAGCGTGGTCGGTCTCTCCCTGTAACTCAGATCCTCAGCGTGGTCGGTCTCTCCCTGTAACTCAGACCCTCAGCGTGGTCGGTCTCTCCCTGTAACTCAGACCCTCAGCGTGGTCGGTCTCCCCCTGTAACTCATACCCTCAGCGTGGCCGGTCTCTCCCTGTAACTCAGTCCCTCAGCGTGGTCTGTCTCTCCCTGTAACTCAGACCCTCAGCGTGGTCGGTCTCTCCCTGTAACTCAGATCCTCAGCGTGGTCGGACCCTCCCTGTAAATCAGATCCTCAGCGTGTTCGGTCTCTCTCTGTAACTCAGACCCACAGCGTGGTCGGTCTCTCTCTGTAACAGACCCTCAGCGTGGTCGGTCTCTCCCTGTAACTCAGTCCCTCAGCGTGGTCAGTCTCTCCCTGTAACTCAGACCCTCAGCGTGGTCGGTCACTCTCTGTAACTCAGACCCTCAGCGTGGTCGGTCTCTCCCTGTAACTCAGACCCTCAGCGTGGTCAGTCTCTCTCTGTAACTCAGACCCTCAGCGTGGTCGGTCTCTCTCTGTAACTCAGACCCTCAGCGTGGTCAGTCTCTCCCTGTAACTCAGACCCTCAGCGTGGTCAGTCTCTCTCTGTAACTCAGACCCTCAGCGTGGTCAGTCTCTCCCTGTAACTCAGACCCTCAGCGTGGCCGGTCTCTCCCTGTAACTCAGACCCTCAGCGTGGTCGGTCTCTCTCTGTAACTCAGACCCTCAGCGTGGTCGGTCTCTCCCAGTAACTGACCCTCAGCGTGGACGGTCTCTCCCTATAACTCAGTCCCTCAGCGTGGTCGGTCTCTCCCTGTAACTGACCCTCAGCGTGGACGGTCTCTCCCTGTAACTGACCCTCAGCGTGGTCGGTCTCTCTCTGTAACTCAGACCCTCAGCGTGGTCGGTCTCTCCCTGTAACTCAGATCCTCAGCGTGGTCGGTCCCTCCCTGTAAATCAGATCCTCAGCGTGTTCGGTCTCTCTCTGTAACTCAGACCCTCAGCGTGATCGGTCTCTCCCTGTAACTGACCCACAGCGTGGTCGGTCTCTCTCTGTAACAGACCCTCAGCGTGGTCGGTCTCTCCCTGTAACTCTGTCCCTCAGCGTGGTCAGTCTCTCCCTGTAACTCAGACCCTCAGCGTGGTCGGTCTCTCTCTGTAACTCAGACCCTCAGCGTGGTCGGTCTCTCCCTGTAACTCAGACCCTCAGCGTGGTCAGTCTCTCTCTGTAACTCAGACCCTCAGCGTGGTCGGTCTCTCTCTGTAACTCAGACCCTCAGCGTGGTCAGTCTCTCCCTGTAACTCAGACCCTCAGCGTGGTCAGTCTCTCTCTGTAACTCAGACCCTCAGCGTGGTCAGTCTCTCTCTGTAACTCAGACCCTCAGCGTGGCCGGTCTCTCCCTGTAACTCAGACCCTCAGCGTGGTCGGTCTCTCTCTGTAACTCAGACCCTCAGCGTGGTCGGTCTCTCCCTGTAACTGACCCTCAGCGTGGACGGTCTCTCCCTGTAACTCAGTCCCTCAGCGTGGTCGGTCTCTCCCTGTAACTGACCCTCAGCGTGGACGGTCTCTCCCTGTAACTGTCCCTCAGCGTGGTCGGTCTCTCTCTGTAACTCAGACCCTCAGCGTGGTCGGTCTCTCCCAGTAACTCAGACCCTCAGCGTGGTCGGTCTCTCCCTGTAACTCAGACCCTCAGCATGGTCGGTCTCTCCCTGTAACAGACCCTCAGCGTGGTCGGTCTCTCCCTGTAACTCAGACACTCAGCGTGGTCGGTCTCTCCCTGTAACTCAGACCCTCAGCGTGGTCGGTCTCTCTCTGTAACAGACCCTCAGCGTGGTCAGTCTCTCCCTGTAACTCAGACCCTCAGCGTGGTCGGTCTCTCCCTGTAACAGACCCTCAGCGTGGTCGGTCTCTCCCTGTAACTCAGACCCTCACCGTGCTCGGTCTCCCCCTGTAACTCAGACCCTCAGCGTGGTCGGTCTCTCTCTGTAACTCAGACCCTCAGCGTGGTCGGTCTCTCCCTGTAACTCAGACACTCAGCGTGGTCGGTCTCTCCCTGTAACTCAGACCCTCAGCGTGGTCGGTCTCTCTCTGTAACAGACCCTCAGCGTGGTCAGTCTCTCCCTGTAACTCAGACCCTCAGCGAGGTCGGTCCCTCCCTGTAAATCAGACCCTCAGCGTGGCCGGTCTCTCCCTGTAACTCAGACCCTCAGCGTGGCGGGTCTCTCCCTGTAACTCAGACCCTCAGCGTGGTCGGTCTCTCCCTGTAACTGACCCTCAGCGTGGTCAGTCTCTCCCTGTAACTCAGACCCTCAGCGTGGTCGGTCTCTCCCTGTAACTCAGACCCTCAGCGTGGTCAGTCTCTCCCTGTAACTCAGACCCTCAGCGTGGTCGGTCTCTCCCTGTAACTCAGACCCTCAGCGTGGACAGTCTCTCTCTGTAACTCAGACCCTCAGCGTGGTCGGTCTCTCCCTGTAACTCAGACCCTCAGCGTGGTCAGTCTCTCCCTGTAACTCAGATCCTCAGCGTGGTCTGTCCCTCCCTGTAAATCAGATCCTCAGCGTGGTCAGTCTCCCCCTGTAACTCAGACCCTCAGCGTGGTTGGTCTCTGCCTGTAACTCAGACCCTCAGCGTGGACAGTCTCTCTCTGTAACTCAGACACTCAGCGTGGTCGGTCTCTCCCTGTAACTCTGACCCTCAGCGTGGTCGGTCTCTCCCTGTAACTCAGACCCTCAGCGTGGTCGGTCTCTCCCTGTAACTCAGATCCTCAGCGTGGTCGGTCCCTCCCTGTAAATCAGATCCTCAGCGTGTTCGGACTCTCTCTGTAACTCAGACCCTCAGCGTGATCGGTCTCTCCCTGTAACTGACCCTCAGCGTGGTCGGTCTCTCTCTGTAACAGACCCTCAGCGTGGTCGGTCTCTCCCTGTAACTCAGTCCCTCAGCGTGGTCAGTCTCTCCCTGTAACTCAGACCCTCAGCGTGGTCGGTGTCTCTCTGTAACTCAGACCCTCAGCGTGGTGAGTCTCTCTCTGTAACTCAGACCCTCAGCGTGGTCGGTCTCTCTCCGTATCTCAGACCCTCAGCGTGGTCGGTCTCTCCCTGTAACTCAGACCCTCAGCGTGGTCGGTCTCTCCCTGTAACTCAGACCCTCAGCGTGGTCGGTCCCTCCCTGTAAATCAGACCTTCAGCGTGGTCAGTCTCTCCCTGTAACTCAGACCCTCAGCGTGGACAGTCTCTCCCTTTAACTCAGACCCTCTGCGTGGACAGTCTCTCCCTGTAACTCAGACCCTCAGCGTGGTCGGTCTCTCTCTGTAACTCAGACCCTCAGCGTGGACAGTCTCTCCCTGTAACTCAGACCCTCAGGGTGGCCGGTCTCTCCCTGTAACTCAGACCCTCAGAGTGGACAGTCTCTCCCTGTAACTCAGACCCTCAGCGTGGTCGGTCCCTCCCTGTAACTCAGAGCCACAGCGTGGCCGGTCTCTCTCTGTAACTCAGACCCTCAGCGTGGTCGGTCTCTCTCTGTAACTCAGACCCACAGTGTGGTCGGTCTCTCCCTGTAACTCAGACCCTCAGCGTGGCCGGTCTCTCCCTGTAACTCAGACCCTCAGCGTGGTCGGTCTCTCCCTGTAACTCAGACCCTCAGCGTGGTCAGTCTCTCCCTGTAACTCAGTCCCTCAGCGTGGCCGGTCTCTCCCTGTAACTCAGACCCTCAGCGTGGTCAGTCTCTCCCTGTAACTCAGACCCTCAGCGTGGTCGGTCTCTCCCTGTAACTCAGACCCTCAGCGTGGTCGGTCTCTCCCTGTAACTCAGACCCTCAGCGTGGTCGGTCTCTCCCTGTAACTCAGACCCTCAGCGTGGTCGGTCTCTCTCTGTAACTCAGACCCTCAGCGTGCTCAGTCTCTCCCTGACACTGACACTCAGCGTGGTCGGTCTCTCTCTGTAACTGAGACCCTCAGCGTGGTCGGTCTCTCCCCGTAACTCAGACCCTCAGCGTGGTTTGTCTCTCCCTGTAACAGACCCTCAGCGTGGTCGGTCTCTCCCTGTAACTCAGACCCTCAGCGTGGTCGGTCTCCCCCTGTAACTCAGACCCTCAGCGAGGTCGGTCTCTCTCTGTAACTCAGACCCTCAGCGTGGTCGGTCACTCCCTGTAACTCAGACACTCAGCGTGGCCGGTCTCTCCCTGTAACTCAGACCTTCAGCGTGGCCGGTCTCTCCCTGTAACTCAGACCCTCAGCGTGGTCGGTCTCTCCCTGTAACAGACCCTCAGCGTGGTCGGTCTCTCCCTGTAACTCAGACCCTCAGCGTGGTCGGTCTCTCCCTGTAACTCAGACCCTCAGCGTGGTCGGTCTCTCCCTGTAACTCAGACCCTCAGCGTGGCCGGTCTCTCCCTGTAACTCAGACCCTCAGCGTGGTCGGTCTCTCCCTGTAACTCAGACCCTCAGCGTGGACAGTCTCTCCCTGTAACTCAGACCCTCAGCGTGGCCGGTCTCTCCCTGTAACTCAGACCCTCAGCGTGGTCGGTCCCTCCCTGTAACTCAGAGCCTCAGCGTGGCTGGTCTCTCTCTGTAACTCAAACCCTCAGCGTGGTCGGTCTCTCTCTGTAACTCAGACCCTCAGCGTGGTCGGTCTCTCCCTGTAACTCAGACCCTCAGCGTGGCCGGTCTCTCCCTGTAACTCAGACCCTCAGCGTGGTCGGTCTCTCCCTGTAACTCAGACCCTCAGCGTGGTCGGTCTCTCCCTGTAACTCAGATCCTCAGCGTGGTCGGTCCCTCCCTGTAAATCAGATCCTCAGCGTGTTCGGTCTCTCTCTGTAACTCAGACCCTCAGCGTGATCGGTCTCTCCCTGTAACTGACCCACAGCGTGGTCGGTCTCTCTCTGTAACAGACCCTCAGCGTGGTCGGTCTCTCCCTGTAACTCAGTCCCTCAGCGTGGTCAGTCTCTCCCTGTAACTCAGACCCTCAGCGTGGTCAGTCTCTCTCTGTAACTCAGACCCTCAGCGTGGTCGGTCTCTCTCTGTAACTCAGACCCTCAGCGTGGTCAGTCTCTCCCTGTAACTCAGACCCTCAGCGTGGCTGGTCTCTCCCTGTAACTCAGACCCTCAGCGTGGTCGGTCTCTCCCTGTAACTCAGACCCTCAGCGTGGCCGGTCTCTCCCTGTAACTCAGACCCTCAGCGTGGTCGGTCTCTCCCTGTAACTCAGACCCTCAGCGTGGTCGGTCTCTCCCTGTAACTGACCCTCAGCGTGGTCGGTCTCTCTCTGTAACTGAGACCCTCAGCGTGGTCGGTCTCTCCCTGTAACTCAGACCCTCAGCGTGGTCGGTCTCTCCCTGTAACTCAGACCCTCAGCGTGGTCGGTCTCCCCCTGTAACTCAGACCCTCAGCGAGGTCGGTCTCTCTCTGTAACTCAGACCCTCAGCGTGGTCGGTCACTCCCTGTAACTCAGACCCTCAGCGTGGCCGGTCTCTCCCTGTAACTCAGACCTTCAGCGTGGCCGGTCTCTCCCTGTAACTCAGACCCTCAGCGTGGTCGGTCTCTCCCTGTAACAGACCCTCAGCGTGGTCGGTCTCTCCCTGTAACTCAGACCCTCAGCGTGGTTGGTCTCCCCCTGTAACTCAGACCCTCAGCGTGGTCGGTCTCTCCCTGTAACTCAGACCCTCAGCGTGGTCAGTCTCTCTCTGTAACTCAGACCCTCAGCGTGGTCGGTCTCTCTCTGTAACTCAGACCCTCAGCGTGGTCAGTCTCTCCCTGTAACTCAGACCCTCAGCGTGGTCAGTCTCTCTCTGTAACTCAGACCCTCAGCGTGGTCAGTCTCTCTCTGTAACTCAGACCCTCAGCGTGGCCGGTCTCTCCCTGTAACTCAGACCCTCAGCGTGGTCGGTCTCTCTCTGTAACTCAGACCCTCAGCGTGGTCGGTCTCTCCCAGTAACTGACCCTCAGCGTGGCCGGTCTCTCCCTGTAACTCAGTCCCTCAGCGTGGTCGGTCTCTACCTGTAACTGACCCTCAGCGTGGACGGTCTCTCCCTGTAACTGACCCTCAGCGTGGTCGGTCTCTCTCTGTAACTCAGACCCTCAGCGTGGTCGGTCTCTCCCTGTAACTCAGATCCTCAGCGTGGTCGGTCCCTCCCTGTAAATCAGATCCTCAGCGTGTTCGGTCTCTCTCTGTAACTCAGACCCTCAGCGTGATCGGTCTCTCCCTGTAACTGACCCACAGCGTGGTCGGTCTCTCTCTGTAACAGACCCTCAGCGTGGTCGGTCTCTCCCTGTAACTCTGTCCCTCAGTGTGGTCAGTCTCTCCCTGTAACTCAGACCCTCAGCGTGGTCGGTCTCTCTCTGTAACTCAGACCCTCAGCGTGGTCGGTCTCTCCCTGTAACTCAGACCCTCAGCGTGGTCAGTCTCTCTCTGTAACTCAGACCCTCAGCGTGGTCGGTCTCTCTCTGTAACTCAGACCCTCAGCGTGGTCAGTCTCTCCCTGTAACTCAGACCCTCAGCGTGGTCAGTCTCTCTCTGTAACTCAGACCCTCAGCGTGGTCAGTCTCTCTCTGTAACTCAGACCCTCAGCGTGGCCGGTCTCTCCCTGTAACTCAGACCCTCAGCGTGGTCGGTCTCTCTCTGTAACTCAGACCCTCAGCGTGGTCGGTCTCTCCCTGTAACTGACCCTCAGCGTGGACGGTCTCTCCCTGTAACTCAGTCCCTCAGCGTGGTCGGTCTCTCCCTGTAACTGACCCTCAGCGTGGACGGTCTCTCCCTGTAACTGACCCTCAGCGTGGTCGGTCTCTCTCTGTAACTCAGACCCTCAGCGTGGTCGGTCTCTCCCAGTAATTCAGACCCTCAGCGTGGTCGGTCTCTCCCTGTAACTCAGACCCTCAGCATGGTCGGTCTCTCCCTGTAACAGACCCTCAGCGTGGTCGGTCTCTCCCTGTAACTCAGACACTCAGCGTGGTCGGTCTCTCCCTGTAACTCAGACCCTCAGCGTGGTCGGTCTCTCTCTGTAACAGACCCTCAGCGTGGACAGTCTCTCCCTGTAACTCAGACCCTCAGCGTGGTCGGTCTCTCCCTGTAACTCAGACCCTCAGCGTGGTCGGTCTCTCTCTGTAACAGACCCTCAGCGTGGTCAGTCTCTCCCTGTAACTCAGACCCTCAGCGAGGTCGGTCCCTCCCTGTAAATCAGACCCTCAGCGTGGCCGGTCTCTCCCTGTAACTCAGACCCTCAGCGTGGCGGGTCTCTCCCTGTAACTCAGACCCTCAGCGTGGTCGGTCTCTCCCTGTAACTGACCCTCAGCATGGTCGGTCTCTCCCTGTAACTCAGACCCTCAGCGTGGACAGTCTCTCTCTGTAACTCAGACCCTCAGCGTGGTCGGTCTCTCCCTGTAACTCAGACCCTCAGCGTGGTCAGTCTCTCCCTGTAACTCAGATCCTCAGCGTGGTCTGTCCCTCCCTGTAAATCAGATCCTCAGCGTGGTCAGTCTCCCCCTGTAACTCAGACCCTCAGCGTGGTTGGTCTCTGCCTGTAACTCAGACCCTCAGCGTGGACAGTCTCTCTCTGTAACTCAGACACTCAGCGTGGTCGGTCTCTCCCTGTAACTCTGACCCTCAGCGTGGTCGGTCTCTCCCTGTAACTCAGACCCTCAGCGTGGACAGTCTCTCCCTGTAACTCAGATCCTCAGCGTGGTCGGTCCCTCCCTGTAAATCAGATCCTCAGCGTGTTCGGACTCTCTCTGTAACTCAGACCCTCAGCGTGATCGGTCTCTCCCTGTAACTGACCCTCAGCGTGGTCGGTCTCTCTCTGTAACAGACCCTCAGCGTGGTCGGTCTCTCCCTGTAACTCAGTCCCTCAGCGTGGTCAGTCTCTCCCTGTAACTCAGACCCTCAGCGTGGTCGGTGTCTCTCTGTAACTCAGACCCTCAGCGTGGTGAGTCTCTCTCTGTAACTCAGACCCTCAGCGTGGTCGGTCTCTCTCCGTATCTCAGACCCTCAGCGTGGTCGGTCTCTCCCTGTAACTCAGACCCTCAGCGTGGTCGGTCTCTCCCTGTAACTCAGACCCTCAGCGTGGTCGGTCCCTCCCTGTAAATCAGACCTTCAGCGTGGTCAGTCTCTCCCTGTAACTCAGACCCTCAGTGTGGACAGTCTCTCCCTTTAACTCAGACCCTCTGCGTGGACAGTCTCTCCCTGTAACTCAGACCCTCAGCGTGGTCGGTCTCTCTCTGTAACTCAGACCCTCAGCGTGGACAGTCTCTCCCTGTAACTCAGACCCTCAGCGTGGCCGGTCTCTCCCTGTAACTCAGACCCTCAGCGTGGACAGTCTCTCCCTGTAACTCAGACCCTCAGCGTGGTCGGTCCCTCCCTGTAACTCAGAGCCACAGCGTGGCCGGTCTCTCTCTGTAACTCAGACCCTCAGCGTGGTCGGTCTCTCTCTGTAACTCAGACCCACAGTGTGGTCGGTCTCTCCCTGTAACTCAGACCCTCAGCGTGGCCGGTCTCTCCCTGTAACTCAGACCCTCAGCGTGGCCGGTCTCTCCCTGTAACTCAGACCCTCAGCGTGGTCGGTCTCTCCCTGTAACTCAGACCCTCAGCGTGGCCGGTCTCTCCCTGTAACTCAGACCCTCAGCGTGGTCGGTCTCTCACTGTAACTCAGACCCTCAGCGTGGTCAGTCTCTCCCTGTAACTCAGACCCTCAGCGTGGTCGGTCTCTCTCTGTAACTCAGACCCTCAGCGTGGTCGGTCTCTCCCTGTAACTCAGACCCTCAGCGTGGTCGGTCTCTCCCTGTAACTCAGACCCTCAGCGTGCTCAGTCTCTCCCTGTAACTCAGTCCCTCAGCGTGCTCGGTCTCTCCCTGACACTGACACTCAGCGTGGTCGGTCTCTCTCTGTAACTGAGACCCTCAGCGTGGTCGGTCTCTCCCTGTAACTCAGACCCTCAGCGTGGTTTGTCTCTCCCTGTAACAGACCCTCAGCGTGGTCGGTCTCTCCCTGTAACTCAGACCCTCAGCGTGGTCGGTCTCCCCCTGTAACTCAGACCCTCAGCGAG
Organism: Hypanus sabinus; assembly: GCF_030144855.1. Lineage (NCBI taxonomy): Eukaryota > Metazoa > Chordata > Chondrichthyes > Myliobatiformes > Dasyatidae > Hypanus > Hypanus sabinus. The sequence continues at coordinate 44,439,198 of NC_082724.1, read as the reverse complement.
GTCGGTCTCTCTCTGTAACTCAGACCCTCAGCGTGGTCGGTCACTCCCTGTAACTCAGACACTCAGCGTGGCCGGTCTCTCCCTGTAACTCAGACCTTCAGCGTGGCCGGTCTCTCCCTGTAACTCAGACCCTCAGCGTGGTCGGTCTCTCCCTGTAACAGACCCTCAGCGTGGTCGGTCTCTCCCTGTAACTCAGACCCTCAGCGTGGTCGGTCTCTCCCTGTAACTCAGACCCTCAGCGTGGTCGGTCTCTCCCTGTAACTCAGACCCTCAGCGTGGTCAGTCTCTCCCTGTAACTCAGACCCTCAGCGTGGCCGGTCTCTCCCTGTAACTCAGACCCTCAGCGTGGTCGGTCTCTCCCTGTAACTCAGACCCTCAGCGTGGACAGTCTCTCCCTGTAACTCAGACCCCTCAGCGTGGCCGGTCTCTCCCTGTAACTCAGACCCTCAGCGTGGTCGGTCCCTCCCTGTAACTCAGAGCCTCAGCGTGGCTGGTCTCTCTCTGTAACTCAGACCCTCAGCGTGGTCGGTCTCTCTCTGTAACTCAGACCCTCAGCGTGGTCAGTCTCTCCCTGTAACTCAGACCCTCAGCGTGGCCCGCTCTCTCCCTGTAACTCAGACCCTCAGCGTGGTCGGTCTCTCCCTGTAACTCAGACCCTCAGCGTGGTCGGTCTCTCCCTGTAACTCAGATCCTCAGCGTGGTCGGTCCCTCCCTGTAAATCAGATCCTCAGCGTGTTCGGTCTCTCTCTGTAACTCAGACCCTCAGCGTGATCGGTCTCTCCCTGTAACTGACCCACAGCGTGGTCGGTCTCTCTCTGTAACAGACCCTCAGCGTGGTCGGTCTCTCCCTGTAACTCAGTCCCTCAGCGTGGTCAGTCTCTCCCTGTAACTCAGACCCTCAGCGTGGTCAGTCTCTCTCTGTAACTCAGACCCTCAGCGTGGCCGGTCTCTCCCTGTAACTCAGACCCTCAGCGTGGTCGGTCTCTCCCTGTAACTCAGACCCTCAGCGTGGTCGGTCTCTCCCTGTAACTGACCCTCAGCGTGGTCGGTCTCTCTCTGTAACTGAGACCCTCAGCGTGGTCGGTCTCTCCCTGTAACTCAGACCCTCAGCGTGGTCGGTCTCTCCCTGTAACAGACCCTCAGCGTGGTCGGTCTCTCCCTGTAACTCAGACCCTCAGCGTGGTCGGTCTCCCCCTGTAACTCAGACCCTCAGCGAGGTCGGTCTCTCTCTGTAACTCAGACCCTCAGCGTGGTCGGTCACTCCCTGTAACTCAGACCCTCAGCGTGGCCGGTCTCTCCCTGTAACTCAGACCTTCAGCGTGGCCGGTCTCTCCCTGTAACTCAGACCCTCAGCGTGGTCGGTCTCTCCCTGTAACAGACCCTCAGCGTGGTCGGTCTCTCCCTGTAACTCAGACCCTCAGCGTGGTTGGTCTACCCCTGTAACTCAGACCCTCAGCGTGGTCGGTCTCTCCCTGTAACTCAGACCCTCAGCGTGGTCAGTCTCTCCCTGTAACTCAGACCCTCAGCGTGGCCGGTCTCTCCCTGTAACTCAGACCCTCAGCGTGGTCGGTCTCTCCCTGTAACTCAGACCCTCAGCGTGGCCGGTCTCTCCCTGTAACTCAAACCCTCAGCGTGGTCGGTCCCTCCCTGTAACTCAGAGCCTCAGCGTGGCTGGTCTCTCTCTGTAACTCAGACCCTCAGCGTGGTCGGTCTCTCTCTGTAACTCAGACCCTCAGCGTGGTCGGTCTCCCCCTGTAACTCAGACCCTCAGGGTGGTAGGTCTCCCCCTGTAACTCAGACCCTCAGCGTGGACAGTCTCTCTCTGTAACTCAGAACCTCAGCGTGGTCGGTCTCTCCCTGTAACTCAGACCCTCAGCGTGGTCAGTCTCTCCCTGTAACTCAGATCCTCAGCGTGGTCTGTCCCTCCCTGTAAATCAGACCCTCAGCGTGGTCGGTCTCTCTCTGTAACTCAGACCCTCAGCGTGGTCGGTCTCTCTCTGTAACTCAGACCCTCAGCGTGGTCGGTCTCTCCATGTAACTCAGACCCTCAGCGTGGTCGGTCTCTCTCTGTAACTCAGTCCCTCAGCGTGGTCGGTCTCTCCCTGTAACTGACCCTCAGCGTGGTCGGTCTCTCTCTGTAACTCAGACCCTCAGCGTGGTCGGTCTCTCCCTGTAACTCAGACCCTCAGCGTGGTAGGTCTCTCCCTGATACTCAGTCCCTCAGCGTGGTCAGTCTCTCCCTGTAACTCAGACCCTCAGCGTGGTCAGTCTCTCCCTGTAACTCAGACCCTCAGCGTGGCCGGTCTCTCCCTGTAACTCAGACCCTCAGCGTGGTCGGTCTCTCCCTGTAACTCAGACCCTCAGCGTGGTCGGTCTCTCTCTGTAACTCAGACCCTCAGCGTGGTCGGTCTCTCCCTGTAACTCAGACCCTCAGCGTGGTCGGTCTCTCCCTGTAACTCAGACCCTCAGCGTGGTCGGTCTCTCCCTGTAACTCAGACCCTCAGCGTGGTCGGTCTCTCCCTGTAACTCAGACCCTCAGCGTGGTCAGTCTCTCTCTGTAACTCAGACCCTCAGCGAGGTCGGTCTCTCTCTGTAACTCAGACCCTCAGCGTGGTCAGTCTCTCCCTGTAACTCAGACCCTCAGCGTGGTCAGTCTCTCTCTGTAACTCAGACCCTCAGCGTGGTCTGTCTCTCTCTGTAACTCAGACCCTCAGCGTGGCCGCTCTCTCCCTGTAACTCAGACCCTCAGCGTGGTCGGTCTCTCCCTGTAACTCAGACCCTCAGCGTGGTCGGTCTCTCCCTGTAACTCAGATCCTCAGCGTGGTCGGTCCCTCCCTGTAAATCAGATCCTCAGCGTGTTCGGTCTCTCTCTGTAACTCAGACCCTCAGCGTGATCGGTCTCTCCCTGTAACTGACCCACAGCGTGGTCGGTCTCTCTCTGTAACAGACCCTCAGCGTGGTCGGTCTCTCCCTGTAACTCAGTCCCTCAGCGTGGTCAGTCTCTCCCTGTAACTCAGACCCTCAGCGTGGTCAGTCTCTCTCTGTAACTCAGACCCTCAGCGTGGCCGGTCTCTCCCTGTAACTCAGACCCTCAGCGTGGTCGGTCTCTCCCTGTAACTCAGACCCTCAGCGTGGTCGGTCTCTCCCTGTAACTGACCCTCAGCGTGGTCGGTCTCTCTCTGTAACTGAGACCCTCAGCGTGGTCGGTCTCTCCCTGTAACTCAGACCCTCAGCGTGGTCGGTCTCTCCCTGTAACAGACCCTCAGCGTGGTCGGTCTCTCCCTGTAACTCAGACCCTCAGCGTGGTCGGTCTCCCCCTGTAACTCAGACCCTCAGCGAGGTCGGTCTCTCTCTGTAACTCAGACCCTCAGCGTGGTCGGTCACTCCCTGTAACTCAGACCCTCAGCGTGGCCGGTCTCTCCCTGTAACTCAGACCTTCAGCGTGGCCGGTCTCTCCCTGTAACTCAGACCCTCAGCGTGGTCGGTCTCTCCCTGTAACAGACCCTCAGCGTGGTCGGTCTCTCCCTGTAACTCAGACCCTCAGCGTGGTTGGTCTACCCCTGTAACTCAGACCCTCAGCGTGGTCGGTCTCTCCCTGTAACTCAGACCCTCAGCGTGGTCAGTCTCTCCCTGTAACTCAGACCCTCAGCGTGGCCGGTCTCTCCCTGTAACTCAGACCCTCAGCGTGGTCGGTCTCTCCCTGTAACTCAGACCCTCAGCGTGGCCGGTCTCTCCCTGTAACTCAAACCCTCAGCGTGGTCGGTCCCTCCCTGTAACTCAGAGCCTCAGCGTGGCTGGTCTCTCTCTGTAACTCAGACCCTCAGCGTGGTCGGTCTCTCTCTGTAACTCAGACCCTCAGCGTGGTCGGTCTCCCCCTGTAACTCAGACCCTCAGGGTGGTAGGTCTCCCCCTGTAACTCAGACCCTCAGCGTGGACAGTCTCTCTCTGTAACTCAGAACCTCAGCGTGGTCGGTCTCTCCCTGTAACTCAGACCCTCAGCGTGGTCAGTCTCTCCCTGTAACTCAGATCCTCAGCGTGGTCTGTCCCTCCCTGTAAATCAGACCCTCAGCGTGGTCGGTCTCTCTCTGTAACTCAGACCCTCAGCGTGGTCGGTCTCTCTCTGTAACTCAGACCCTCAGCGTGGTCGGTCTCTCCATGTAACTCAGACCCTCAGCGTGGTCGGTCTCTCTCTGTAACTCAGTCCCTCAGCGTGGTCGGTCTCTCCCTGTAACTGACCCTCAGCGTGGTCGGTCTCTCTCTGTAACTCAGACCCTCAGCGTGGTCGGTCTCTCCCTGTAACTCAGACCCTCAGCGTGGTAGGTCTCTCCCTGATACTCAGTCCCTCAGCGTGGTCAGTCTCTCCCTGTAACTCAGACCCTCAGCGTGGTCAGTCTCTCCCTGTAACTCAGACCCTCAGCGTGGCCGGTCTCTCCCTGTAACTCAGACCCTCAGCGTGGTCGGTCTCTCCCTGTAACTCAGACCCTCAGCGTGGTCGGTCTCTCTCTGTAACTCAGACCCTCAGCGTGGTCGGTCTCTCCCTGTAACTCAGACCCTCAGCGTGGTCGGTCTCTCCCTGTAACTCAGACCCTCAGCGTGGTCGGTCTCTCCCTGTAACTCAGACCCTCAGCGTGGTCGGTCTCTCCCTGTAACTCAGACCCTCAGCGTGGTCAGTCTCTCTCTGTAACTCAGACCCTCAGCGAGGTCGGTCTCTCTCTGTAACTCAGACCCTCAGCGTGGTCAGTCTCTCCCTGTAACTCAGACCCTCAGCGTGGTCAGTCTCTCTCTGTAACTCAGACCCTCAGCGTGGTCTGTCTCTCTCTGTAACTCAGACCCTCAGCGTGGTCAGTCTCTCTCTGTAACTCAGACCCTCAGCGTGGCCGGTCTCTCCCTGTAACTCAGACCCTCAGCGTGGTCAGTCTCTCCCTGTAACTGACCCTCAGCGTGGTCGGTCTCTCTCTGTAACTCAGACCCTCAGCGTGGTCGGTCTCTCCCTGTAACTCAGACCCTCAGCGTGGTCGGTCTCTCCCTGTAACTCAGACCCTCAGCGTGGTCGGTCTCTCCCTGTAACTCAGACCCTCAGTGTGGTCGGTCTCCCCCTGTAACTCAGACCCTCAGCGTGGTCGTTCTCTCTCTGTAACTCAGACCCTCAGCGTGGTCGGTCTCTCCCTGTAACTCAGACCCTCAGCGTGGCCGGTCTCTCCCTGTAACTCAGACCCTCAGCGTGGTCGGTCTCTCCCTGTAACTCAGACCCTCAGCGTGGTCGGTCTCTCCCTGTAACTCAGACCCTCAGCGTGGTCGGTCTCTCCCTGTAACTCAGACCCTCAGCGTGGTCGGTCTCTCTCTGTAACTCAGACCCTCAGCGTGGACAGTCTCTCTCTGTAAATCAGACCCTCAGCGTGGTCGGTCTCTCTCTGTAAATCAGACCCTCAGCGTGGTCGGTCTCTCTCTGTAAATCGGACCCTCAGCGTGGTCGGTCTCCCCCTGTAACTCAGACCCTCAGCGTGGCCGGTCTCTCCCTGTAACTCAGTCCCTCAGCGTGGTCGGTCTCTCTCTGTAACTCAGACCCTCAGCGTGGCCGGTCTCTCCCTGTAACTCAGACCCTCAGCGTGGTCGGTCTCTCCCTGTAACTCAGACCCTCAGCGTGTTCGGTCTCTCCCTGTAACTCAGACCCTCAGCGTGGCCGGTCTCTCCCTGTAACTCAGACCCTCAGCGTGGTCGGTCTCTCCCTGTAACTCAGACCCTCAGCGTGGTCAGTCTCTCCCTGTAACTCAGACCCTCAGCGTGTTCGGTCTCTCCCTGTAACTCAGACCCTCAGCGTGGTCGGGTCTCTCCCTGTAACTCAGACCCTCAGCGTGGTCGGTCTCTCTCTGTAACTCAGACCCTCCGCGTGGTCGGTCCCTCCCTGTAAATCAGACCCTCAGCGTGGTCGGTCTCTCTCTGTAACTCAGACACTCAGCGTGGCCGGTCTCTCCCTGTAACTCAGACCCTCAGCGTGGTCGGTCTCTCCCTGTAAATCAGATCCTCAGCGTGGTCAGTCTCCCCCTGTAACTCAGATCCTCAGCGTGGTCGGTCCCTCCCTGTAAATCAGATCCTCAGCGTGGTCGGTCTCTCCCTGTAACTCAGACCCTCAGCGTGGCCGGTCTCTCCCTGTAACTCAGTCCTTCAGCGTGGTCGGTCTCTGCCTGTAACTCAGACCCTCAGCGTGTTCGGTCTCTCTCTGTAACTCAGACCCTCAGCGTGGTCGGTCTCTCCCTGTAACTCAGACCTTCAGCGTGGTCGGTCTCTCCTGTAACTCAGACCCTCAGCGTGGTTGGTCTCCCCCTGTAACTCAGACCCTCAGCGTGGTCGGTCTCTCCCTGTAACTCAGACCCTCAGCGTGGTCAGTCTCTCCCTGTAACTCAGACCCTCAGCGTGGTTGGTCTCCCCCTGTAACTCAGACCCTCAGCGTGGTCGGTCTCTCCCTGTAACTCAGACCCTCAGCGTGGCCGGTCTCTCCCTGTAACTCAGACCCTCAGCGTGGTCGGTCTCTCCCTGTAACTCAGACCCTCAGCGTGGACAGTCTCTCCCTGTAACTCAGACCCTCAGCGTGGTCGGTCCCTCCCTGTAACTCAGAGCCTCAGCGTGGCCGGTCTCTCTCTGTAACTCAGACCCTCAGCGTGGTCGGTCTCTCTCTGTAACTCAGACCCTCAGCGTGGTCGTTCTCTCTCTGTAACTCAGACCCTCAGCGTGGTCGGTCTCTCCCTGTAACTCAGACCCTCAGCGTGGCCGGTCTCTCCCTGTAACTCAGACCCTCAGCGTGGTCGGTCTCTCTCCGTAACTCAGACCCTCAGCGTGGACGGTCTCTCCCTGTAACTCAGACCTCAGCGTGGTCAGTCTCTCCCTGTAACTCAGACCCTCAGCGTGGTCGGTCTCTCCCTGTAACTCAGACCCTCAGCGTGGTCGGTCTCTCCCTGTAACTCAGACCCTCAGCGTGGTCGGTCTCTCCCTGTAACTCAGACCCTCAGCGTGGTCGGTCTCTCTCTGTAACTCAGACCCTCAGCGTGGACAGTCTCTCCCTGTAACTCAGACCCTCAGCGTGGTCGGTCCCTCCCTGTAACTCAGAGCCACAGCGTGGCCGGTCTCTCTCTGTAACTCAGACCCTCAGTGTGGTCGGTCTCTCTCTGTAACTCAGACCCTCAGCGTGGTCGGTCTCCCCCTGTAACTCAGACCCTCAGGGTGGTAGGTCTCCCCCTGTAACTCAGACCCTCAGCGTGGTCGGTCTCTCCCTGTAATTCAGACCCTCAGCGTGGTCGGTCTCTCCCTGTAACTCAGACCCTCAGCGTGGTCGGTCCCTCCCTGTAATTCAGACCCTCAGCGTGGTCAGTCTCTCCCTGTAACTCAGACCCTCAGCGTGGTCGGTCCCTCCCAGTAAATCAGACCCTCAGCGTGGCCGGTCTCTCCCTGTAACTCAGACCCTCAGCGTGGCCGGTCTCTCCCTGTAACTCAGACCCTCAGCGTTGTCGGTCTCTCCCTGTAACTCAGACCCTCAGCGTGGTCGGTCTCTCCCTGTAACTCAGTCCCTCAGCGTGGTCGGTCTCTCCCTGTAACTGACCCTCAGCGTGGTCGGTCTCTCCCTGTAACTCAGACCCTCAGCGTGGTCGGTCTCTCCCTGTAACTCAGACCCTCAGCGTGGTCGGTCTCTCCCTGTAACTCAGACCCTCAGCGTGGTCGGTCTCTCCCTGTAACAGACCCTCAGCGTGGTCGGTCTCTCCCTGTAACTCAGACCCTCAGCGTGGTCGGTCTCCCCCTGTAACTCAGACCCTCAGCGTGGTCGGTCTCTCCCTGTAACTGAGACCCTCAGCGTGTTCGGTCTCTCTCTGTAAATCAGACCCTCAGCGTGGTCGGTCTCTCTCTGTAAATCAGACCCTCAGCGTGGTCGGTCTCTCTCTGTAAATCGGACCCTCAGCGTGGTCGGTCTCCCCCTGTAACTCAGACCCTCAGCGTGGCCGGTCTCTCCCTGTAACTCAGTCCCTCAGCGTGGCCGGTCTCTCCCTGTAACTCAGACCCTCAGCGTGGCCGGTCTCTCCCTGTAACTCAGACCCTCAGCGTGTTCGGTCTCTCCCTGTAACTCAGACCCTCAGCGTGGCCGGTCTCTCCCTGTAACTCAGACCCTCAGCGTGGTCGGTCTCTCCCTGTAACTCAGACCCTCAGCGTGGTCAGTCTCTCCCTGTAACTCAGTCCCTGAGCGTGGTCGGTCTCTCCCTGTAAATCAGATCCTCAGCGTGGTCAGTCTCCCCCTGTAACTCAGACCCTCAGCGTGGTCGGTCTCTCCCTGTAACTCAGACCCTCAGCGTGGTCGGTCTCTCCCTGTAACTCAGACCCTCAGCGTGGTCGGTCTCTCCCTGTAACTCAGACCCTCAGCGTGGCCGGTCTCTCCCTGTAACTCAGACCCTCAGCGTGGTCGGTCTCTCTCTGTAACTCAGACCCTCAGCGTGGTCGGTCTCTCCCTGTAACTCAGACCCTCAGCGTGTTCAGTCTCTCTCTGTAACTCAGACCCTCAGCGTGGTCGGTCTCTCTCTGTAACTCAGACCCTCAGCGTGGTCAGTCTCTCCCTGTAACTCAGACCCTCAGCGTGGCTGGTCTCTCCCTGTAACTCAGACCCTCAGCGTGGTCGGTCTCTCCCTGTAACTCAGACCCTCAGCGTGGCCGGTCTCTCCCTGTAACTCAGACCCTCAGCGTGGTCGGTCTCTCCCTGTAACTCAGACCCTCAGCGTGGTCGGTCTCTCCCTGTAACTGACCCTCAGCGTGGTCGGTCTCTCTCTGTAACTGAGACCCTCAGCGTGGTCGGTCTCTCCCTGTAACTCAGACCCTCAGCGTGGTCGGTCTCTCCCTGTAACAGACCTTCAGCGTGGCCGGTCTCTCCCTGTAACTCAGACCCTCAGCGTGGTCGGTCTCTCCCTGTAACAGACCCTCAGCGTGGTCGGTCTCTCCCTGTAACTCAGACCCTCAGCGTGGTTGGTCTCCCCCTGTAACTCAGACCCTCAGCGTGGTCGGTCTCTCCCTGTAACTCAGACCCTCAGCGTGGTCAGTCTCTCCCTGTAACTCAGACCCTCAGCGTGGCCGGTCTCTCCCTGTAACTCAGACCCTCAGCGTGGTCGGTCTCTCCCTGTAACTCAGACCCTCAGCGTGGCCTGTCTCTCCCTGTAACTCAGACCCTCAGCGTGGTCGGTCCCTCCCTGTAACTCAGAGCCTCAGCGTGGCTGGTCTCTCTCTGTAACTCAGACCCTCAGCGTGGTCGGTCTCTCTCTGTAACTCAGACCCTCAGCGTGGTCGGTCTCCCCCTGTAACTCAGACCCTCAGGGTGGTAGGTCTCCCCCTGTAACTCAGACCCTCAGCGTGGACAGTCTCTCTCTGTAACTCAGACCCTCAGCGTGGTCGGTCTCTCCCTGTAACACAGACCCTCAGCGTGGTCAGTCTCTCCCTGTAACTCAGATCCTCAGCGTGGTCTGTCCCTCCCTGTAAATCAGACCCTCAGCGTGGTCGGTCTCTCTCTGTAACTCAGACCCTCAGCGTGGTCGGTCTCTCTCTGTAACTCAGACCCTCAGCGTGGTCGGTCTCTCCATGTAACTCAGACCCTCAGCGTGGTCGGTCTCTCTCTGTAACTCAGTCCCTCAGCGTGGTCGGTCTCTCCCTGTAACTGACCCTCAGCGTGGTCGGTCTCTCTCTGTAACTCAGACCCTCAGCGTGGTCGGTCTCTCCCTGTAACTCAGACCCTCAGCGTGGTCGGTCTCTCCCTGATACTCAGTCCCTCAGCGTGGTCAGTCTCTCCCTGTAACTCAGACCCTCAGCGTGGTCAGTCTCTCCCTGTAACTCAGACCCTCAGCGTGGCCGGTCTCTCCCTGTAACTCAGACCCTCAGCGTGGTCGGTCTCTCCCTGTAACTCAGACCCTCAGCGTGGTCGGTCTCTCTCTGTAACTCAGACCCTCAGCGTGGTCGGTCTCTCCCTGTAACTCAGACCCTCAGCGTGGTCGGTCTCTCCCTGTAACTCAGACCCTCAGCGTGGTCGGTCTCTCCCTGTAACTCAGACCCTCAGCGTGGTCGGTCTCTCCCTGTAACTCAGACCCTCAGCGTGGTCAGTCTCTCTCTGTAACTCAGACCCTCAGCGAGGTCGGTCTCTCTCTGTAACTCAGACCCTCAGCGTGGTCAGTCTCTCCCTGTAACTCAGACCCTCAGCGTGGTCAGTCTCTCTCTGTAACTCAGACCCTCAGCGTGGTCTGTCTCTCTCTGTAACTCAGACCCTCAGCGTGGTCAGTCTCTCTCTGTAACTCAGACCCTCAGCGTGGCCGGTCTCTCCCTGTAACTCAGACCCTCAGCGTGGTCAGTCTCTCCCTGTAACTGACCCTCAGCGTGGTCGGTCTCTCTCTGTAACTCAGACCCTCAGCGTGGTCGGTCTCTCCCTGTAACTCAGACCCTCAGCGTGGTCGGTCTCTCCCTGTAACTCAGACCCTCAGCGTGGTCGGTCTCTCCCTGTAACTCAGACCCTCAGTGTGGTCGGTCTCCCCCTGTAACTCAGACCCTCAGCGTGGTCGTTCTCTCTCTGTAACTCAGACCCTCAGCGTGGTCGGTCTCTCCCTGTAACTCAGACCCTCAGCGTGGCCGGTCTCTCCCTGTAACTCAGACCCTCAGCGTGGTCGGTCTCTCCCTGTAACTCAGACCCTCAGCGTGGTCGGTCTCTCCCTGTAACTCAGACCCTCAGCGTGGTCGGTCTCTCCCTGTAACTCAGACCCTCAGCGTGGTCGGTCTCTCTCTGTAACTCAGACCCTCAGCGTGGACAGTCTCTCCCTGTAACTCAGACCCTCAGCGTGGTCGGTCCCTCCCTGTAACTCAGAGCCACAGCGTGGCCGGTCTCTCTCTGTAACTCAGACCCTCAGTGTGGTCGGTCTCTCTCTGTAACTCAGACCCTCAGCGTGGTCGGTCTCCCCCTGTAACTCAGACCCTCAGGGTGGTAGGTCTCCCCCTGTAACTCAGACCCTCAGCGTGGTCGGTCTCTCCCTGTAATTCAGACCCTCAGCGTGGTCAGTCTCTCCCTGTAACTCAGACCCTCAGCGTGGTCGGTCCCTCCCTGTAATTCAGACCCTCAGCGTGGTCAGTCTCTCCCTGTAACTCAGACCCTCAGCGCGGTCGGTCCCTCCCAGTAAATCAGACCCTCAGCGTGGCCGGTCTCTCCCTGTAACTCAGACCCTCAGCGTGGCCTGTCTCTCCCTGTAACTCAGACCCTCAGCGTGGTCGGTCTCTCCCTGTAACTCAGACCCTCAGCGTGGTCGGTCTCTCCCGGTAACTCAGTCCCTCAGCGTGGTCGGTCTCTCCCTGTAACTGACCCTCAGCGTGGTCGGTCTCCCCCTGTAACTCAGACCCTCAGCGTGGTCGGTCTCTCCCTGTAACTCAGACCCTCAGCGTGGTCGGTCTCTCCCTGTAACTCAGACCCTCAGCGTGGTCGGTCTCTCCCTGTAACAGACCCTCAGCGTGGTCGGTCTCTCCCTGTAACTCAGACCCTCAGCGTGGTCGGTCTCCCCCTGTAACTCAGACCCTCAGCGTGGTCGGTCTCTCCCTGTAACTCAGACCCTCAGCGTGTTCGGTCTCTCCCTGTAACTCAGACCCTCAGCGTGGTCGGTCTCTCTCTGTAAATCAGACCCTCAGCGTGGTCGGTCTCTCTCTGTAAATCGGACCCTCAGCGTGGTCGGTCTCCCCCTGTAACTCAGACCCTCAGCGTGGCCGGTCTCTCCCTGTAACTCAGTCCCTCAGCGTGGTCGGTCTCTCTCTGTAACTCAGACCCTCAGCGTGGCCGGTCTCTCCCTGTAACTCAGACCCTCAGCGTGGTCGGTCTCTCCCTGTAACTCAGACCCTCAGCGTGTTCGGTCTCTCCCTGTAACTCAGACCCTCAGCGTGGCCGGTCTCTCCCTGTAACTCAGACCCTCAGCGTGGTCGGTCTCTCCCTGTAACTCAGACCCTCAGCGTGGTCAGTCTCTCCCTGTAACTCAGTCCCTCAGCGTGGTCGGTCTCTCCCTGTAAATCAGATCCTCAGCGTGGTCAGTCTCCCCCTGTAACTCAGACCCTCAGCGTGGTCGGTCTCTCCCTGTAACTCAGACCCTCAGCGTGGTCGGTCTCTCCCTGTAACTCAGACCCTCAGCGTGGCCGGTCTCTCCCTGTAACTCAGACCCTCAGCGTGGTCGGTCTCTCTCTGTAACTCAGACCCTCAGCGTGGTCGGTCTCTCCCTGTAACTCAGACCCTCAGCGTGGTCAGTCTCTCTCTGTAACTCAGACCCTCAGCGTGGTCGGTCTCTCTCTGTAACTCAGACCCTCAGCGTGGTCAGTCTCTCCCTGTAACTCAGACCCTCAGCGTGGCTGGTCTCTCCCTGTAACTCAGACCCTCAGCGTGGTCGGTCTCTCCCTGTAACTCAGACCCTCAGCGTGGCCGGTCTCTCCCCGTAACTCAGACCCTCAGCGTGGTCGGTCTCTCCCTGTAACTCAGACCCTCAGCGTGGTCGGTCTCTCCCTGTAACTGACCCTCAGCGTGCTCGGTCTCTCCCTGACACTGACACTCAGCGTGGTCGGTCTCTCTCTGTAACTGAGACCCTCAGCGTGGTCGGTCTCTCCCTGTAACTCAGACCCTCAGCGTGGTCGGTCTCTCCCTGTAACAGACCCTCAGCGTGGTCGGTCTCTCCCTGTAACTCAGACCCTCAGCGTGGTCGGTCTCGCCCTGTAACTCAGACCCTCAGCGAGGTCGGTCTCTCTCTGTAACTCAGACCCTCAGCCTGGCCGGTCTCTCCCTGTAACTCAGACCTTCAGCGTGGCCGGTCTCTCCCTGTAACTCAGACCCTCAGCGTGGTCGGTCTCTCCCTGTAACAGACCCTCAGCGTGGTCGGTCTCTCCCTGTAACTCAGACCCTCAGCGTGGTTGGTCTCCCCCTGTAACTCAGACCCTCAGCGTGGTCGGTCTCTCCCTGTAACTCAGACCCTCAGCGTGGTCAGTCTCTCCCTGTTACTCAGACCCTCAGCGTGGCCGGTCTCTCCCTGTAACTCAGACCCTCAGCGTGGTCGGTCTCTCCCTGTAACTCAGACCCTCAGCGTGGCCGGTCTCTCCCTGTAACTCAGACCCTCAGCGTGGTCGGTCCCTCCCTGTAACTCAGAGCCTCAGCGTGGCTGGTCTCTCTCTGTAACTCAGACCCTCAGCGTGGTCGGTCTCTCTCTGTAACTCAGACCCTCAGCGTGGTCGGTCTCCCCCTGTAACTCAGACCCTCAGGGTGGTAGGTCTCCCCCTGTAACTCAGACCCTCAGCGTGGACAGTCTCTCTCTGTAACTCAGACCCTCAGCGTGGTCGGTCTCTCCCTGTAACTCAGACCCTCAGCGTGGTCAGTCTCTCCCTGTAACTCAGATCCTCAGCGTGGTCTGTCCCTCCCTGTAAATCAGACCCTCAGCGTGGTCGGTCTCTCTCTGTAACTCAGACCCTCAGCGTGGTCGGTCTCTCTCTGTAACTCAGACCCTCAGCGTGGTCGGTCTCTCCATGTAACTCAGACCCTCAGCGTGCTCGGTCTCTCTCTGTAACTCAGTCCCTCAGCGTGGTCGGTCTCTCCCTGTAACTGACCCTCAGCGTGGTCGGTCTCTCTCTGTAACTCAGACCCTCAGCGTGGTCGGTCTCTCCCTGTAACTCAGACCCTCAGCGTGGTCGGTCTCTCCCTGATACTCAGTCCCTCAGCGTGGTCAGTCTCTCCCTGTAACTCAGACCCTCAGCGTGGTCAGTCTCTCCCTGTAACTCAGACCCTCAGCGTGGCCGGTCTCTCCCTGTAACTCAGACCCTCAGCGTGGTCGGTCTCTCCCTGTAACTCAGACCCTCAGCGTGGTCGGTCTCTCTCTGTAACTCAGACCCTCAGCGTGGTCGGTCTCTCCCTGTAACTCAGACCCTCAGCGTGGTCGGTCTCTCCCTGTAACTCAGACCCTCAGCGTGGTCGGTCTCTCCCTGTAACTCAGACCCTCAGCGTGGTCGGTCTCTCCCTGTAACTCAGACCCTCAGCGTGGTCGGTCTCTCTCTGTAACTCAGACACTCAGCGTGGCCGGTCTCTCCCTGTAACTCAGACCCTCAGCATGGTCGGTCTCTCTCTGTAACTCAGACACTCAGCGTGGCCGGTCTCTCCCTGTAACTCAGACCCTCAGCGTGGTCGGTCTCGCTCTGTAACTCAGACCCTCAGCGTGGTCGGTCCCTCCCTGTAAATCAGACCCTCAGCGTGGTCGGTCTCTCTCTGTAACTCAGACACTCAGCGTGGCCGGTCTCTCCCTGTAACTCAGACCCTCAGCGTGGTCGGTCTCTCCCTGTAACTCAGATCCTCAGCGTGGTCGGTCCCTCCCTGTAAATCAGATCCTCAGCGTGGTCAGTCTCTCCCTGTAACTCAGACCCTCAGCGTGGCCGGTCTCTCCCTGTAACTCAGACCCTCAGCGTGTTCGGTCTCTCTCTGTAACTCAGACCCTCAGCGTGGTCGGTCTCTCCCTGTAACTCAGACCCTCAGCGTGGTCGGTCTCTCTCTGTAACTCAGACCCTCAGCGTGGTCGGTCTCTCCCTGTAACTCAGACCCTCAGCGTGGTCGGTCCCTCCCTGTAAATCAGACCCTCAGCGTGGTCGGTCTCTCCCTGTAACTCAGTCCTTCAGCGTGGTCGGTCTCTGCCTGTAACTCAGACCCTCAGCGTGTTCGGTCTCTCTCTGTAACTCAGACCCTCAGCGTGGTCGGTCTCCCCCTGTAACTCAGACCCTCAGCGTGGTCGGTCTCTCCCTGTAACTCAGACCCTCAGCCTGGTCGGTCTCCCCCTGTAACTCAGACCCTCAGCGTGGTCGGTCTCCCCCTGTAACTCAGACCCTCAGCGTGGCCGGTCTCTCCCTGTAACTCAGACCCTCAGCGTGGTCGGTCTCCCCCTGTAACTCAGACCCTCAGCGTGGTCGGTATCACCCTGTAACTCAGACCCTCAGCGTGGTCGGTCTCTCCCTGTAACTCAGACCCTCAGCGTGGTTGGTCTCCCCCTGTAACTCAGACCCTCAGCGTGGTCGGTCTCTCCCTGTAACTCAGACCCTCAGCGTGGTCAGTCTCTCCCTGTAACTCAGACCCTCAGCGTGGTTGGTCTCCCCCTGTAACTCAGACCCTCAGCGTGGTCGGTCTCTCCCTGTAACTCAGACCCTCAGCGTGGTCGGTCTCTCCCTGTAACTCAGACCCTCAGCGTGGTCGGTCTCTCCCTGTAACTCAGACCCTCAGCGTGGACAGTCTCTCCCTGTAACTCAGACCCTCAGCGTGGTCGGTCCCTCCCTGTAACTCAGAGCCTCAGCGTGGCCGGTCTCTCTCTGTAACTCAGACCCTCAGCGTGGTCGGTCTCTCTCTGTAACTCAGACCCTCAGCGTGGTCGTTCTCTCTCTGTAACTCAGACCCTCAGCGTGGTCGGTCTCTCCCTGTAACTCAGACCCTCAGCGTGGCCGGTCTCTCCCTGTAACTCAGACCCTCAGCGTGGTCGGTCTCTCCCTGTAACTCAGACCCTCAGCGTGGTCGGTCTCTCCCTGTAACTCAGACCCTCAGCGTGGTCGGTCTCTCCCTGTAACTCAGACCCTCAGCGTGGTCGGTCTCTCTCTGTAACTCAGACCCTCAGCGTGGACAGTCTCTCCCTGTAACTCAGACCCTCAGCGTGGTCGGTCCCTCCCTGTAACTCAGAGCCACAGTGTACCGGTCTCTCTCTGTAACTCAGACCCTCAGTGTGGTCGGTCTCTCTCTGTAACTCAGACCCTCAGCGTGGTCGGTCTCCCCCTGTAACTCAGACCCTCAGGGTGGTAGGTCTCCCCCTGTAACTCAGACCCTCAGCGTGGTCGGTCTCTCCCTGTAATTCAGACCCTCAGCGTGGCCGTCTCTCCTGTAACTCAGACCCTCAGCGTGGTCGGTCTCTCTCTGTAACTCAGACCCTCAGCGTGGTCGGTCTCTCTCTGTAACTCAGACCCTCAGCGTGGTCGGTCTCTCCCTGTAACTCAGACCCTCAGCGTGGTCGGTCTCTCCCTGTAACTGACCCTCAGCGTGGTCGGTCTCTCCCTGTAACTCAGACCCTAAGCGTGGTCGGTCTCTCCCTGTAACTCAGACCCTCAGCGTGGTCGGTCTCTCCTGTAAATCAGACCCTCAGCGTGGTCGGTCTCTCTCTGTAACTCAGATCCTCAGCGTGGTCGGTCTCTCCCTGTAACTCAGACCCTCAGCGTGGTCGGTCTCTCCCTGTAACTGACCCTCAGCGTGGTCGGTCTCTCCCTTTAACTCAGACCCTCAGCGTGGTCGGTCTCTCCCTGTAACTCAGACCCTCAGCGTGGCCGGGTCTCTCCCTGTAACTCAGACCCTCAGCGTGGTCGGTCCCTCCCTGTAAATCAGACCCTCAGCGTGGTCGGTCTCTCTCTGTAACTCAGACCCTCAGCGTGGTCGGTCTCTCCCTGTAACTCAGACTCTCAGCGTGGTCGGTCTCTCCCTGTAACTCAGACCCTCAGCGTGGTCGGTCCCTCCCTGTAAATCAGATCCTCAGCGTGTTCGGTCTCTCCCTGTAACTCAGACCCTCAGCGTGGACGGTCTCTCTCTGTAACTCAGACCCTCAGCGTGGTCGGTCTCTCTCTGTAACTCAGACCCTCAGCGTGGTCGGTCTCTCTCTGTAACTCAGACCCTCAGCGTGGTCGGTCTCTCCCTGTAACTCAGACTCTCAGCGTGGTCGGTCTCTCCCTGTAACTCAGACCCTCAGCGTGGTCGGTCTCTCCCTGTAACTCAGTCCCTCAGCGTGGTCGGTCTCTCCCTGTAACTCAGACCCTCAGCGTGTTCGGTCTCTCCCTGTAACTCAGACCCTCAGCGTGGTCGGTCTCTCCCTGAAACTCAGACCCTCAGCGTGGTCGGTCTCTCTCTATAACTCAGACCCTCAGCTTGGTCGGTCCCTCCCTGTAAATCAGACCCTCAGCGTGGTCGGTCTCTCTCTGTAACTCAGACCCTCAGCGTGGACAGTCTCTCCCTGTAACTCAGACCCTCAGCGTGGCCGGTCTCTCCCTGTAACTGACCCTCAGCGTGGTCGGTCTCTCTCTGTAACTCAGACCCTCAGCGTGGTCGGTCTCTCCCTGTAACTCAGACCCTCAGCTTGGTCGGTCTCTCCCTGTAACTCAGACCCTCAGCTTGGTCGGTCTCTCCCTGTAACTCAGACCCTCAGCGTGGTCGGTCTCTCCCTGTAACTCAGACCCTCAGCGTGGTCGGTCTCCCCCTGTAACTCAGACCCTCAGCGTGGTCGGTCTCTCCCTGTAACTCAGACCCTCAGCGTGGTCGGTCTCTCCCTGTAACTCAGACCCTCAGCGTGGTCGGTCTCTCCCTGTAACTCAGACCCTCAGCGTGGTCGGTCTCTCCCTGTAACTCAGACCCTCAGCGTGGTCGGTCTCTCCCTGTAACTCAGACCCTCAGCGTGGTCGGTCTCTCCCTGTAACTCAGTCCCTCAGCGTGGTCGGTCTCTCCCTGTAACTCAGACCCTCAGCGTGGTCGGTCTCTCCCTGTAACTCAGACCCTGAGCGTGGTCGGTCTCTCTCTGTAACTCAGACCCTCAGCGTGGTCGGTCTCTCTCTGTAACTCAGACGCCTCAGCTTGGTCGGTCCCTCCCTGTAAATCAGACCCTCAGCGTGGTCGGTCTCTCTCTGTAACTCAGACCCTCAGCGTGGACAGTCTCTCCCTGTAACTCAGACCCTCAGCGTGGCCGGTCTCTCCCTGTAACTGACCCTCAGCGTGGTCGGTCTCTCTCTGTAACTCAGACCCTCAGCGTGGTCGGTCTCTCCCTGTAACTCAGACCCTCAGCTTGGTCGGTCTCTCCCTGTAACTAAGACCCTCAGCTTGGTCGGTCTCTCCCTGTAACTCAGACCCTCAGCGTGGTCGGTCTCTCCCTGTAACTCAGACCCTCAGCGTGGTCGGTCTCCCCCTGTAACTCAGACCCTCAGCGTGGTCGGTCTCTCTCTGTAACTCAGACCCTCAGCGTGGTCGGTCTCTCCCTGTAACTCAGACCCTCAGCGTGGTCGGTCTCTCCCTGTAACTCAGACCCTCAGCGTGGTCGGTCTCTCCCTGTAACTCAGACCCTCAGCGTGGCCGGTCTCTCCCTGTAACTCAGACCCTCAGCGTGGTCGGTCTCTCCCTGTAACTCAGACCCTCAGCGTGGTCGGTCTCTCCCTGTAACTCAGTCCCTCAGCGTGGTCTGTCTCTCCCTGTAAATCAGATCCTCAGCGTGGTCGGTCTCCCCCTGTAACTCAGACCCTCAGCGTGGTCGGTCTCTCCCTGTAACTCAGACCCTCAGCGTGGTCGGTCTCTCCCTGTAACTCAGACCCTCAGCGTGGTCGGTCTCTCTCTGTAACTCAGACCCTCAGCGTGGTCGGTCTCTCCCTGTAACTCAGACCCTCAGCGTGGTCGGTCTCTCCCTGTAACTCAGACCCTCAGCGTGGTCGGTCCCTCCCTGTAAATCAGACCATCAGCGTGGTCGGTCTCTCTCTGTAACTCAGACCCTCAGCGTGGACAGTCTCTCCCTGTAACTCAGACCCTCAGCGTGGCCTGTCTCTCCCTGTAACTCAGACCCTCAGCGTGGTCGGTCTCTCCCTGTAAATCAGATCCTCAGCGTGGTCGGTCCCGCCCTGTAAATCAGATCCTCAGCGTGGTCGGTCTCCCCCTGTAACTCAGACCCTCAGCGTGGTCAGTCTCCCCCTGTAACTCAGACGCTCAGCGTGGTCGGTCTCTGCCTGTAACTCAGACCCTCAGCGTGGCCGGTCTCTCCCTGTAACTCAGTCCCTCAGCGTGGTCAGTCTCTCCCTGTAACTCAGACCCTCAGCGTGGTCGGTCTCTCTCTGTAACTCAAACCCTCAGCGTGGTCGGTCTCTCCCTGTAACTCAGACCCTCAGCGTGGTCGGTCTCTCCCTGTAACTCAGACCCTCAGCGTGGTCGGTCTCTCCCTGTAACTCAGACCCTCAGCGTGGTCGGTCTCTCCCTGTAACTCAGACCCTCAGAGTGGTCGGTCTCTCCCTGTAACTGACCCTCAGCGTGGTCGGTCTCTCCCTGTAATCAGACCCTCAGCGTGGTCGGTCTCTCCCTGTAACTCAGACCCTCAGCGTGGCCGGTCTCTCCCTGTAACTCAGACCCTCAGCGTGGTCGGTCTCTCCCTGTAACTCAGACCCTCAGCGTGGACAGTCTCTCCCTGTAACTCAGACCCTCAGCATGGTCGGTCCCTCCCTGTAACTCAGAGCCTCAGCGTGGCCGGTCTCTCTCTGTAACTCAGACCCTCAGCGTGGTCGGTCTCTCTCTGTAACTCAGACCCTCAGCGTGGTCGGTCTCCCCCTGTAACTCAGACCCTCAGGGTGGTAGGTCTCCCCCTGTAACTCAGACCCTCAGGGTGGTAGGTCTCCCCCTGTAACTCAGACCCTCAGCGTGGTCGGTCTCTCCCTGTAACTCAGACCCTCAGCTTCGCCGGTCTCTCCCTGTAACTCAGACCCTCAGCGTGGTCAGTCTCTCCCTGTAACTCAGTCCCTCAGCGTGGTCGGTCTCTCCCTGTAACTGACCCTCAGCGTGGTCGGTCTCTCTCTGTAACTGAGACCCTCAGCGTGGTCGGTCTCTCCCTGTAACTCAGACCCTCAGCGTGGTCGGTCTCTCCCTGTAACTCAGACCCTCAGCGTGGTCGGTCTCTCCCTGTAACAGACCCTCAGCGTGGTCGGCCTCTCCCTGGAACTCAGACCCTCACCGTGGTCGGTCTCCCCCTGTAACTCAGACCCTCAGCGTGGTCGGTCTCTCCCTGTAACTCAGACCCTCAGCGTGGTGGGTCTCTCCCTGTAACTCAGTCCCTCAGCGTGGTCGGTCTCTCCCTGTAACTCAGACCCTCAGCGTGGTCGGTCTCTCCCTGTAACTCAGACCCTCAGCGTGGTCGGTCTCTCTCTGTAACTCAGACCCTCAGCGTGGTCGGTCTCTCTCTGTAACTCAGACCCTCAGCTTGGTCGGTCCCTCCCTGTAAATCAGACCCTCAGCGTGGTCGGTCTCTCTCTGTAACTCAGACCCTCAGCGTGGACAGTCTCTCCCTGTAACTCAGACCCTCAGCGTGGCCGGTCTCTCCTGTAACTCAGACCCTCAGCGTGGTCGGTCTCTCCCTGTAACTCAGACCCTCAGCGTGGTCGGTCTCTCCCTGTAACTCAGACCCTCAGCGTGGTCGGTCTCTCCCTGTAACTCAGACCCTCAGCGTGGTCAGTCCCTCCCTGTAAATCAGACCCTCAGCGTGGTCAGTCTCTCCCTGTAACTCAGACCCTCAGCGTGGTCGGTCCCTCCCTGTAAATCAGACGCTCAGCGTGGCCAGTCTCTCCCTGTAACTCAGACCCTCAGCGTGGCCGGTCTCTCCCTGTAACTCAGAACCTCAGCGTGGTCGGTCTCTCCCTGTAACTCAGACCCTCAGCGTGGTCAGTCTCTCCCTGTAACTCAGTCCCTCAGCGTGGTCGGTCTCTCCCTGTAACTGACCCTCAGCGTGGTCGGTCTCTCTCTGTAACTCAGACCCTCAGCGTGGTCGGTCTCTCCCTGTAACTCAGACCCTCAGCTTGGTCGGTCTCTCCCTGTAACTCAGACCCTCAGCTTGGTCGGTCTCTCCCTGTAACTCAGACCCTCAGCGTGGTCGGTCTCTCCCTGTAACTCAGACCCTCAGCGTGGTCGGTCTCCCCCTGTAACTCAGACCCTCAGCGTGGTCGGTCTCTCTCTGTAACTCAGACCCTCAGCGTGGTCGGTCTCTCCCTGTAACTCAGACCCTCAGCGTGGTCGGTCTCTCCCTGTAACTCAGACCCTCAGCGTGGTCGGTCTCTCCCTGTAACTCAGACCCTCAGCGTGGCCGGTCTCTCCCTGTAACTCAGACCCTCAGCGTGGTCGGTCTCTCCCTGTAACTCAGACCCTCAGCGTGGTCGGTCTCTCCCTGTAACTCAGTCCCTCAGCGTGGTCGGTCTCTCCCTGTAAATCAGATCCTCAGCGTGGTCGGTCTCCCCCAGTAACTCAGACCCTCAGCGTGGTCGGTCTCTCCCTGTAACTCAGACCCTCAGCGTGGTCGGTCTCTCCCTGTAACTCAGACCCTCAGCGTGGTCGGTCTCTCTCTGTAACTCGGACCCTCAGCGTGGTCGGTCTCTCCCTGTAACTCAGACCCTCAGCGTGGTCGGTCTCTCCCTGTAACTCAGACCCTCAGCGTGGTCGGTCCCTCCCTGTAAATCAGACCCTCAGCGTGGTCGGTCTCTCTCTGTAACTCAGACCCTCAGCGTGGACAGTCTCTCCCTGTAACTCAGACCCTCAGCGTGGCCGGTCTCTCCCTGTAACTCAGACCCTCAGCGTGGTCGGTCTCTCCCTGTAAATCAGATCCTCAGCGTGGTCGGTCCCGCCCTGTAAATCAGATCCTCAGCGTGGTCGGTCTCCCCCTGTAACTCAGACCCTCAGCGTGGTCAGTCTCCCCCTGTAACTCAGACGCTCAGCGTGGTCGGTCTCTGCCTGTAACTCAGACCCTCAGCGTGTTCGGTCTCTCTCTGTAACTCAGACCCTCAGCGTGGCCGGTCTCTCCCTGTAACTCAGTCCCTCAGCGTGGTCAGTCTCTCCCTGTAACTCAGACCCTCAGCGTGGTCGGTCTCTCTCTGTAACTCAGACCCTCAGCGTGGTCGGTCTCTCCCTGTAACTCAGACCCTCAGCGTGGTCGGTCTCTCCCTGTAACTCAGACCCTCAGCGTGGTCGGTCTCTCCCTGTAACTCAGACCCTCAGCGTGGTCGGTCTCTCCCTGTAACTCAGACCCTCAGCGTGGTCGGTCTCTCCCTGTAACTGACCCTCAGCGTGGTCGGTCTCTCCCTGTAAATCAGACCCTCAGCGTGGTCGGTCTCTCCCTGTAACTCAGACCCTCAGCGTGGCCGGTCTCTCCCTGTAACTCAGACCCTCAGCGTGGTCGGTCTCTCCCTGTAACTCAGACCCTCAGCGTGGACAGTCTCTCCCTGTAACTCAGACCCTCAGCGTGGTCGGTCCCTCCCTGTAACTCAGAGCCTCAGCGTGGCCGGTCTCTCTCTGTAACTCAGACCCTCAGCGTGGTCGGTCTCTCTCTGTAACTCAGACCCTCAGCGTGGTCGGTCTCCCCCTGTAACTCAGACCCTCAGGGTGGTAGGTCTCCCCCTGTAACTCAGACCCTCAGGGTGGTAGGTCTCCCCCTGTAACTCAGACCCTCAGCGTGGTCGGTCTCTCCCTGTAACTCAGACCCTCAGCTTCGCCGGTCTCTCCCTGTAACTCAGACCCTCAGCGTGGTCAGTCTCTCCCTGTAACTCAGTCCCTCAGCGTGGTCGGTCTCTCCCTGTAACTGACCCTCAGCGTGGTCGGTCTCTCTCTGTAACTGAGACCCTCAGCGTGGTCGGTCTCTCCCTGTAACTCAGACCCTCAGCGTGGTCGGTCTCTCCCTGTAACTCAGACCCTCAGCGTGGTCGGTCTCTCCCTGTAACAGACCCTCAGGGTGGTCGGCCTCTCCCTGGAACTCAGACCCTCACCGTGGTCGGTCTCCCCCTGTAACTCAGACCCTCAGCGTGGTCGGTCTCTCTCTGTAACTCAGACCCTCAGCGTGGTCGGTCTCTCCCTGTAACTCAGACCCTCAGCGTGGACAGTCTCTCTCTGTAACTCAGACCCTCAGCGTGGTCGGTCTCTCCCTGTAACTCAGACCCTCAGCGTGGACAGTCTCTCTCTGTAACTCAGACCCTTAGCGTGGTCGGTCTCTCCCTGAAACTCAGACCCTCAGCATGGTCAGTCTCTCCCTGTAACTGACCCTCAGCGTGGTCGGTCTCTCCCTGTAACTCAGACCCTCAGCGTGGTCGGTCTCTCCCTGTAACTCAGACCCTCAGCGTGGCCGGTCTCTCCCTGTAACTCAGACCCTCAGCGTGGTCGGTCCCTCCCTGTAAATCAGACCCTCAGCGTGGTCGGTCTCTCTCTGTAACTCAGACCCTCAGCGTGGTCGGTCTCTCCCTGTATCTCAAACCCTCAGCGTGGCCGGTCTCTCCCTGTAACTCAGACTCTCAGCGTGGTCGGTCTCTCCCTGTAACTCAGACACTCAGCGTGGTCGGTCTCTCTCTGTAACAGACCCTCAGCGTGGTCAGTCTCTCCCTGTAACTCAGACCCTCAGCGTGGTCGGTCCCTCCCTGTAAATCAGACCCTCAGCGTGGCCGGTCTCTCCCTGTAACTCAGACCCTCAGCGTGGCGGGTCTCTCCCTGTAACTCAGACCCTCAGCGTGGTCGGTCTCTCCCTGTAACTGACCCTCAGCGTGGTCGGTCTCTCCCTGTAACTCAGACCCTCAGCGTGGACAGTCTCTCTCTGTAACTCAGACCCTCAGCGTGGTCGGTCTCTCCCTGTAACTCAGACCCTCAGCGTGGTCGGTTTCTCCCTGTAACTCAGACCCTTAGCATGGTCGGTCTCTCTCTGTAACTCAGTCCCTCAGCGTGGTCGGTCTCTCCCTGTAACTGACCCTCAGCGTGGTCGGTCTCTCTCTGTAACAGACCCTCAGCGTGGTCGGTCTCTCCCTGTAACTCAGTCCCTCAGCGTGGTCGGTCTCTCTCTGTAACTCAGACCCTCAGCGTGGTCAGTCTCTCCCTGTAACTCAGACCCTCAGCGTGGTCGGTCTCTCTCTGTAACTCAGACCCTCAGCGTGGTCAGTCTCTCCCTGTAACTCAGACCCTCAGCGTGGTCGGTCTCTCTCTGTAACTCAGACCCTCAGCGTGGTCGGTCTCTCTCTGTAACTCAGACCCTCAGCGTGGTCAGTCTCTCCCTGTAACTCAGACCCTCAGCGTGGTCAGTCTCTCTCTGTAACTCAGACCCTCAGCGTGGTCGGTCTCTCTCTGTAACAGACCCTCAGCGTGGTCAGTCTCTCCCTGTAACTCAGACCCTCAGCGTGGTCGGTCCCTCCCTGTAAATCAGACCCTCAGCGTGGCCGGTCTCTCCCTGTAACTCAGACCCTCAGCGTGGTCGGTCTCTCCCTGTAACTGACCCTCAGCGTGGTCGGTCTCTCCCTGTAACTCAGACCCTCAGCGTGGACAGTCTCTCTCTGTAACTCAGACCCTCAGCGTGGTCGGTCTCTCCCTGTAACTCAGACCCTCAGCGTGGTCAGTCTCTCCCTGTAACTCAGATCCTCAGCGTGGTCTGTCCCTCCCTGTAAATCAGATCCTCAGCGTGGTCAGTCTCCCCCTGTAACTCAGACCCTCAGCGTGGTCGGTCTCTGCCTGTAACTCAGACCCTCAGCGTGTTCGGTCTCTCTCTGTAACTCAGACCCTCAGCGTGGTCAGTCTCTCCCTGTAACTCAGACCCTCAGCGTGGACGGTCTCTCTCTGTAACTCAGACCCTCAGCGTGGCCGGTCTCTCCCTGTAACTCAGACCCTCAGCGTGGTCGGTCTCTCTCTGTAACTCAGACCCTCAGCGTGGTCGGTCTCTCTCTGTAACTCAGACCCTCAGCGTGGTCGGTCTCTCCCTGTAACTCAGACCCTCAGCGTGGTCGGTCTCTCCCTGTAACTGACCCTCAGCGTGGTCGGTCTCTCCCTGTAACTCAGACCCTCAGCGTGGTCGGTCTCTCCCTGTAACTCAGACCCTCAGCGTGGCCGGTCTCTCCCTGTAACTCAGACCCTCAGCGTGGTCGGTCCCTCCCTGTAAATCAGACCCTCAGCGTGGTCGGTCTCTCCCTGTAACTCAGACCCTCAGCGTGGTCGGTCTCTCCCTGTAACTCAGACCCTCAGCGTGGTCGGTCTCTCCCTGTAACTCAGTCCCTCAGCGTGGTCGGTCTCTCCCTGTAACTCAGTCCCTCAGCGTGGTCGGTCTCTCCCTGTAACTCAGACCCTCAGCGTGGTCGGTCTCTCCCTGTAACTCAGACCCTCAGCGTGGTCGGTCTCTCTCTGTAACTCAGACCCTCAGCGTGGTCGGTCTCTCTCTGTAACTCAGACCCTCAGCTTGGTCGGTCCCTCCCTGTAAATCAGACCCTCAGCTTGGTCGGTCCCTCCCTGTAAATCAGACCCTCAGCGTGGTCGGTCTCTCCCTGTAACTCAGACCCTCAGCGTGGACGGTCTCTCCCTGTAACTCAGACCCTCAGCGTGGCCGGTCTCTCCCTGTAACTCAGACCTTCAGCGTGGTCGGTCTCTCCCTGTAACTCAGACCCTCAGCGTGGTCGGTCTCTCCCTGTAACTCAGACCCTCAGCGTGGTCGGTCTCTCCCTGTAACTCAGACCCTCAGCGTGGTCAGTCCCTCCCTGTAAATCAGACCCTCAGCGTGGTCAGTCTCTCCCTGTAACTCAGACCCTCAGCGTGGTCGGTCCCTCCCTGTAAATCAGACCCTCAGCGTGGCCGGTCTCTCCCTGTAACTCAGACCCTCAGCGTGGCCGGTCTCTCCCTGTAACTCAGACCCTCAGCGTGGTCGGTCTCTCCCTGTAACTCAGACCCTCAGCGTGGTCAGTCTCTCCCTGTAACTCAGTCCCTCAGCGTGGTCGGTCTCTCCCTGTAACTGACCCTCAGCGTGGTCGGTCTCTCTCTGTAACTCAGACCCTCAGCGTGGTCGGTCTCTCCCTGTAACTCAGACCCTCAGCGTGGTCGGTCCCTCCCTGTAAATCAGACCCTCAGCGTGGTCGGTCTCTCTCTGTAACTCAGACCCTCAGCGTGGACAGTCTCTCCCTGTAACTCAGAACCTCAGCGTGGTCGGTCTCTCCCTGTAAATCAGATCCTCAGCGTGGTCAGTCTCCCCCTGAAACTCAGATCCTCAGCGTGGTCGGTCCCTCCCTGTAAATCAGATCCTCAGCGTGGTCAGTCTCCCCCTGTAACTCAGACCCTCAGCGTGGTCGGTCTCTCTCTGTAACTCAGACCCTCAGCGTGGCCGGTCTCTCCCTGTAACTCAGTCCCTCAGCGTGGTCAGTCTCTCCCTGTAACTCAGACCCTCAGCGTGGTCGGTCTCTCTCTGTAACTCAGACCCTCAGCGTGGCCGGTCTCTCTCTGTAACTCAGACCCTCAGCGTGGTCAGTCTCTCCCTGTAACTCAGACCCTCAGCGTGGTCGGTGTCTCTCTGTAACTCAGACCCTCAGCATGGTCGGTCTCTCTCTGTAACTCAGACCCTCAGCGTGGTCGGTCTCTCCCTGTAACTCAGACCCTCAGCGTGGTCGGTCTCTCCCTGTAACTCAGACCCTCAGCGTGGTCGGTCTCTCCCTGTAACTCAGACCCTCAGCGTGGTCGGTCCCTCCCTGTAACTCAGACCCTCAGCGTGGTCGGTCTCTCCCTGTAACTCAGATCCTCAGCGTGGTCGGTCCCTCCCTGTAAATCAGACCCTCAGCGTGGTCGGTCTCTCCCTGTAACTCAGAGCCTCAGCGTGGCCGGTCTCTCTCTGTAACTCAGACCCTCAGCGTGGTCGGTCACTCCCTGTAACTCAGAGCCTCAGCGTGGCCGGTCTCTCTCTGTAACTCAGACCCTCAGCGTGGTCGGTCTCTCTCTGTAACTCAGACCCTCAGGGTGGTAGGTCTCCCCCTGTAACTCAGACCCTCAGCGTGGTCGGTCTCTCCCTGTAATTCAGACCCTCAGCGTGGTCGGTCTCTCCCTGTAACTCAGACCCTCAGCGTGGTCGGTCCCTCCCTGTAACTCAGACCCTCAGCGTGGTCGGTCCCTCCCTGTAAATCAGACCCTCAGCGTGGCCGGTCTCTCCCTGTAACTCAGACCCTCAGCGTGGCGGGTCTCTCCCTGTAACTCAGACCCTCAGCGTGGTCGGTCTCTCCCTGTAACTGACCCTCAGCGTGGTCGGTCTCCCCCTGTATCTCAGACCCTCAGCGTGGTCGGTCTCTGTCTGTAACTCAGACCCTCAGCGTGGTCGGTCTCTCCCTGTAACTCAGACCCTCAGCGTGGTCGGTCTCTCCCTGTAACTCAGACCCTCAGCGTGGCCGGTCTCTCCCTGTAACTCAGACCCTCAGCGTGGTCGGTCTCTCCCTGTAACTCAGACCCACATCGTGGTCGGTCTCTCCCTGTAACTCAGACCCTCAGCGTTGTCGGTCTCTCTCTGTAACTCAGACCCTCAGCGTGGTCGGACTCTCCCTGTAACTCAGACCCTCAGCGTGGTCGGTCTCTCCCTGTAACTCAGACCCTCAGCGTGGTCGGTCCCTCCCTGTAAATCAGACCCTCAGCGTGGTCGGTCTCTCTCTGTAACTCAGACCCTCAGCGTGGACAGTCTCTCCCTGTAACTCAGACCCTCAGCGTGGCCGGTCTCTCCCTGTAACTCAGACCCTCAGCGTGGTCGGTCTCTCCCTGTAAATCAGATCCTCAGCGTGGTCGGTCCCGCCCTGTAAATCAGATCCTCAGCGTGGTCAGTCTCCCCCTGTAACTCAGACCCTCAGCGTGGTCAGTCTCCCCCTGTAACTCAGACCCTCAGCGTGGTCGGTCTCTGCCTGTAACTCAGACCCTCAGCGTGGCCGGTCTCTCCCTGTAACTCAGACCCTCAGCGTGGCCGGTCTCTCCCTGTAACTCAGTCCCTCAGCGTGGTCAGTCTCTCCCTGTAACTCAGACCCTCAGCGTGGCCGTTCTCTGCCTGTAACTCAGACCCTCAGCGTGGCCGGTCTCTCCCTGTAACTCAGACCCTCAGCGTGGCCGGTCTCTCCCTGTAACTCAGACCCTCAGCGTGGTCAGTCTCTCCCTGTAACTCAGACCCTCAGCGTGGTCGGTCTCTCCCTGTAACTCAGACCCTCAGCGTGGTCGGTCTCTCCCTGTAACTCAGACCCTCAGCGTGGTCGGTCTCTTCCTGTAACTCAGACCCTCAGCGTGGTCGGTCTCTCCCTGTAACTGACCCTCAGCGTGGTCGGTCTCTCCCTGTAAATCAGACCCTCAGCGTGGTCGGTCTCTCCCTGTAACTCAGACCCTCAGCGTGGTCGGTCCCTCCCTGTAAATCAGACCCTCAGTCTCTCCCTGTAACTCAGACCCTCAGCGTGGCCGGTCTCTCCCTGTAACTCAGACCCTCAGCGTGGTTGGTCTCTCCCTGTAACTCAGACCCTCAGCGTGGACAGTCTCTCCCTGTAACTCAGACCCTCAGCGTGGTCGGTCCCTCCCTGTAACTCAGAGCCTCAGCGTGGCCGGTCTCTCTCTGTAACTCAGACCCTCAGCGTGGTCGGTCTCTCTCTGTAACTCAGACCCTCAGCGTGGTCGGTCTCCCCCTGTAACTCAGACCCTCAGGGTGGTAGGTCTCCCCCTGTAACTCAGACCCTCAGGGTGGTAGGTCTCCCCCTGTAACTCAGACCCTCAGCGTGGTCGGTCTCTCCCTGTAACTCAGACCCTCAGCTTCGCCGGTCTCTCCCTGTAACTCAGACCCTCAGCGTGGTCAGTCTCTCCCTGTAACTCAGTCCCTCAGCGTGGTCGGTCTCTCCCTGTAACTGACCCTCAGCGTGGTCGGTCTCTCTCTGTAACTCAGACCCTCAGCGTGGTCGGTCTCTCCCTGTAACTCAGACCCTCAGCGTGGTCGGTCTCTCCCTGTAACTCAGACCCTCAGCGTGGTCGGTCTCTCCCTGTAACAGACCCTCAGCGTGGTCGGTCTCTCCCTGGAACTCAGACCCTCACAGTGGTCGGTCTCCCCCTGTAACTCAGACCCTCAGCGTGGTCGGTCTCTCTCTGTAACTCAGACCCTCAGCGTGGTCGGTCTCTCCCTGTAACTCAGACCCTCAGCGTGGACAGTCTCTCTCTGTAACTCAGACCCTCAGCGTGGTCGGTCTCTCCCTGTAACTCAGACCCTCAGCGTGGACAGTCTCTCTCTGTAACTCAGACCCTCAGCGTGGTCGGTCTCTCCCTGAAACTCAGACCCTCAGCGTGGTCGGTCTCTCCCTGTAACTGACCCTCAGCGTGGTCGGCCTCTCCCTGTAACTCAGACCCTCAGCGTGGTCGGTCTCTCCCTGTAACTCAGACCCTCAGCGTGGCCGGTCTCTCCCTGTAACTCAGACCCTCAGCGTGGTCGGTCCCTCCCTGTAAATCAGACCCTCAGCGTGGTCGGTCTCTCTCTGTAACTCAGACCCTCAGCGTGGTCGGTCTCTCCCTGTAACTCAAACCCTCAGCGTGGCCGGTCTCTCCCTGTAACTCAGACTCTCAGCGTGGTCGGTCTCTCCCTGTAACTCAGACCCTCAGCGTGGTCGGTCTCTCTCTGTAACAGACCCTCAGCGTGGTCAGTCTCTCCCTGTAACTCAGACCCTCAGCGTGGTCGGTCCCTCCCTGTAAATCAGACCCTCAGCGTGGCCGGTCTCTCCCTGTAACTCAGACCCTCAGCGTGGTCGGTCTCTCCCTGTAACTGACCCTCAGCGTGGTCGGTCTCTCCCTGTAACTCAGAACCTCAGCGTGGACAGTCTCTCTCTGTAACTCAGACCCACAGCGTGGTCGGTCTCTCCCTGTAACTCAGACCCTCAGCGTGGTCAGTCTCTCCCTGTAACTCAGATCCTCAGCGTGGTCTGTCCCTCCCTGTAAATCAGATCCTCAGCGTGGTCAGTCTCCCCCTGTAACTCAGACCCTCAGCGTGGTCGGTCTCTGCCTGTAACTCAGACCCTCAGCGTGTTCGGTCTCTCTCTGTAACTCAGACCCTCAGCGTGGTCAGTCTCTCCCTGTAACTCAGACCCTCAGCGTGGACGGTCTCTCTCTGTAACTCAGACCCTCAGCGTGGCCGGTCTCTCCCTGTAACTCAGACCCTCAGCGTGGTCGGTCTCTCTCTGTAACTCAGACCCTCAGCGTGGTCGGTCTCTCCCCTTAACTCAGACCCTCAGCGTGGTCGGTCTCTCCCTGTAACTCAGATCCTCAGCGTGGTCGGTCCCTCCCTGTAAATCAGATCCTCAGCGTGTTCGGTCTCTCTCTGTAACTCAGACCCTCAGCGTGATCGGTCTCTCCCTGTAACTCAGACCCTCAGCGTGGTCAGTCTCTCCCTGTAACTCAAACCCTCAGCGTGGTCGGTCTCTCCCTGTAACTCA
This sequence comes from Hypanus sabinus, assembly GCF_030144855.1. NCBI lineage: Eukaryota > Metazoa > Chordata > Chondrichthyes > Myliobatiformes > Dasyatidae > Hypanus > Hypanus sabinus. The sequence continues at coordinate 44,409,198 of NC_082724.1, read as the reverse complement.
AACCCTCAGCGTGGTCGGTCTCTCCCTGTAACTCAGACCCTCAGCGTGGTCGGTCTCTCCCTGTAACTCAGACTCTCAGCGTGGTCGGTCTCTCCCTGTAACTCAGACCCTCAGCGTGGTCAGTCTCTCCCTGTAACTCAGTCCCTCAGCGTGGTCAGTCTCTCCCTGTAACTCAAACCCTCAGCGTGGTCGGTCTCTCCCTGTAACTCAGACCCTCAGCGTGGTCAGTCTCTCTCTGTAACTCAGACCCTCAGCGTGGTCGGTCTCTCTCTGTAACTCAGACCCTCAGCGTGGTCGGTCTCTCTCTGTAACTCAGATCCTCAGCGTGGTCAGTCTCTCTCTGTAACTCAGACCCTCAGCGTGGCCGGTCTCTCCCTGTAACTCAGACCCTCAGCGTGGTCAGTCTCTCCCTGTAACTGACCCTCAGCATGGTCGGTCTCTCTCTGTAACTCAGACCCTCAGCGTGGTCGGTCTCTCTCTGTAACTCAGATCCTCAGCGTGGTCGGTCTCTCCCTGTAACTCAGTCCCTCAGCGTGCTCGGTCTCTCTCTGTAACTCAGACCCTCAGCGTGGTCAGTCTCTCTCTGTAACTCAGACCCTCAGCGTGGCCGGTCTCTCCCTGTAACTCAGACCCTCAGCGTGGTCAGTCTCTCCCTGTAACTGACCCTCAGCGTGGTCGGTCTCTCTCTGTAACTCAGACCCTCAGCGTGGTCGGTCTCTCCCTGTAACTCAGACCCTCAGCGTGGTCGGTCTCTCCCTGTAACTCAGACCCTCAGCGTGGTCGGTCTCTCCGTGTAACAGACCCTCAGCGTGGTCGGTCTCTCCCTGTAACTCAGACCCTCAGCGTGGCCGGTCTCTCCCTGTAACTCAGACCCTCAGCGTGGTCGGTCTCTCCCTGTAACTCAGACCCTCAGCGTGGTCAGTCTCTCCCTGTAACTCAGTCCCTCAGAGTGCTCGGTCTCTCCCTGTAACTGACCCTCAGCGTGGTCGGTCTCTCTCTGTAACTCAGACCCTCAGCGTGGTCGGTCTCTCCCTGTAACTCAGACCCTCAGCGTGGCCGGTCTCTCCCTGTAACTCAGACCCTCAGCGTGGTCGGTCTCTCCCTGTAACTCAGACCCTCAGCGTGGTCGGTCTCCCCCTGTAACTCAGACCCTCAGCGTGGTCGGTCTCTCTCTGTAACTCAGACCCTCAGCGTTGTCGGTCTCTCCCTGTAACTCAGACCCTCAGCGTGGTCAGTCTCTCCCTGTAACTCAGACCCTCAGCGTGGCCGGTCTCTCGCTGTAACTCAGACCCTCAGCGTGGTCGGTCTCTCCCTGTAACTCAGACCCTCAGCGTGGACAGTCTCTCCCTGTAACTCAGACCCTCAGCGTGGTCGGTCCCTCCCTGTAACTCAGAGCCTCAGCGTGGCCGGTCTCTCTCTGTAACTCAGACCCTCAGCGTGGTCGGTCTCTCTCTGTAACTCAGACCCTCAGCGTGGTCGGTCTCTCCCTGTAACTCAGTCCCTCAGCGTGCTCGGTCTCTCTCTGTAACTCAGACCCTCAGCGTGGTCAGTCTCTCTCTGTAACTCAGACCCTCAGCGTGGCCGGTCTCTCCCTGTAACTCAGACCCTCAGCGTGGTCAGTCTCTCCCTGTAACTGACCCTCAGCGTGGTCGGTCTCTCTCTGTAACTCAGACCCTCAGCGTGGTCGGTCTCTCCCTGTAACTCAGACCCTCAGCGTGGTCGGTCTCTCCCTGTAACTCAGACCCTCAGCGTGGTCGGTCTCTCCGTGTAACAGACCCTCAGCGTGGTCGGTCTCTCCCTGTAACTCAGACCCTCAGCGTGGCCGGTCTCTCCCTGTAACTCAGACCCTCAGCGTGGTCGGTCTCTCCCTGTAACTCAGACCCTCAGCGTGGTCAGTCTCTCCCTGTAACTCAGTCCCTCAGAGTGCTCGGTCTCTCCCTGTAACTGACCCTCAGCGTGGTCGGTCTCTCTCTGTAACTCAGACCCTCAGCGTGGTCGGTCTCTCCCTGTAACTCAGACCCTCAGCGTGGCCGGTCTCTCCCTGTAACTCAGACCCTCAGCGTGGTCGGTCTCTCCCTGTAACTCAGACCCTCAGCGTGGTCGGTCTCCCCCTGTAACTCAGACCCTCAGCGTGGTCGGTCTCTCTCTGTAACTCAGACCCTCAGCGTTGTCGGTCTCTCCCTGTAACTCAGACCCTCAGCGTGGTCAGTCTCTCCCTGTAACTCAGACCCTCAGCGTGGCCGGTCTCTCGCTGTAACTCAGACCCTCAGCGTGGTCGGTCTCTCCCTGTAACTCAGACCCTCAGCGTGGACAGTCTCTCCCTGTAACTCAGACCCTCAGCGTGGTCGGTCCCTCCCTGTAACTCAGAGCCTCAGCGTGGCCGGTCTCTCTCTGTAACTCAGACCCTCAGCGTGGTCGGTCTCTCTCTGTAACTCAGACCCTCAGCGTGGTCGGTCTCCCCCTGTAACTCAGACCCTCAGGGTGGTAGGTCTCCCCCTGTAACTCAGACCCTCAGCGTGGACAGTCTCTCTCTGTAACTCAGACCCTCAGCGTGGTCGGTCTCTCCCTGTAACTCAGACCCTCAGCGTGCTCAGTCTCTCCCTGTAACTCAGATCCTCAGCGTGGTCGGTCTCTCCCTGTAACAGTCCCTCAGCGTGGTCGGTCTCTCCCTGTAAATCAGATCCTCAGCGTGGTCTGTCCCTCCCTGTAAATCAGATCCTCAGCGTGGTCAGTCTCCCCCTGTAACTCAGACCCTCAGCGTGGTCGGTCTCTCCCAGTAACTCAGACCCTCAGCGTAGTCAGTCTCTCCCTGTAACTCAGACCCTCAGCGTGGTCGGTCTCTCTCTGTAACTCAGTCCCTCAGCGTGGTCGGTCTCTCCCTGTAACTGACCCTCAGCGTGGTCGGTCTCTCTCTGTAACAGACCCTCAGCGTGGTTGGACTCTCTCTGTAACTCAGACCCTCAGCGTGGTCGGTCTCTCCCTGTAACTCAGACCCTCAGCGTGCTCGGTCTCTCCCTGTAACTCAGTCCCTCAGCGTGGTCAGTCTCTCCCTGTAACTCAGACCCTCAGCGTGGTCGGTCTCTCTCTGTAACTCAGACCCTCAGCGTGGTCAGTCTCTCTCTGTAACTCAGACCCTCAGCGTGGCCGGTCTCTCCCTGTAACTCAGACCCTCAGCGTGGTCAGTCTCTCCCTGTAACTGACCCTCAGCGTGGTCGGTCTCTCTCTGTAACTCAGACCCTCAGCGTGGTCGGTCTCTCCGTGTAACTCAGACCCTCAGCGTGGTCGGTCTCTCCCTGTAACTCAGACCCTCAGCGTGGCCGGTCTCTCCCTGTAACTCAGACCCGCAGCGTGGCCGGTCTCTCCCTGTAACTCAGACCCTCAGCGTGGTCGGTCTCTCCCTGTAATTCAGACCCTCAGCGTGGTCAGTCTCTCCCTGTAACTCAGACCCTCAGCGTGGTCGGTCCCTCCCTGTAAATCAGACCCTCAGCGTGGCCGGTCTCTCCCTGTAACTCAGACCCTCAGCGTGGCCGGTCTCTCCCTGTAACTCAGACCCTCAGCGTGGTCGGTCTCTCCCTGTAACTCAGACCCTCAGCGTGGTCAGTCTCTCCCTGTAACTCAGTCCCTCAGCGTGGTCGGTCTCTCCCTGTAACTGACCCTCAGCGTGGTCGGTCTCCCCCTGTAACTCAGACCCTCAGCGTGGTCGGTCTCTCCCTGTAACTCAGACCCTCAGCGTGGTCGGTCTCTCCCTGTAACTCAGACCCTCAGCGTGGTCGGTCTCTCCCTGTAACAGACCCTCAGCGTGGTCGGTCTCTCCCTGTAACTCAGACCCTCAGCGTGGTCGGTCTCCCCCTGTAACTCAGACCCTCAGCGTGGTCGGTCTCTCTCTGTAACTCAGACCCTCAGCGTGGTCGGTCTCTCCCTGTAACTCAGACCCTCAGCGTGGCCGGTCTCTCCCTGTAACTCAGACCCTCAGCGTGGCGGGTCTCTCCCTGTAACTCAGACCCTCAGCGTGGTCGGTCTCTCCCTGTAACTCAGACCCTCAGCGTGGTCAGTCTCTCCCTGTAACTCAGTCCCTCAGCGTGGTCGGTCTCCCCCTGTAACTCAGACCCTCAGCGTGGTCGGTCTCTCCCTGTAAATCAGATCCTCAGCGTGGTCAGTCTCCCCCTGTAACTCAGACCCTCAGCGTGGTCGGTCTCTCCCTGTAACTCAGACCCTCAGCGTGGTCGGTCTCTCCCTGTAACTCAGACCCTCAGCGTGGTCGGTCCCTCCCTGTAAATCAGACCCTCAGCGTGGTCGGTTTCTCTCTGTAACTCAGACCCTCAGCGTGGACAGTCTCTCCCTGTAACTCAGACCCTCAGCGTGGCCGGTCTCTCCCTGTAACTCAGACCCTCAGCGTGGTCGGTCTCTCCCTGTAACTCAGACCCTCAGCGTGGTCGGTCTCTCCCTGTAAATCAGACCCTCAGCGTGGTCGGTCTCTCTCTGTAACTCAGACCCTCAGCGTGGACAGTCTCTCCCTGTAACTCAAACCCTCAGCGTGGTCGGTCTCTCCCTGTAAATCAGATCCTCAGCGTGGTCAGTCTCCCCCTGTAACTCAGACCCTCAGCGTGGTCGGTCTCTGCCTGTAACTCAGACCCTCAGCGTGGTCAGTCTCCCCCTGTAACTCAGACCCTCAGCGTGGACAGTCTCTCTCTGTAACTCAGACCCTCAGCGTGGTCGGTCTCTGCCTGTAACTCAGACCCTCAGCGTGGTCGGTCTCTCTCTGTAACTCAGACCCTCAGCGTGGCCGGTCTCTCCCTGTAACTCAGTCCCTCAGCGTGGTCGGTCTCTCTCTGTAACTCAGACCCTCAGCGTGGTCGGTCTCTCCCTGTAACTCAGACCCTCAGCGTGGTCGGTCTCTCCCTGTAACTCAGACCCTCAGCGTGGTCGGTCTCTCCCTGTAACTCAGACCCTCAGCGTGTTCGGTCTCTCTCTGTAACTCAGACCCTCAGCGTGGTCGGTCTCTCCCTGTAACTCAGACCCTCAGCGTGGTCGGTCTCTCTCTGTAACTCAGACCCTCAGCGTGGTCGGTCTCTCCCTGTAACTCAGACCCTCAGCGTGGTCGGTCTCTCCCTGTAACTCAGATCCTCAGCGTGGTCGGTCCCTCTCTGTAACTCAGACCCTCAGCGTGGCCGGTCTCTCCCTGTAACTCAGACCCTCAGCGTGGTCGGTCTCTCTCTGTAACTCAGACCCTCAGCGTGGCCGGTCTCTCCCTGTAACTCAGACCCTCAGCGTGTTCGGTCTCTCTCTGTAACTCAGACCCTCAGCGTGGTCGGTCTCTCCCTGTAACTCAGACCCTCAGCGTGTTCGGTCTCTCTCTGTAACTCAGACCCTCAGCGTGTTCGGTCTCTCTCTGTAACTCAGACCCTCAGCGTGGTCGGTCTCTCCCTGTAACTCAGACCCTCAGCGTGGTCGGTCTCTCTCTGTAACTCAGACCCTCAGCGTGGTCGGTCTCTCCCTGTAACTCAGACCCTCAGCGTGGTCGGTCTCTCCCTGTAACTCAGATCCTCAGCGTGGTCGGTCCCTCCCTGTAAATCAGACCCTCAGCGTGGTCGGTCTCTCTCTGTAACTCAGACCCTCAGCGTGGACAGTCTCTCCCTGTAACTCAGACCCTCAGCGTGGCCTGTCTCTCCCTGTAACTCAGACCCTCAGCGTGGTCGGTCCCTCCCTGTAACTCAGAGCCTCAGCGTGGCCGGTCTCTCTCTGTAACTCAGACCGTCAGCGTGGACAGTCTCTCCCTGTAACTCAGACCCTCAGCGTGGTCGGTCCCTCCCTGTAACTCAGACCCTCAGCTTGGTCGGTCTCTCCCTGTAACAGACCCTCAGCGTGGTCGGTCTCTCCCTGTAACTCAGACCCTCAGCGTGGTCGGTCTCCCCCTGTAACTCAGACCCTCAGCGTGGTCGGTCACTCTCTGTAACTCAGACCCTCAGCGTGGTCGGTCTCTCCCTGTAACTCAGACCCTCAGCGTGGCCGGTCTCTCCCTGTAACTCAGACCCTCAGCGTGGTCGGTCTCTCCCTGTAACTCAGACCCTCAGCGTGGTCAGTCTCTCCCTGTAAATCAGATCCTCAGCGTGGTCAGTCTCCCCCTGTAACTCAGACCCTCAGCGTGGTCGGTCTCTCCCTGTAACTCAGACCCTCAGCGTGGTCGGTCTCTCCCTGTAACTCAGACCCTCAGCGTGGACAGTCTCTCCCTGTAACTCAGACCCTCAGCGTGGCCGGTCTCTCCCTGTAACTCAGACCCTCAGCGTGGTCGGTCTCTCCCTGTAAATCAGATCCTCAGCGTGGTCAGTCTCCCCCTGTAACTCAGATCCTCAGCGTGGCCGGTCTCTCCCTGTAACTCAGACCCTCAGCGTGGTCGGTCTCTACCTGTAAATCAGATCCTCAGCGTGGTCAGTCTCCCCCTGTAACTCAGATCCTCAGCGTGGCCGGTCTCTCCCTGTAACTCAGACCCTCAGCGTGGTCGGTCTCTCCCTGTAACTCAGACCCTCAGCGTGGTCAGTCTCTCCCTGTAACTCAGTCCCTCAGCGTGCTCGGTCTCTCCCTGTAACTGACCCTCAGCGTGGTCGGTCTCTCTCTGTAACTCAGACCCTCAGCGTGGTCGGTCTCTCCCTGTAACTCAGACCCTCAGCGTGGTCGGTCTCTCCCTGTAACAGACCCTCAGCGTGGTCGGTCTCTCCCTGTAACTCAGACCCTCAGCGTGGTCGGTCTCCCCCTGTAACTCAGACCCTCAGCGTGGTCGGTCTCTCTCTGTAACTCAGACCCTCAGCGTTGTCGGTCTCTCCCTGTAACTCAGACCCTCAGCGTGGCCGGTCTCTCCCTGTAACTCAGACCCTCAGCGTGGCCGGTCTCTCCCTGTAACTCAGACCCTCAGCGTGGTCGGTCTCTCCCTGTAACAGACCCTCAGCGTGGTCGGTCTCTCCCTGTAACTCAGACCCTCAGCGTGGTTGGTCTCCCCCTGTAACTCAGAGCCTCAGCGTGTTCGGTCTCTCCCTGTAACTCAGACCCTCAGCGTGGTCAGTCTCTCCCTGTAACTCAGACCCTCAGCGTGGCCGGTCTCTCGCTGTAACTCAGACCCTCAGCGTGGTCGGTCTCTCCCTGTAACTCAGACCCTCAGCGTGGACAGTCTCTCCCTGTAACTCAGACCCTCAGCGTGGTCGGTCCCTCCCTGTAACTCAGAGCCTCAGCGTGGCCGGTCTCTCTCTGTAACTCAGACCGTCAGCGTGGTCGGTCTCTCTCTGTAACTCAGACCCTCAGCGTGGTCGGTCTCCCCCTGTAACTCAGACCCTCAGGGTGGTAGGTCTCCCCCTGTAACTCAGACCCTCAGCGTGGACAGTCTCTCTCTGTAACTCAGACCCTCAGCGTGGTCGGTCTCTCCCTGTAACTCAGACCCTCAGCATGGTCAGTCTCTCCCTGTAACTCAGATCCTCAGCGTGGTCGGTCTCTCCCTGTAACAGTCCCTCAGCGTGGTCGGTCTCTCCCTGTAAATCAGATCCTCAGCGTGGTCTGTCCCTCCCTGTAAATCAGATCCTCAGCGTGGTCAGTCTCCCCCTGTAACTCAGACCCTCAGCGTGGTCGGTCTGTCCCTGTAATTCAGACCCTCAGCGTGTTCGGTCTCTAACTGTAACTCAGACCCTCAGCGTGGTCGGTCTCTCCCTGTAACTCAGACCCTCAGCGTGGTCGGTCTCTCTCTGTAACTCAGTCCCTCAGCGTGGTCGGTCTCTCCCTGTAACTGACCCTCAGCGTGGTCGGTCTCTCTCTGTAACAGACCCTCAGCGTGGTCGGACTCTCTCTGTAACTCAGACCCTCAGCGTGGTCGGTCTCTCCCTGTAACTCAGACCCTCAGCGTGCTCGGTCTCTCCCTGTAACTCAGTCCCTCAGCGTGGTCAGTCTCTCCCTGTAACTCAGACCCTCAGCGTGGTCGGTCTCTCTCTGTAACTCAGACCCTCAGCGTGGTCAGTCTCTCTCTGTAACTCAGACCCTCAGCGTGGCCGGTCTCTCCCTGTAACTCAGACCCTCAGCGTGGTCAGTCTCTCCCTGTAACTGACCCTCAGCGTGGTCGGTCTCTCTCTGTAACTCAGACCCTCAGCGTGGTCGGTCTCTCCGTGTAACTCAGACCCTCAGCGTGGTCGGTCTCTCCCTGTAACTCAGACCCTCAGCGTGGTCGGTCTCTCCCTGTAATTCAGACCCTCAGCGTGGTCAGTCTCTCCCTGTAACTCAGACCCTCAGCGTGGTCGGTCCCTCCCTGTAAATCAGACCCTGAGCGTGGCCGGTCTCTCCCTGTAACTCAGACCCTCAGCGTGGCCGGTCTCTCCCTGTAACAGACCCTCAGCTTGGTCGGTCTCTCTCTGTAACTCAGACCATCAGCGTGGTCGGTCTCTCCCTGTAGCAGACCCTCAGCGTGGTCGGTCTCTCCCTGTAACTCAGACCCTCAGCGTGGTCGGTCTCTCCCTGTAACTCAGACCCTCAGCGTGGTCGGTCTCTCCCTGTAACTCAGTCCCTCAGCGTGGTCGGTCTCTCCCTGTAACTCAGACCCTCAGCGTGGTCGGTCTCTCTCTGTAACTCAGTCCCTCAGCGTGGTCTGTCTCTCCCTGTAACTCAGACCCTCAGCGTGGCCGGTCTCTCCCTGTAACTCAGACCCTCAGCGTGGTCGGTCTCTCCCTGTAACTCAGACCCTCAGCGTGGCCGGTCTCTCCCTGTAACTCAGACCCTCAGCGTGGCCGGTCTCTCCCTGTAACTCAGACCCTCAGCGTGGTCGGTCTCTCCCTGTAACTCAGACCCTCAGCGTGGTCGGTCTCTCTCTGTAACAGACCCTCAGCGTGGTCGGTCTCTCTCTGTAACAGACCCTCAGCGTGGCCGGTCTCTCCCTGTAACTCAGACCCTCAGCGTGGTCGGTCTCTCTCTGTAACTCAGACCCTCAGCTTGGCCGGTCTCTCTCTGTAACTCAGACCCTCAGCGTGGTCAGTCTCTCCCTGTAACTCAGACCCTCAGCGTGGTCGGTCTCTCTCTGTAAATCAGACCCTCAGCGTGGCCGGTCTCTCCCTGTAACTCAGACCCTCAGCGTGGCCGGTCTCTCCCTGTAACTCAGACCCTCAGCGTGGTCGGTCTCTCCCTATAACTCAGACCCTCAGCGTGGTCGGTCTCTCCCTGTAACTCAGTCCCTCAGCGTGGTCGGTCTCTCCCTGTAACTGACCCTCAGCGTGGTCGGTCCTTCCCTGTAACTCAGGTCCTCAGCGTGGACAGTCTCTCCATGTAACTCAGACCCTCAGCGCGGTCGGTCTCTCCCTGTAACTCAGACCCTCACCGTGGTCGGTCTCTCCCTGTAACTCAGACCCTCAGCGTGGTCGGTCTCTCCCTGTAACTCAGACCCTCAGCGTGGTCGGTCTCTCCCTGTAACAGACCCTCAGCGTGGTCGGTCTCTCCCTGTAACTCTGACCCTCAGCGTGGTCGGTCTCCCCCTGTAACTCAGACCCTCATCGTGGTCGGTCTCTCTCTGTAACTCAGACCCTCAGCGTGGTCGGTCTCTCCCTGTAACTCAGACCCTCAGCGTGGCCGGTCTCTCCCTGTAACTCAGACCCTCAGCTTGGCCGGTCTCTCCCTGTAACTCAGACCCTCAGCGTGGTCGGTCTCTCCCTGTAACTCAGACCCTCAGCGTGGTCAGTCTCTCCCTGTAACTCAGTCCCTCAGCGTGGTCGGTCTCCCCCTGTAACTCAGACCCTCAGCGTGGTCGGTCTCTCCCTGTAAATCAGATCCTCAGCGTGGTCGGTCTCTCCCTGTAACTCAGACCCTCAGCGTGGTCAGTCTCTCCCTGTAACTCAGTCCCTCAGCGTGCTCGGTCTCTCCCTGTAACTGACCCTCAGCGTGGTCGGTCTCTCTCTGTAACTCAGACCCTCAGCGTGGTCGGTCTCTCCCTGTAACTCAGACCCTCAGCGTGGTCGGTCTCTCCCTGTAACAGACCCTCAGCGTGGTCGGTCTCTCCCTGTAACTCAGACCCTCAGCGTGGTCGGTCTCCCCCTGTAACTCAGACCCTCAGCGTGGTCGGTCTCTCTCTGTAACTCAGACCCTCAGCGTTGTCGGTCTCTCCCTGTAACTCAGACCCTCAGCGTGGCCGGTCTCTCCCTGTAACTCAGACCCTCAGCGTGGCCGGTCTCTCCCTGTAACTCAGACCCTCAGCGTGGTCGGTCTCTCCCTGTAACAGACCCTCAGCGTGGTCGGTCTCTCCCTGTAACTCAGACCCTCAGCGTGGTTGGTCTCCCCCTGTAACTCAGAGCCTCAGCGTGTTCGGTCTCTCCCTGTAACTCAGACCCTCAGCGTGGTCAGTCTCTCCCTGTAACTCAGACCCTCAGCGTGGCCGGTCTCTCGCTGTAACTCAGACCCTCAGCGTGGTCGGTCTCTCCCTGTAACTCAGACCCTCAGCGTGGACAGTCTCTCCCTGTAACTCAGACCCTCAGCGTGGTCGGTCCCTCCCTGTAACTCAGAGCCTCAGCGTGGCCGGTCTCTCTCTGTAACTCAGACCCTTAGCGTGGTCGGTCTCTCTCTGTAACTCAGACCCTCAGCGTGGTCGGTCTCCCCCTGTAACTCAGACCCTCAGGGTGGTAGGTCTCCCACTGTAACTCAGACCCTCAGCGTGGTCGGTCTCTCCCTGTAACTCAGACCCTCAGCGTGGTCGGTCTCTCCCTGTAACTCAGATCCTCAGCGTGGTCGGTCCCTCCCTGTAAATCAGACCCTCAGCGTGGTCGGTCTCTCTCTGTAACTCAGACCCTCAGCGTGGACAGTCTCTCCCTGTAACTCAGACCCTCAGCGTGGCCTGTCTCTCCCTGTAACTCAGACCCTCAGCGTGGTCGGTCCCTCCCTGTAACTCAGAGCCTCAGCGTGGCCGGTCTCTCTCTGTAACTCAGACCGTCAGCGTGGACAGTCTCTCCCTGTAACTCAGACCCTCAGCGTGGTCGGTCCCTCCCTGTAACTCAGACCCTCAGCTTGGTCGGTCTCTCCCTGTAACAGACCCTCAGCGTGGTCGGTCTCTCCCTGTAACTCAGACCCTCAGCGTGGTCGGTCTCCCCCTGTAACTCAGACCCTCAGCGTGGTCGGTCACTCTCTGTAACTCAGACCCTCAGCGTGGTCGGTCTCTCCCTGTAACTCAGACCCTCAGCGTGGCCGGTCTCTCCCTGTAACTCAGACCCTCAGCGTGGTCGGTCTCTCCCTGTAACTCAGACCCTCAGCGTGGTCAGTCTCTCCCTGTAAATCAGATCCTCAGCGTGGTCAGTCTCCCCCTGTAACTCAGACCCTCAGCGTGGTCGGTCTCTCCCTGTAACTCAGACCCTCAGCGTGGTCGGTCTCTCCCTGTAACTCAGACCCTCAGCGTGGACAGTCTCTCCCTGTAACTCAGACCCTCAGCGTGGCCGGTCTCTCCCTGTAACTCAGACCCTCAGCGTGGTCGGTCTCTCCCTGTAAATCAGATCCTCAGCGTGGTCAGTCTCCCCCTGTAACTCAGATCCTCAGCGTGGCCGGTCTCTCCCTGTAACTCAGACCCTCAGCGTGGTCGGTCTCTACCTGTAAATCAGATCCTCAGCGTGGTCAGTCTCCCCCTGTAACTCAGATCCTCAGCGTGGCCGGTCTCTCCCTGTAACTCAGACCCTCAGCGTGGTCGGTCTCTCCCTGTAACTCAGACCCTCAGCGTGGTCAGTCTCTCCCTGTAACTCAGTCCCTCAGCGTGCTCGGTCTCTCCCTGTAACTGACCCTCAGCGTGGTCGGTCTCTCTCTGTAACTCAGACCCTCAGCGTGGTCGGTCTCTCCCTGTAACTCAGACCCTCAGCGTGGTCGGTCTCTCCCTGTAACAGACCCTCAGCGTGGTCGGTCTCTCCCTGTAACTCAGACCCTCAGCGTGGTCGGTCTCCCCCTGTAACTCAGACCCTCAGCGTGGTCGGTCTCTCTCTGTAACTCAGACCCTCAGCGTTGTCGGTCTCTCCCTGTAACTCAGACCCTCAGCGTGGCCGGTCTCTCCCTGTAACTCAGACCCTCAGCGTGGCCGGTCTCTCCCTGTAACTCAGACCCTCAGCGTGGTCGGTCTCTCCCTGTAACAGACCCTCAGCGTGGTCGGTCTCTCCCTGTAACTCAGACCCTCAGCGTGGTTGGTCTCCCCCTGTAACTCAGAGCCTCAGCGTGTTCGGTCTCTCCCTGTAACTCAGACCCTCAGCGTGGTCAGTCTCTCCCTGTAACTCAGACCCTCAGCGTGGCCGGTCTCTCGCTGTAACTCAGACCCTCAGCGTGGTCGGTCTCTCCCTGTAACTCAGACCCTCAGCGTGGACAGTCTCTCCCTGTAACTCAGACCCTCAGCGTGGTCGGTCCCTCCCTGTAACTCAGAGCCTCAGCGTGGCCGGTCTCTCTCTGTAACTCAGACCGTCAGCGTGGTCGGTCTCTCTCTGTAACTCAGACCCTCAGCGTGGTCGGTCTCCCCCTGTAACTCAGACCCTCAGGGTGGTAGGTCTCCCCCTGTAACTCAGACCCTCAGCGTGGACAGTCTCTCTCTGTAACTCAGACCCTCAGCGTGGTCGGTCTCTCCCTGTAACTCAGACCCTCAGCATGGTCAGTCTCTCCCTGTAACTCAGATCCTCAGCGTGGTCGGTCTCTCCCTGTAACAGTCCCTCAGCGTGGTCGGTCTCTCCCTGTAAATCAGATCCTCAGCGTGGTCTGTCCCTCCCTGTAAATCAGATCCTCAGCGTGGTCAGTCTCCCCCTGTAACTCAGACCCTCAGCGTGGTCGGTCTGTCCCTGTAATTCAGACCCTCAGCGTGTTCGGTCTCTAACTGTAACTCAGACCCTCAGCGTGGTCGGTCTCTCCCTGTAACTCAGACCCTCAGCGTGGTCGGTCTCTCTCTGTAACTCAGTCCCTCAGCGTGGTCGGTCTCTCCCTGTAACTGACCCTCAGCGTGGTCGGTCTCTCTCTGTAACAGACCCTCAGCGTGGTCGGACTCTCTCTGTAACTCAGACCCTCAGCGTGGTCGGTCTCTCCCTGTAACTCAGACCCTCAGCGTGCTCGGTCTCTCCCTGTAACTCAGTCCCTCAGCGTGGTCAGTCTCTCCCTGTAACTCAGACCCTCAGCGTGGTCGGTCTCTCTCTGTAACTCAGACCCTCAGCGTGGTCAGTCTCTCTCTGTAACTCAGACCCTCAGCGTGGCCGGTCTCTCCCTGTAACTCAGACCCTCAGCGTGGTCAGTCTCTCCCTGTAACTGACCCTCAGCGTGGTCGGTCTCTCTCTGTAACTCAGACCCTCAGCGTGGTCGGTCTCTCCGTGTAACTCAGACCCTCAGCGTGGTCGGTCTCTCCCTGTAACTCAGACCCTCAGCGTGGTCGGTCTCTCCCTGTAATTCAGACCCTCAGCGTGGTCAGTCTCTCCCTGTAACTCAGACCCTCAGCGTGGTCGGTCCCTCCCTGTAAATCAGACCCTGAGCGTGGCCGGTCTCTCCCTGTAACTCAGACCCTCAGCGTGGCCGGTCTCTCCCTGTAACAGACCCTCAGCTTGGTCGGTCTCTCTCTGTAACTCAGACCATCAGCGTGGTCGGTCTCTCCCTGTAGCAGACCCTCAGCGTGGTCGGTCTCTCCCTGTAACTCAGACCCTCAGCGTGGTCGGTCTCTCCCTGTAACTCAGACCCTCAGCGTGGTCGGTCTCTCCCTGTAACTCAGTCCCTCAGCGTGGTCGGTCTCTCCCTGTAACTCAGACCCTCAGCGTGGTCGGTCTCTCTCTGTAACTCAGTCCCTCAGCGTGGTCTGTCTCTCCCTGTAACTCAGACCCTCAGCGTGGCCGGTCTCTCCCTGTAACTCAGACCCTCAGCGTGGTCGGTCTCTCCCTGTAACTCAGACCCTCAGCGTGGCCGGTCTCTCCCTGTAACTCAGACCCTCAGCGTGGCCGGTCTCTCCCTGTAACTCAGACCCTCAGCGTGGTCGGTCTCTCCCTGTAACTCAGACCCTCAGCGTGGTCGGTCTCTCTCTGTAACAGACCCTCAGCGTGGTCGGTCTCTCTCTGTAACAGACCCTCAGCGTGGCCGGTCTCTCCCTGTAACTCAGACCCTCAGCGTGGTCGGTCTCTCTCTGTAACTCAGACCCTCAGCTTGGCCGGTCTCTCTCTGTAACTCAGACCCTCAGCGTGGTCAGTCTCTCCCTGTAACTCAGACCCTCAGCGTGGTCGGTCTCTCTCTGTAAATCAGACCCTCAGCGTGGCCGGTCTCTCCCTGTAACTCAGACCCTCAGCGTGGCCGGTCTCTCCCTGTAACTCAGACCCTCAGCGTGGTCGGTCTCTCCCTATAACTCAGACCCTCAGCGTGGTCGGTCTCTCCCTGTAACTCAGTCCCTCAGCGTGGTCGGTCTCTCCCTGTAACTGACCCTCAGCGTGGTCGGTCCTTCCCTGTAACTCAGGTCCTCAGCGTGGACAGTCTCTCCATGTAACTCAGACCCTCAGCGCGGTCGGTCTCTCCCTGTAACTCAGACCCTCACCGTGGTCGGTCTCTCCCTGTAACTCAGACCCTCAGCGTGGTCGGTCTCTCCCTGTAACTCAGACCCTCAGCGTGGTCGGTCTCTCCCTGTAACAGACCCTCAGCGTGGTCGGTCTCTCCCTGTAACTCTGACCCTCAGCGTGGTCGGTCTCCCCCTGTAACTCAGACCCTCATCGTGGTCGGTCTCTCTCTGTAACTCAGACCCTCAGCGTGGTCGGTCTCTCCCTGTAACTCAGACCCTCAGCGTGGCCGGTCTCTCCCTGTAACTCAGACCCTCAGCTTGGCCGGTCTCTCCCTGTAACTCAGACCCTCAGCGTGGTCGGTCTCTCCCTGTAACTCAGACCCTCAGCGTGGTCAGTCTCTCCCTGTAACTCAGTCCCTCAGCGTGGTCGGTCTCCCCCTGTAACTCAGACCCTCAGCGTGGTCGGTCTCTCCCTGTAAATCAGATCCTCAGCGTGGTCGGTCTCTCCCTGTAACTCAGACCCTCAGCGTGGTCAGTCTCTCCCTGTAACTCAGTCCCTCAGCGTGCTCGGTCTCTCCCTGTAACTGACCCTCAGCGTGGTCGGTCTCCCCCTGTAACTCAGACCCTCAGCGTGGTCGGTCTCTCTCTGTAACTCAGACCCTCAGCGTTGTCGGTCTCTCCCTGTAACTCAGACCCTCAGCGTGGTCGGTCTCTCCCTGTAACAGACCCTCAGCGTGGTCGGTCTCTCCCTGTAACTCTGACCCTCAGCGTGGTCGGTCTCCCCCTGTAACTCAGACCCTCATCGTGGTCGGTCTCTCTCTGTAACTCAGACCCTCAGCGTGGTCGGTCTCTCCCTGTAACTCAGACCCTCAGCGTGGCCGGTCTCTCCCTGTAACTCAGACCCTCAGCTTGGCCGGTCTCTCCCTGTAACTCAGACCCTCAGCGTGGTCGGTCTCTCCCTGTAACTCAGACCCTCAGCGTGGTCAGTCTCTCCCTGTAACTCAGTCCCTCAGCGTGGTCGGTCTCCCCCTGTAACTCAGACCCTCAGCGTGGTCGGTCTCTCCCTGTAAATCAGATCCTCAGCGTGGTCGGTCTCTCCCTGTAACTCAGACCCTCAGCGTGGTCAGTCTCTCCCTGTAACTCAGTCCCTCAGCGTGCTCGGTCTCTCCCTGTAACTGACCCTCAGCGTGGTCGGTCTCTCTCTGTAACTCAGACCCTCAGCGTGGTCGGTCTCTCCCTGTAACTCAGACCCTCAGCGTGGTCGGTCTCTCCCTGTAACAGACCCTCAGCGTGGTCGGTCTCTCCCTGTAACTCAGACCCTCAGCGTGGTCGGTCTCCCCCTGTAACTCAGACCCTCAGCGTGGTCGGTCTCTCTCTGTAACTCAGACCCTCAGCGTTGTCGGTCTCTCCCTGTAACTCAGACCCTCAGCGTGGCCGGTCTCTCCCTGTAACTCAGACCCTCAGCGTGGCCGGTCTCTCCCTGTAACTCAGACCCTCAGCGTGGTCGGTCTCTCCCTGTAACAGACCCTCAGCGTGGTCGGTCTCTCCCTGTAACTCAGACCCTCAGCGTGGTTGGTCTCCCCCTGTAACTCAGAGCCTCAGCGTGTTCGGTCTCTCCCTGTAACTCAGACCCTCAGCGTGGTCAGTCTCTCCCTGTAACTCAGACCCTCAGCGTGGCCGGTCTCTCGCTGTAACTCAGACCCTCAGCGTGGTCGGTCTCTCCCTGTAACTCAGACCCTCAGCGTGGACAGTCTCTCCCTGTAACTCAGACCCTCAGCGTGGTCGGTCCCTCCCTGTAACTCAGAGCCTCAGCGTGGCCGGTCTCTCTCTGTAACTCAGACCCTTAGCGTGGTCGGTCTCTCTCTGTAACTCAGACCCTCAGCGTGGTCGGTCTCCCCCTGTAACTCAGACCCTCAGGGTGGTAGGTCTCCCACTGTAACTCAGACCCTCAGCGTGGTCGGTCTCTCCCTGTAACTCAGACCCTCAGCGTGGTCGGTCTCTCCCTGTAACTCAGATCCTCAGCGTGGTCGGTCCCTCCCTGTAAATCAGACCCTCAGCGTGGTCGGTCTCTCTCTGTAACTCAGACCCTCAGCGTGGACAGTCTCTCCCTGTAACTCAGACCCTCAGCGTGGCCTGTCTCTCCCTGTAACTCAGACCCTCAGCGTGGTCGGTCCCTCCCTGTAACTCAGAGCCTCAGCGTGGCCGGTCTCTCTCTGTAACTCAGACCGTCAGCGTGGACAGTCTCTCCCTGTAACTCAGACCCTCAGCGTGGTCGGTCCCTCCCTGTAACTCAGACCCTCAGCTTGGTCGGTCTCTCCCTGTAACAGACCCTCAGCGTGGTCGGTCTCTCCCTGTAACTCAGACCCTCAGCGTGGTCGGTCTCCCCCTGTAACTCAGACCCTCAGCGTGGTCGGTCACTCTCTGTAACTCAGACCCTCAGCGTGGTCGGTCTCTCCCTGTAACTCAGACCCTCAGCGTGGCCGGTCTCTCCCTGTAACTCAGACCCTCAGCGTGGTCGGTCTCTCCCTGTAACTCAGACCCTCAGCGTGGTCAGTCTCTCCCTGTAAATCAGATCCTCAGCGTGGTCAGTCTCCCCCTGTAACTCAGACCCTCAGCGTGGTCGGTCTCTCCCTGTAACTCAGACCCTCAGCGTGGTCGGTCTCTCCCTGTAACTCAGACCCTCAGCGTGGACAGTCTCTCCCTGTAACTCAGACCCTCAGCGTGGCCGGTCTCTCCCTGTAACTCAGACCCTCAGCGTGGTCGGTCTCTCCCTGTAAATCAGATCCTCAGCGTGGTCAGTCTCCCCCTGTAACTCAGATCCTCAGCGTGGCCGGTCTCTCCCTGTAACTCAGACCCTCAGCGTGGTCGGTCTCTACCTGTAAATCAGATCCTCAGCGTGGTCAGTCTCCCCCTGTAACTCAGATCCTCAGCGTGGCCGGTCTCTCCCTGTAACTCAGACCCTCAGCGTGGTCGGTCTCTCCCTGTAACTCAGACCCTCAGCGTGGTCAGTCTCTCCCTGTAACTCAGTCCCTCAGCGTGCTCGGTCTCTCCCTGTAACTGACCCTCAGCGTGGTCGGTCTCTCTCTGTAACTCAGACCCTCAGCGTGGTCGGTCTCTCCCTGTAACTCAGACCCTCAGCGTGGTCGGTCTCTCCCTGTAACAGACCCTCAGCGTGGTCGGTCTCTCCCTGTAACTCAGACCCTCAGCGTGGTCGGTCTCCCCCTGTAACTCAGACCCTCAGCGTGGTCGGTCTCTCTCTGTAACTCAGACCCTCAGCGTTGTCGGTCTCTCCCTGTAACTCAGACCCTCAGCGTGGCCGGTCTCTCCCTGTAACTCAGACCCTCAGCGTGGCCGGTCTCTCCCTGTAACTCAGACCCTCAGCGTGGTCGGTCTCTCCCTGTAACAGACCCTCAGCGTGGTCGGTCTCTCCCTGTAACTCAGACCCTCAGCGTGGTTGGTCTCCCCCTGTAACTCAGAGCCTCAGCGTGTTCGGTCTCTCCCTGTAACTCAGACCCTCAGCGTGGTCAGTCTCTCCCTGTAACTCAGACCCTCAGCATGGCCGGTCTCTCGCTGTAACTCAGACCCTCAGCGTGGTCGGTCTCTCCCTGTAACTCAGACCCTCAGCGTGGACAGTCTCTCCCTGTAACTCAGACCCTCAGCGTGGTCGGTCCCTCCCTGTAACTCAGAGCCTCAGCGTGGCCGGTCTCTCTCTGTAACTCAGACCGTCAGCGTGGTCGGTCTCTCTCTGTAACTCAGACCCTCAGCGTGGTCGGTCTCCCCCTGTAACTCAGACCCTCAGGGTGGTAGGTCTCCCCCTGTAACTCAGACCCTCAGCGTGGACAGTCTCTCTCTGTAACTCAGACCCTCAGCGTGGTCGGTCTCTCCCTGTAACTCAGACCCTCAGCATGGTCAGTCTCTCCCTGTAACTCAGATCCTCAGCGTGGTCGGTCTCTCCCTGTAACAGTCCCTCAGCGTGGTCGGTCTCTCCCTGTAAATCAGATCCTCAGCGTGGTCTGTCCCTCCCTGTAAATCAGATCCTCAGCGTGGTCAGTCTCCCCCTGTAACTCAGACCCTCAGCGTGGTCGGTCTGTCCCTGTAATTCAGACCCTCAGCGTGTTCGGTCTCTAACTGTAACTCAGACCCTCAGCGTGGTCGGTCTCTCCCTGTAACTCAGACCCTCAGCGTGGTCGGTCTCTCTCTGTAACTCAGTCCCTCAGCGTGGTCGGTCTCTCCCTGTAACTGACCCTCAGCGTGGTCGGTCTCTCTCTGTAACAGACCCTCAGCGTGGTCGGACTCTCTCTGTAACTCAGACCCTCAGCGTGGTCGGTCTCTCCCTGTAACTCAGACCCTCAGCGTGCTCGGTCTCTCCCTGTAACTCAGTCCCTCAGCGTGGTCAGTCTCTCCCTGTAACTCAGACCCTCAGCGTGGTCGGTCTCTCTCTGTAACTCAGACCCTCAGCGTGGTCAGTCTCTCTCTGTAACTCAGACCCTCAGCGTGGCCGGTCTCTCCCTGTAACTCAGACCCTCAGCGTGGTCAGTCTCTCCCTGTAACTGACCCTCAGCGTGGTCGGTCTCTCTCTGTAACTCAGACCCTCAGCGTGGTCGGTCTCTCCGTGTAACTCAGACCCTCAGCGTGGTCGGTCTCTCCCTGTAACTCAGACCCTCAGCGTGGTCGGTCTCTCCCTGTAATTCAGACCCTCAGCGTGGTCAGTCTCTCCCTGTAACTCAGACCCTCAGCGTGGTCGGTCCCTCCCTGTAAATCAGACCCTGAGCGTGGCCGGTCTCTCCCTGTAACTCAGACCCTCAGCGTGGCCGGTCTCTCCCTGTAACAGACCCTCAGCTTGGTCGGTCTCTCTCTGTAACTCAGACCATCAGCGTGGTCGGTCTCTCCCTGTAG
Organism: Hypanus sabinus; assembly: GCF_030144855.1. Classification (NCBI taxonomy): domain Eukaryota; kingdom Metazoa; phylum Chordata; class Chondrichthyes; order Myliobatiformes; family Dasyatidae; genus Hypanus; species Hypanus sabinus. The sequence goes on along the minus strand of NC_082724.1, from coordinate 44,389,823 downwards.
CAGACCCTCAGCGTGGTCGGTCTCTCCCTGTAACTCAGACCCTCAGCGTGGTCGGTCTCTCCCTGTAACTCAGACCCTCAGCGTGGTCGGTCTCTCCCTGTAACTCAGTCCCTCAGCGTGGTCGGTCTCTCCCTGTAACTCAGACCCTCAGCGTGGTCGGTCTCTCTCTGTAACTCAGTCCCTCAGCGTGGTCTGTCTCTCCCTGTAACTCAGACCCTCAGCGTGGCCGGTCTCTCCCTGTAACTCAGACCCTCAGCGTGGTCGGTCTCTCCCTGTAACTCAGACCCTCAGCGTGGCCGGTCTCTCCCTGTAACTCAGACCCTCAGCGTGGCCGGTCTCTCCCTGTAACTCAGACCCTCAGCGTGGTCGGTCTCTCCCTGTAACTCAGACCCTCAGCGTGGTCGGTCTCTCTCTGTAACAGACCCTCAGCGTGGTCGGTCTCTCTCTGTAACAGACCCTCAGCGTGGCCGGTCTCTCCCTGTAACTCAGACCCTCAGCGTGGTCGGTCTCTCTCTGTAACTCAGACCCTCAGCTTGGCCGGTCTCTCTCTGTAACTCAGACCCTCAGCGTGGTCAGTCTCTCCCTGTAACTCAGACCCTCAGCGTGGTCGGTCTCTCTCTGTAAATCAGACCCTCAGCGTGGCCGGTCTCTCCCTGTAACTCAGACCCTCAGCGTGGCCGGTCTCTCCCTGTAACTCAGACCCTCAGCGTGGTCGGTCTCTCCCTATAACTCAGACCCTCAGCGTGGTCGGTCTCTCCCTGTAACTCAGTCCCTCAGCGTGGTCGGTCTCTCCCTGTAACTGACCCTCAGCGTGGTCGGTCCTTCCCTGTAACTCAGGTCCTCAGCGTGGACAGTCTCTCCATGTAACTCAGACCCTCAGCGCGGTCGGTCTCTCCCTGTAACTCAGACCCTCACCGTGGTCGGTCTCTCCCTGTAACTCAGACCCTCAGCGTGGTCGGTCTCTCCCTGTAACTCAGACCCTCAGCGTGGTCGGTCTCTCCCTGTAACAGACCCTCAGCGTGGTCGGTCTCTCCCTGTAACTCTGACCCTCAGCGTGGTCGGTCTCCCCCTGTAACTCAGACCCTCATCGTGGTCGGTCTCTCTCTGTAACTCAGACCCTCAGCGTGGTCGGTCTCTCCCTGTAACTCAGACCCTCAGCGTGGCCGGTCTCTCCCTGTAACTCAGACCCTCAGCTTGGCCGGTCTCTCCCTGTAACTCAGACCCTCAGCGTGGTCGGTCTCTCCCTGTAACTCAGACCCTCAGCGTGGTCAGTCTCTCCCTGTAACTCAGTCCCTCAGCGTGGTCGGTCTCCCCCTGTAACTCAGACCCTCAGCGTGGTCGGTCTCTCCCTGTAAATCAGATCCTCAGCGTGGTCGGTCTCTCCCTGTAACTCAGACCCTCAGCGTGGTCAGTCTCTCCCTGTAACTCAGTCCCTCAGCGTGCTCGGTCTCTCCCTGTAACTGACCCTCAGCGTGGTCGGTCTCTCTCTGTAACTCAGACCCTCAGCGTGGTCGGTCTCTCCCTGTAACTCAGACCCTCAGCGTGGTCGGTCTCTCCCTGTAACAGACCCTCAGCGTGGTCGGTCTCTCCCTGTAACTCAGACCCTCAGCGTGGTCGGTCTCCCCCTGTAACTCAGACCCTCAGCGTGGTCGGTCTCTCTCTGTAACTCAGACCCTCAGCGTTGTCGGTCTCTCCCTGTAACTCAGACCCTCAGCGTGGCCGGTCTCTCCCTGTAACTCAGACCCTCAGCGTGGCCGGTCTCTCCCTGTAACTCAGACCCTCAGCGTGGTCGGTCTCTCCCTGTAACAGACCCTCAGCGTGGTCGGTCTCTCCCTGTAACTCAGACCCTCAGCGTGGTTGGTCTCCCCCTGTAACTCAGAGCCTCAGCGTGTTCGGTCTCTCCCTGTAACTCAGACCCTCAGCGTGGTCAGTCTCTCCCTGTAACTCAGACCCTCAGCGTGGCCGGTCTCTCGCTGTAACTCAGACCCTCAGCGTGGTCGGTCTCTCCCTGTAACTCAGACCCTCAGCGTGGACAGTCTCTCCCTGTAACTCAGACCCTCAGCGTGGTCGGTCCCTCCCTGTAACTCAGAGCCTCAGCGTGGCCGGTCTCTCTCTGTAACTCAGACCCTTAGCGTGGTCGGTCTCTCTCTGTAACTCAGACCCTCAGCGTGGTCGGTCTCCCCCTGTAACTCAGACCCTCAGGGTGGTAGGTCTCCCCCTGTAACTCAGACCCTCAGCGTGGACAGTCTCTCTCTGTAACTCAGACCCTCAGCGTGGTCGGTCTCTCCCTGTAACTCAGACCCTCAGCATGGTCAGTCTCTCCCTGTAACTCAGATCCTCAGCGTGGTCGGTCTCTCCCTGTAACAGTCCCTCAGCGTGGTCGGTCTCTCCCTGTAAATCAGATCCTCAGCGTGGTCTGTCCCTCCCTGTAAATCAGATCCTCAGCGTGGTCAGTCTCCCCCTGTAACTCAGACCCTCAGCGTGGTCGGTCTGTCCCTGTAACTCAGACCCTCAGCGTGTTCGGTCTCTAACTGTAACTCAGACCCTCAGCGTGGTCGGTCTCTCCCTGTAACTCAGACCCTCAGCGTGGTCGGTCTCTCTCTGTAACTCAGTCCCTCAGCGTGGTCGGTCTCTCCCTGTAACTGACCCTCAGCGTGGTCGGTCTCTCTCTGTAACAGACCCTCAGCGTGGTCGGACTCTCTCTGTAACTCAGACCCTCAGCGTGGTCGGTCTCTCCCTGTAACTCAGACCCTCAGCGTGCTCGGTCTCTCCCTGTAACTCAGTCCCTCAGCGTGGTCAGTCTCTCCCTGTAACTCAGACCCTCAGCGTGGTCGGTCTCTCTCTGTAACTCAGACCCTCAGCGTGGTCAGTCTCTCTCTGTAACTCAGACCCTCAGCGTGGCCGGTCTCTCCCTGTAACTCAGACCCTCAGCGTGGTCAGTCTCTCCCTGTAACTGACCCTCAGCGTGGTCGGTCTCTCTCTGTAACTCAGACCCTCAGCGTGGTCGGTCTCTCCGTGTAACTCAGACCCTCAGCGTGGTCGGTCTCTCCCTGTAACTCAGACCCTCAGCGTGGTCGGTCTCTCCCTGTAATTCAGACCCTCAGCGTGGTCAGTCTCTCCCTGTAACTCAGACCCTCAGCGTGGTCGGTCCCTCCCTGTAAATCAGACCCTGAGCGTGGCCGGTCTCTCCCTGTAACTCAGACCCTCAGCGTGGCCGGTCTCTCCCTGTAACAGACACTCAGCTTGGTCGGTCTCTCTCTGTAACTCAGACCATCAGCGTGGTCGGTCTCTCCCTGTAGCAGACCCTCAGCGTGGTCGGTCTCTCCCTGTAACTCAGACCCTCAGCGTGGTCGGTCTCTCCCTGTAACTCAGACCCTCAGCGTGGTCGGTCTCTCCCTGTAACTCAGTCCCTCAGCGTGGTCGGTCTCTCCCTGTAACTCAGACCCTCAGCGTGGTCGGTCTCTCTCTGTAACTCAGTCCCTCAGCGTGGTCTGTCTCTCCCTGTAACTCAGACCCTCAGCGTGGCCGGTCTCTCCCTGTAACTCAGACCCTCAGCGTGGTCGGTCTCTCCCTGTAACTCAGACCCTCAGCGTGGCCGGTCTCTCCCTGTAACTCAGACCCTCAGCGTGGCCGGTCTCTCCCTGTAACTCAGACCCTCAGCGTGGTCGGTCTCTCCCTGTAACTCAGACCCTCAGCGTGGTCGGTCTCTCTCTGTAACAGACCCTCAGCGTGGTCGGTCTCTCTCTGTAACAGACCCTCAGCGTGGCCGGTCTCTCCCTGTAACTCAGACCCTCAGCGTGGTCGGTCTCTCTCTGTAACTCAGACCCTCAGCTTGGCCGGTCTCTCTCTGTAACTCAGACCCTCAGCGTGGTCAGTCTCTCCCTGTAACTCAGACCCTCAGCGTGGTCGGTCTCTCTCTGTAAATCAGACCCTCAGCGTGGCCGGTCTCTCCCTGTAACTCAGACCCTCAGCGTGGCCGGTCTCTCCCTGTAACTCAGACCCTCAGCGTGGTCGGTCTCTCCCTATAACTCAGACCCTCAGCGTGGTCGGTCTCTCCCTGTAACTCAGTCCCTCAGCGTGGTCGGTCTCTCCCTGTAACTGACCCTCAGCGTGGTCGGTCCTTCCCTGTAACTCAGGTCCTCAGCGTGGACAGTCTCTCCATGTAACTCAGACCCTCAGCGCGGTCGGTCTCTCCCTGTAACTCAGACCCTCACCGTGGTCGGTCTCTCCCTGTAACTCAGACCCTCAGCGTGGTCGGTCTCTCCCTGTAACTCAGACCCTCAGCGTGGTCGGTCTCTCCCTGTAACAGACCCTCAGCGTGGTCGGTCTCTCCCTGTAACTCTGACCCTCAGCGTGGTCGGTCTCCCCCTGTAACTCAGACCCTCATCGTGGTCGGTCTCTCTCTGTAACTCAGACCCTCAGCGTGGTCGGTCTCTCCCTGTAACTCAGACCCTCAGCGTGGCCGGTCTCTCCCTGTAACTCAGACCCTCAGCGTGGCCGGTCTCTCCCTGTAACTCAGACCCTCAGCGTGGTCGGTCTCTCCCTGTAACTCAGACCCTCAGCGTGGTCAGTCTCTCCCTGTAACTCAGTCCCTCAGCGTGGTCGGTCTCCCCCTGTAACTCAGACCCTCAGCGTGGTCGGTCTCTCCCTGTAAATCAGATCCTCAGCGTGGTCGGTCTCTCCCTGTAACTCAGACCCTCAGCGTGGTCGGTCTCTCCCTGTAACTCAGACCCTCAGCGTGGTCGGTCTCTCCCTGTAACTCAGACCCTCAGCGTGGTCGGTCCCTCCCTGTAAATCAGACCCTCAGCGTGGTCGGTCTCTCTCTGTAACTCAGACCCTCAGCGTGGACAGTCTCTCCCTGTAACTCAGACCCTCAGCGTGGCCGGTCTCTCCCTGTAACTCAGAGCCTCAGCGTGGTCGGTCTCTCCCTGTAACTCAGACCCTCAGCGTGGTCGGTCTCTCTCTGTAACTCAGACCCTCAGGGTGGTAGGTCTCTCTCTGTAACTCAGACCCTCAGCGTGGACAGTCTCTCCCTGTAACTCAAACCCTCAGCGTGGTCGGTCTCTCCCTGTAAATCAGATCCTCAGCGTGGTCAGTCTCCCCCTGTAACTCAGACCCTCAGCGTGGACAGTCTCTCCCTGTAACTCAAACCCTCAGCGTGGTCGGTCTCTCCCTGTAAATCAGATCCTCAGCGTGGTCAGTCTCCCCCTGTAACTCAGACCCTCAGCGTGGACGGTCTCTCCCTGTAACTCAGACCCTCAGCGTGGTCGGTCTCTCCCTGTAAATCAGACCCTCAGCGTGGTCGGTCTCTCTCTGTAACTCAGACCCTCAGCGTGGACAGTCTCTCCCTGTAACTCAAACACTCAGCGTGGTCGGTCTCTCCCTGTAAATCAGATCCTCAGCGTGGTCAGTCTCCCCCTGTAACTCAGACCCTCAGCGTGTTCGGTCTCTCTCTGTAACTCAGACCCTCAGCGTGGCCGGTCTCTCCCTGTAACTCAGTCCCTCAGCGTGGTCGGTCTCTCTCTGTAACTCAGACCCTCAGCGTGGTCGGTCCCTCCCTGTAACTGACCCTCAGCGTGGTCGGTCTCTCCCTGTAACTCAGACCCTCAGCGTGGTCGGTCTCTCCCTGTAACTCAGATCCTCAGCGTGGTCGGTCCCTCCCTGTAAATCAGACCCTCAGCGTGGTCGGTCTCTCTCTGTAACTCAGACCCTCAGCGTGGCCGGTCTCTCCCTGTAACTCAGACCCTCAGCGTGGCCGGTCTCTCCCTGTAACTCAGACCCTCAGCGTGTTCGGTCTCTCTCTGTAACTCAGACCCTCAGCGTGGTCGGTCTCTCTCTGTAACTCAGACCCTCAGCGTGGTCGGTCTCTCCCTGTAACTCAGTCCCTCAGCGTGGTCAGTCTCTCCCTGTAACTCAGACCCTCAGCGTGGTCGGTCTCTCTCTGTAACTCAGACCCTCAGCGTGGTCAGTCTCTCTCTGTAACTCAGACCCTCAGCGTGGCCGGTCTCTCCCTGTAACTCAGACCCTCAGCGTGGTCACTCTCTCCCTGTAACTGACCCTCAGCGTGGTCGGTCTCTCCCTGTAACTCAGACCCTCAGCGTGGTCGGTCTCTCCCTGTAACTCAGACCCTCAGCGTGGTCAGTCTCTCCCTGTAACTCAGTCCCTCAGCGTGGTCGGTCTCTCCCTGTAACTGACCCTCAGCGTGGTCGGTCTCCCCCTGTAACTCAGACCCTCAGCGTGGTCGGTCTCTCCCTGTAACTCAGACCCTCAGCGTGGTCGGTCTCTCCCTGTAACTCAGACCCTCAGCGTGGTCGGTCTCTCCCTGTAACAGACCCTCAGCGTGGTCGGTCTCTCCCTGTAACTCTGACCCTCAGCGTGGTCGGTCTCCCCCTGTAACTCAGACCCTCATCGTGGTCGGTCTCTCTCTGTAACTCAGACCCTCAGCGTGGTCGGTCTCTCCCTGTAACTCTGACCCTCAGCGTGGTCGGTCTCCCCCTGTAACTCAGACCCTCATCGTGGTCGGTCTCTGTCTGTAACTCAGACCCTCAGCGTGGTCGTTCTCTCTCTGTAACTCAGACCCTCAGCGTGGCCGGTCTCTCCCTGTAACTCAGACCCTCAGCGTGGTCGGTCTCTCCCTGTAACTCAGACCCTCAGCGTGGTCAGTCTCTCCCTGTAACTCAGTCCCTCAGGGTGGTCGGTCTCCCCCTGTAACTCAGACCCTCAGCGTGGTCGGTCTCTCCCTGTAAATCAGATCCTCAGCGTGGTCAGTCTCCCCCTGTAACTCAGATCCTCAGCGTGGTCGGTCTCTCCCTGTAACTCAGACCCTCAGCGTGGTCGGTCTCTCCCTGTAACTCAGACCCTCAGCGTGGTCGGTCCCTCCCTGTAAATCAGACCCTCAGCGTGGTCGGTCTCTCTCTGTAACTCAGACCCTCAGCGTGGACAGTCTCTCCCTGTAACTCAGACCCTCAGCGTGGCCGGTCTCTCCCTGTAACTCAGACCCTCAGCGTGGTCGGTCTCTCCCTGTAACTCAGACCCTCAGCGTGGTCGGTCTCTCCCTGTAAATCAGACCCTCAGCGTGGTCGGTCTCTCTCTGTAACTCAGACCCTCAGCGTGGTCAGTCTCCCCCTGTAACTCAGACCCTCAGCGTGGTCGGTCTCTGCCTGTAACTCAGACCCACAGCGTGTTCGGTCTCTCTCTGTAACTCAGACCCTCAGCGTGGTCGGTCTCTCTCTGTAACTCAGACCCTCAGCGTGTTCGGTCTCTCCCTGTAACTCAGTCCCTCAGCGTGGTCGGTCTCTCTCTGTAACTCAGACCCTCAGCGTGTTCGGTCTCTCTCTGTAACTCAGACCCTCAGCGTGGTCGGTCTCTCCCTGTAACTCAGACCCTCAGCGTGGCCGGTCTCTCCCTGTAACTCAGTCCCTCAGCGTGGTCGGTCTCTCTCTGTAACTCAGACCCTCAGCGTGTTCGGTCTCTCTCTGTAACTCAGACCCTCAGCGTGGTCGGTCTCTCCCTGTAACTCAGACCCTCAGCATGGCCGGTCTCTCCCTGTAACTCAGACCCTCAGCGTGTTCGGTCTCTCTCTGTAACTCAGACCCTCAGCGTGTTCGGTCTCTCCCTGTAACAGACCCTCAGCGTGGTCGGTCTCTCTCTGTAACTCAGACCCTCAGCGTGTTCAGTCTCCCCCTGTAACTCAGACCCTCAGCGTGGTCGGTCTCTCTCTGTAACTCAGACCCTCAGCGTGGTCGGTCTCTCCCTGTAACTCAGACCCTCAGCGTGGTCGGTCTCTCTCTGTAACTCAGACCCTCAGCGTGGTCGGTCTCTCCCTGTAACTCAGTCCCTCAGCGTGGTCAGTCTCTCCCTGTAACTCAGACCCTCAGCGTGGTCGGTCTCTCCCTGTAACTCAGACCCTCAGCATGGTCGGTCTCTCTCTGTAACTCAGACCCTCAGGGTGGTCGGTCTCTCTCTGTAAATCAGACCCTCAGCGTGTTCGGTCTCCCCCTGTAACTCAGACCCTCAGCGTGGTCGGTCTCTCCCTGTAAATCAGACCCTCAGCGTGGTCGGTCTCTCTCTGTAACTCAGACCCTCAGCGTGGTCAGTCTCCCCCTGTAACTCAGACCCTCAGCGTGGTCGGTCTCTGCCTGTAACTCAGACCCACAGCGTGTTCGGTCTCTCCCTGTAACTCAGACCCTCAGCGTGGTCGGTCTCTCCCTGTAACTCAGACCCTCAGCGTGGTCGGTCCCTCCCTGTAACTGACCCTCAGCGTGGTCGGTCTCTCCCTGTAACTCAGACCCTCAGCGTGGTCGGTCTCTATCTGTAACTCAGACCCTCAGCGTGTTCGGTCTCTCCCTGTAACTCAGACCCTCAGCGTGGTCGGTCTCTCCCTGTAACTCAGACCCTCAGCGTGGTCGGTCCCTCCCTGTAACTGACCCTCAGCGTGGTCGGTCTCTCCCTGTAACTCAGACCCTCAGCGTGGTCGGTCTCTCCCTGTAACTCAGATCCTCAGCGTGGTCGGTCCCTCCCTGTAAATCAGACCCTCAGCGTGGTCGGTCTCTCTCTGTAACTCAGACCCTCAGCGTGGCCGGTCTCTCCCTGTAACTCAGACCCTCAGCGTGGTCGGTCTCTGCCTGTAACTCAGACCCTCAGCGTGTTCGGTCTCTCTCTGTAACTCAGACCCTCAGCGTGGTCGGTCTCTCCCAGTAACTCAGACCCTCAGCGTGGTCGGTCTCTCTCTGTAACTCAGTCCCTCAGCGTGGTCGGTCTCTCCCTGTAACTCAGTCCCTCAGCGTGGTCAGTCTCTCCCTGTAACTCAGACCCTCAGCGTGGTCGGTCTCTCTCTGTAACTCAGACCCTCAGCGTGGTCAGTCTCTCTCTGTAACTCAGACCCTCAGCGTGGCCGGTCTCTCCCTGTAACTCAGACCCTCAGCGTGGTCACTCTCTCCCTGTAACTGACCCTCAGCGTGGTCGGTCTCTCCCTGTAACTCAGACCCTCAGCGTGGTCGGTCTCTCCCTGTAACTCAGACCCTCAGCGTGGTCAGTCTCTCCCTGTAACTCAGTCCCTCAGCGTGGTCGGTCTCTCCCTGTAACTGACCCTCAGCGTGGTCGGTCTCCCCCTGTAACTCAGACCCTCAGCGTGGTCGGTCTCTCCCTGTAACTCAGACCCTCAGCGTGGTCGGTCTCTCCCTGTAACTCAGACCCTCAGCGTGGTCGGTCTCTCCCTGTAACAGACCCTCAGCGTGGTCGGTCTCTCCCTGTAACTCTGACCCTCAGCGTGGTCGGTCTCCCCCTGTAACACAGACCCTCATCGTGGTCGGTCTCTCTCAGTAACTCAGACCCTCAGCGTGGTCGGTCTCTCCCTGTAACTCAGACCCTCAGCGTGGCCGGTATCTCCCTGTAACTCAGACCCTCAGCGTGGCCGGTCTCTCCCTGTAACTCAGACCCTCAGCGTGGTCGGTCTCTCCCTGTAACTCAGACCCTCAGCGTGGTCAGTCTCTCCCTGTAACTCAGTCCCTCAGCGTGGTCGGTCTCCCCCTGTAACTCAGACCCTCAGCGTGGTCGGTCTCTCCCTGTAAATCAGATCCTCAGCGTGGTCAGTCTCCCCCTGTAACTCAGATCCTCAGCGTGGTCGGTCTCTCCCTGTAACTCAGACCCTCAGCGTGGTCGGTCTCTCCCTGTAACTCAGACCCTCAGCGTGGTCGGTCCCTCCCTGTAAATCAGACCCTCAGCGTGGTCGGTCTCTCTCTGTAACTCAGACCCTCAGCGTGGACAGTCTCTCCCTGTAACTCAGACCCTCAGCGTGGCCGGTCTCTCCCTGTAACTCAGACCCTCAGCGTGGTCGGTCTCTCCCTGTAACTCAGACCCTCAGCGTGGTCGGTCTCTCTCTGTAACTCAGACCCTCAGGGTGGTCGGTCTCTCTCTGTAAATCAGACCCTCAGCGTGTTCGGTCTCCCCCTGTAACTCAGACCCTCAGCGTGGTCGGTCTCTCCCTGTAAATCAGACCCTCAGCGTGGTCGGTCTCTCTCTGTAACTCAGACCCTCAGCGTGGTCAGTCTCCCCCCTGTAACTCAGACCCTCAGCGTGGTCGGTCTCTGCCTGTAACTCAGACCCACAGCGTGTTCGGTCTCTCTCTGTAACTCAGACCCTCAGCGTGGTCGGTCTCTCTCTGTAACTCAGACCCTCAGCGTGTTCGGTCTCTCCCTGTAACTCAGTCCCTCAGCGTGGTCGGTCTCTCTCTGTAACTCAGACCCTCAGCGTGTTCGGTCTCTCTCTGTAACTCAGACCCTCAGCGTGGTCGGTCTCTCCCTGTAACTCAGACCCTCAGCGTGGCCGGTCTCTCCCTGTAACTCAGTCCCTCAGCGTGGTCGGTCTCTCTCTGTAACTCAGACCCACAGCGTGTTCGGTCTCTCCCTGTAACTCAGACCCTCAGCGTGGTCGGTCTCTCCCTGTAACTCAGACCCTCAGCGTGGTCGGTCCCTCCCTGTAACTGACCCTCAGCGTGGTCGGTCTCTCCCTGTAACTCAGACCCTCAGCGTGGTCGGTCTCTCCCTGTAACTCAGATCCTCAGAGTGGTCGGTCCCTCCCTGTAAATCAGACCCTCAGCGTGGTCGGTCTCTCTCTGTAACTCAGACCCTCAGCGTGGCCGGTCTCTCCCTGTAACTCAGACCCTCAGCGTGGTCGGTCTCTGCCTGTAACTCAGACCCTCAGCGTGTTCGGTCTCTCTCTGTAACTCAGACCCTCAGCGTGGTCGGTCTCTCTCTGTAACTCAGACCCTCAGCGTGGTCGGTCTCTCCCTGTAACTCAGTCCCTCAGCGTGGTCAGTCTCTCCCTGTAACTCAGACCCTCAGCGTGGTCGGTCTCTCTCTGTAACTCAGACCCTCAGCGTGGTCGGTCTCTCTCTGTAACTCAGACCCTCAGCGTGGTCGGTCTCTCCCTGTAACTCAGTCCCTCAGCGTGGTCAGTCTCTCCCTGTAACTCAGACCCTCAGCGTGGTCGGTCTCTCTCTGTAACTCAGACCCTCAGCGTGGTCAGTCTCTCTCTGTAACTCAGACCCTCAGCGTGGCCGGTCTCTCCCTGTAACTCAGACCCTCAGCGTGGTCGGTCTCTCCCTGTAACTCAGACCCTCAGCGTGGTCAGTCTCTCCCTGTAACTCAGTCCCTCAGCGTGGTCGGTCTCTCCCTGTAACTGACCCTCAGCGTGGTCGGTCTCCCCCTGTAACTCAGACCCTCAGCGTGGTCGGTCTCTCCCTGTAACTCAGACCCTCAGCGTGGTCGGTCTCTCCCTGTAACTCAGACCCTCAGCGTGGTCGGTCTCTCCCTGTAACAGACCCTCAGCGTGGTCGGTCTCTCCCTGTAACTCTGACCCTCAGCGTGGTCGGTCTCCCCCTGTAACTCAGACCCTCATCGTGGTCGGTCTCTCTCTGTAACTCAGACCCTCAGCGTGGTCGGTCTCTCCCTGTAACTCAGACCCTCAGCGTGGTCGGTCTCCCCCTGTAACTCAGACCCTCAGCGTGGTCGGTCTCTCCCTGTAACTCAGACCCTCAGCGTGGTCGGTCTCTCCCTGTAACTCAGACCCTCAGCGTGGCCGGTCTCTCCCTGTAACTCAGACCCTCAGCGTGGTCGGTCTCTCCCTGTAACTCAGACCCTCAGCGTGGTCAGTCTCTCCCTGTAACTCAGTCCCTCAGCGTGGTCGGTCTCCCCCTGTAACTCAGACCCTCAGCGTGGTCGGTCTCTCCCTGTAAATCAGATCCTCTGCGTGGTCAGTCTCCCCCTGTAACTCAGATCCTCAGCGTGGTCGGTCTCTCCCTGTAACTCAGACCCTCAGCGTGGTCGGTCTCTCCCTGTAACTCAGACCCTCAGCGTGGTCGGTCCCTCCCTGTAAATCAGACCCTCAGCGTGGTCGGTCTCTCTCTGTAACTCAGACCCTCAGCGTGGACAGTCTCTCCCTGTAACTCAGACCCTCAGCGTGGCCGGTCTCTCCCTGTAACTCAGACCCTCTGCGTGGTCGGTCTCTCCCTGTAACTCAGACCCTCAGCGTGGTCGGTCTCTCTCTGTAACTCAGACCCTCAGGGTGGTCGGTCTCTCTCTGTAAATCAGACCCTCAGCGTGTTCGGTCTCCCCCTGTAACTCAGACCCTCAGCGTGGTCGGTCTCTCCCTGTAAATCAGACCCTCAGCGTGGTCGGTCTCTCTCTGTAACTCAGACCCTCAGCGTGGTCAGTCTCCCCCTGTAACTCAGACCCTCAGCGTGGTCGGTCTCTGCCTGTAACTCAGACCCACAGCGTGTTCGGTCTCTCTCTGTAACTCAGACCCTCAGCGTGGTCGGTCTCTCTCTGTAACTCAGACCCTCAGCGTGTTCGGTCTCTCCCTGTAACTCAGTCCCTCAGCGTGGTCGGTCTCTCTCTGTAACTCAGACCCTCAGCGTGTTCGGTCTCTCTCTGTAACTCAGACCCTCAGCGTGGTCGGTCTCTCCCTGTAACTCAGACCCTCAGCGTGGCCGGTCTCTCCCTGTAACTCAGTCCCTCAGCGTGGTCGGTCTCTCTCTGTAACTCAGACCCTCAGCGTGGTCGGTCTCTCTCTGTAACTCAGACCCTCAGCGTGGTCGGTCTCTCCCTGTAACTCAGACCCTCAGCGTGGCCGGTCTCTCCCTGTAACTCAGACCCTCAGCGTGTTCGGTCTCTCTCTGTAACTCAGACCCTCAGCGTGGTCGGTCTCTCCCTGTAACTCAGACCCTCAGCGTGGTCGGTCTCTCTCTGTAACTCAGACCCTCAGCGTGGTCGGTCTCTCCCTGTAACTCAGTCCCTCAGCGTGGTCGGTCTCTCCCTGTAACTCAGACCCTCAGCGTGGTCGGTCTCTCCCTGTAACTCAGACCCTCAGCGTGGTCGGTCTCTCTCTGTAACTCAGACCCTCAGGGTGGTCGGTCTCTCTCTGTAAATCAGACCCTCAGCGTGTTCGGTCTCCCCCTGTAACTCAGACCCTCAGCGTGGTCGGTCTCTCCCTGTAAATCAGACCCTCAGCGTGGTCGGTCTCTCTCTGTAACTCAGACCCTCAGCGTGGTCAGTCTCCCCCTGTAACTCAGACCCTCAGCGTGGTCGGTCTCTGCCTGTAACTCAGACCCACAGCGTGTTCGGTCTCTCTCTGTAACTCAGACCCTCAGCGTGGTCGGTCTCTCTCTGTAACTCAGACCCTCAGCGTGTTCGGTCTCTCCCTGTAACTCAGTCCCTCAGCGTGGTCGGTCTCTCTCTGTAACTCAGACCCTCAGCGTGTTCGGTCTCTCTCTGTAACTCAGACCCTCAGCGTGGTCGGTCTCTCCCTGTAACTCAGACCCTCAGCGTGGCCGGTCTCTCCCTGTAACTCAGTCCCTCAGCGTGGTCGGTCTCTCTCTGTAACTCAGACCCTCAGCGTGTTCGGTCTCTCTCTGTAACTCAGACCCTCAGCGTGGTCGGTCTCTCCCTGTAACTCAGACCCTCAGCGTGGCCGGTCTCTCCCTGTAACTCAGACCCTCAGCGTGTTCGGTCTCTCTCTGTAACTCAGACCCTCAGCGTGTTCGGTCTCTCTCTGTAACTCAGACCCTCAGCGTGGTCGGTCTCTCCCTGTAACTCAGACCCTCAGCGTGGTCGGTCTCTCTCTGTAACTCAGACCCTCAGCGTGGTCGGTCTCTCCCTGTAACTCAGTCCCTCAGCGTGGTCAGTCTCTCCCTGTAACTCAGACCCTCAGCGTGGTCGGTCTCTCTCTGTAACTCAGACCCTCAGCGTGGTCAGTCTCTCTCTGTAACTCAGACCCTCAGCGTGGCCGGTCTCTCCCTGTAACTCAGACCCTCAGCGTGGTCAGTCTCTCCCTGTAACTGACCCTCAGCGTGGTCGGTCTCTCTCTGTAACTCAGACCCTCAGCGTGGTCGGTCTCTCTCTGTAACTCAGACCCTCAGCGTGGACAGTCTCTCCCTGTAACTCAGACCCTCAGCGTGGCCTGTCTCTCCCTGTAACTCAGACCCTCAGCGTGGTCGGTCCCTCCCTGTAACTCAGAGCCTCAGCGTGGCCGGTCTCTCTCTGTAACTCAGACCCTCAGCGTGGTCGGTCTCTCTCTGTAACTCAGACCCTCAGCGTGGTCGGTCTCCCCCTGTAACTCAGACCCTCAGCGTGGTCGGTCTCTCTCTGTAACTCAGACCCTCAGGGTGGTAGGTCTCCCCCTGTAACTCAGACCCTCAGCGTGGTCGGTCTCTCCCTGTAACAGACCCTCAGCGTGGTCGGTCTCTCCCTGTAAATCAGATCCTCAGCGTGGTCGGTCTCTCTCTGTAACTCAGACCCTCAGCGTGGCCGGTCTCTCCCTGTAACTCAGACCCTCAGCGTGGTCGGTCTCTCCCTGTAACTCAGACCCTCAGCGTGGTCGGTCTCTCCCTGTAACTCAGACGCTCAGCGTGGTCGGTCCCTCCCTGTAAATCAGACCCTCAGCGTGGTCGGTCTCTCTCTGTAACTCAGACCCTCAGCGTGGACAGTCTCTCCCTGTAACTCAGACCCTCAGCGTGGCCGGTCTCTCCCTGTAACTCAGACCCTCAGCGTGGTCGGTCTCTCCCTGTAACTCAGACCCTCAGCGTGGTCGGTCTCTCCCTGTAAATCAGACCCTCAGCGTGGTCGGTCTCTCTCTGTAACTCAGACCCTCAGCGTGGACAGTCTCTCCCTGTAACTCAAACCCTCAGCGTGGTCGGTCTCTCCCTGTAACTCAGATCCTCAGCGTGGTCAGTCTCCCCCTGTAACTCAGACCCTCAGCGTGGCCGGTCTCTCCCTGTAACTCAGACCCTCAGCGTGTTCGGTCTCTCTCTGTAACTCAGACCCTCAGCGTGTTCGGTCTCTCTCTGTAACTCAGACCCTCAGCGTGGTCGGTCTCTCCCTGTAACTCAGACCCTCAGCGTGGTCGGTCTCTCCCTGTAACTCAGACCCTCAGCGTGGCCGGTCTCTCTCTGTAACTCAGACCCTCAGCGTGGTCGGTCTCTCCCTGTAACTCAGACCCTCAGCGTGGCCGGTCTCTCCCTGTAACTCAGACCTTCAGCGTGGTCGGTCTCTGCCTGTAACTCAGACCCTCAGCGTGGTCGGTCTCTCTCTGTAACTCAGACCCTCAGCGTGGTCGGTCTCTCCCTGTAACTCAGACCCTCAGCGTGGTCGGTCTCCCCCTGTAACTCAGACCCTCAGCGTGGTCGGTCTCTCCCTGTAACTCAGACCCTCAGCGTGGTCGGTCTCTCCCTGTAACTCAGACCCTCAGCGTGGTCGGTCTCTCCCTGTAACTCAGACCCTCAGCGTGGTCGGTCTCTCCCTGTAACTCAGACCCTCAGCGTGGTCGGTCTCTCTCTGTAACTCAGACCCTCAGCGTGGTCAGTCTCTCTCTGTAACTCAGACCCTCAGCGTGGCCGGTCTCTCCCTGTAACTCAGACCCTCAGCGTGGTCAGTCTCTCCCTGTAACTGACCCTCAGCGTGGTCGGTCTCTCTCTGTAACTCAGACCCTCAGCGTGGTCAGTCTCTCCGTGTAACTCAGACCCTCAGCGTGGTCGGTCTCTCCCTGTAACTCAGACCCTCAGCGTGGTCGGTCTCTCCCTGTAATTCAGACCCTCAGCGTGGTCAGTCTCTCCCTGTAACTCAGACCCTCAGCGTGGTCGGTCCCTCCCTGTAAATCAGACCCTCAGCGTGGCCGGTCTCTCCCTGTAACTCAGACCCTCAGCGTGGCCGGACTCTCCCTGTAACTCAGACCCTCAGCGTGGTCGGTCTCTCCCTGTAACTCAGACCCTCAGCGTGGTCAGTCTCTCCCTGTAACTCAGTCCCTCAGCGTGGTCGGTCTCTCCCTGTAACTGACCCTCAGCGTGGTCGGTCTCCCCCTGTAACTCAGACCCTCAGCGTGGTCGGTCTCTCCCTGTAACTCAGACCCTCAGCGTGGTCGGTCTCTCCCTGTAACTCAGACCCTCAGCGTGGTCGGTCTCTCCCTGTAACAGACCCTCAGCGTGGTCGGTCTCTCCCTGTAACTCTGACCCTCAGCGTGGTCGGTCTCCCCCTGTAACTCAGACCCTCATCGTGGTCGGTCTCTCTCTGTAACTCAGACCCTCAGCGTGGTCGGTCTCTCCCTGTAACTCAGACCCTCAGCGTGGCCGGTCTCTCCCTGTAACTCAGACCCTCAGCGTGGCCGGTCTCTCCCTGTAACTCAGACCCTCAGCGTGGTCGGTCTCTCCCTGTAACTCAGACCCTCAGCGTGGTCAGTCTCTCCCTGTAACTCAGTCCCTCAGCGTGGTTGGTCTCCCCCTGTAACTCAGACCCTCAGCGTGGTCGGTCTCTCCCTGTAAATCAGATCCTCAGCGTGGTCAGTCTCCCCCTGTAACTCAGACCCTCAGCGTGGTCGGTCTCTCCCTGTAACTCAGACCCTCAGCGTGGTCGGTCTCTCCCTGTAACTCAGACCCTCAGCGTGGTCGGTCCCTCCCTGTAAATCAGACCCTCAGCGTGGTCGGTCTCTCTCTGTAACTCAGACCCTCAGCGTGGACAGTCTCTCCCTGTAACTCAGACCCTCAGCGTGGCCGGTCTCTCCCTGTAACTCAGACCCTCAGCGTGGTCGGTCTCTCCCTGTAACTCAGACCCTCAGCGTGGTCGGTCTCTCTCTGTAACTCAGACCCTCAGCGTGGTCAGTCTCTCCCTGTAACTCAAACCCTCAGCGTGGTCGGTCTCTCCCTGTAAATCAGATCCTCAGCGTGGTCAGTCTCCCCCTGTAACTCGGATCCTCAGCGTGGTCGGTCTCTCTCTGTAACTCAGACCCTCAGCGTGGCCGGTCTCTCCCTGTAACTCAGTCCCTCAGCGTGGTCGGTCTCTCTCTGTAACTCAGACCCTCAGCGTGTTCGGTCTCTCTCTGTAACTCAGACCCTCAGCGTGGTCGGTCTCTCTCTGTAACTCAGACCCTCAGCGTGTTCGGTCTCTCTCTGTAACTCAGACCCTCAGCGTGGTCGGTCTCTCCCTGTAACTCAGACCCTCAGCGTGGTCGGTCTCTCTCTGTAACTCAGACCCTCAGCGTGGTCGGTCTCTCCCTGTAACTCAGACCCTCAGCGTGGTCGGTCTCCCCCTGTAACTCAGACCCTCAGCGTGGTCGGTCTCTCCCTGTAACTCAGACCCTCAGCGTGGTCGGTCTCTCCCTGTAACTCAGACCCTCAGCGTGGTCGGTCTCTCCCTGTAACTCAGACCCTCAGCGTGGACGGTCTCTCCCTGTAACTCAGACCCTCAGCGTGGTCGGTCCCTCCCTGTAAATCAGACCCTCAGCGTGGTCGGTCTCTCTCTGTAACTCAGACCCTCAGCGTGGCCGGTCTCTCCCTGTAACTCAGTCCCTCAGCGTGGTCGGTCTCTCTCTGTAACTCAGACCCTCAGCGTGTTCGGTCTCTCTCTGTAACTCAGACCCTCAGCGTGGTCAGTCTCTCCCTGTAACTCAGACCCTCAGCGTGGACAGTCTCTCTCTGTAACTCAGACCCTCAGCGTGGTCGGTCTCTCCCTGTAACTCAGACCCTCAGCGTGGTCGGTCTCCCCCTGTAACTCAGACCCTCAGCGTGGACAGTCTCTCTCTGTAACTCAGACCCTCAGCGTGGTCGGTCTCTCCCTGTAACTCAGACCCTCAGCGTGGACAGTCTCTCTCTGTAACTCAGACCCTCAGCGTGGACAGTCTCTCTCTGTAACTCAGACCCTCAGCGTGGTCGGTCTCTCCCTGTAACTCAGACCCTCAGCGTGGTCGGTCTCCCCCTGTAACTCAGACCCTCAGCGTGGACAGTCTCTCTCTGTAACTCAGACCCTCAGCGTGGTCGGTCTCTCCCTGTAACTCACCCCTCAGCGTGGACAGTCTCTCTCTGTAACTCAGACCCTCAGCGTGGTCGGTCTCTCCCTGTAACTCAGACCCTCAGCGTGGTCGGTCTCTCCCTGTAACTCAGATCCTCAGCGTGGTCGGTCCCTCCCTGTAAATCAGACCCTCAGCGTGGTCGGTCTCTCTCTGTAACTCAGACCCTCAGCGTGGACAGTCTCTCCCTGTAACTCAGACCCTCAGCGTGGCCTGTCTCTCCCTGTAACTCAGACCCTCAGAGTGGTCGGTCCCTCCCTGTAACTCAGAGCCTCAGCGTGGCCGGTCTCTCTCTGTAACTCAGACCCTCAGCGTGGTCGGTCTCTCTCTGTAACTCAGACCCTCAGCGTGGTCGGTCTCCCCCTGTAACTCAGACCCTCAGCGTGGTCGGTCTCTCTCTGTAACTCAGACCCTCAGGGTGGTAGGTCTCCCCCTGTAACTCAGACCCTCAGCGTGGTCGGTCTCTCCCTGTAACAGACCCTCAGCGTGGTCGGTCTCTCCCTGTAAATCAGATCCTCAGCGTGGTCAGTCTCCCCTGTAACTCAGACCCTCAGCGTGGTCGGTCTCTCCCTGTAACTCAGACCCTCAGCGTGGTCGGTCTCTCCCTGTAACTCAGACCCTCAGCGTGGTCGGTCCCTCCCTGTAACTCAGACCCTCAGCGTGGACAGTCTCTCCCTGTAACTCAGACCCTCAGCGTGGCCGGTCTCTCCCTGTAACTCAGACCCTCAGCGTGGTCGGTCTCTCCCTGTAAATCAGACCCTCAGCGTGGTCGGTCTCTCTCTGTAACTCAGTCCCTCAGCGTGGACAGTCTCTCCCTGTAACTCAAACCCTCAGCGTGGTCGGTCTCTCCCTGTAAATCAGATCCTCAGCGTGGTCAGTCTCCCCCTGTAACTCAGACCCTCAGCGTGGTCGGTCTCTGCCTGTAACTCAGACCCTCAGCGTGTTCGGTCTCTCCCTGTAACTCAGACCCTCAGCGTGGTCAGTCTCTCCCTGTAACTCAGACCCTCAGCGTGGTCGGTCTCTCCCTGTAACTCAGACCCTCAGCGTGGACGGTCTCTCCCTGTAACTCAGATCCTCAGCGTGGTCGGTCCCTCCCTGTAAATCAGACCCTCAGCGTGTTCGGTCTCTCTCTGTAACTCAGACCCTCAGCGTGGTCGGTCTCTCTCTGTAACAGACCCTCAGCGTGGTCGGTCTCTCCCTGTAACTCAGACCCTCAGCGTGTTCGGTCTCTCTCTGTAACTCAGACCCTCAGCGTGGTCGGTCTCTCTCTGTAACAGACCCTCAGCGTGGTCGGTCTCTCCCTGTAACTCAGACCCTCAGCGTGTTCGGTCTCTCTCTGTAACTCAGACCCTCAGCGTGGTCGGTCTCTCTCTGTAACAGACCCTCAGCGTGGTCGGTCTCTCCCTGTAACTCAGACCCTCAGCGTGTTCGGTCTCTCTCTGTAACTCAGACCCTCAGCGTGTTCGGTCTCTCTCTGTAACTCAGACCCTCAGCGTGGACAGTCTCTCCCTGTAACTCAGACCCTCAGCGTGGTCGGTCTCTCTCTGTAACTCAGACCCTCAGCGTGGTCGGTCTCTCCCTGTAACTCAGACCCTCAGCGTGGTCGGTCTCTCCCTGTAACTCAGATCCTCAGCGTGGTCGGTCCCTCCCTGTAAATCAGACCCTCAGCGTGGTCGGTCTCTCTCTGTAACTCAGACCCTCAGCGTGGACAGTCTCTCCCTGTAACTCAGACCCTCAGCGTGGCCTGTCTCTCCCTGTAACTCAGACCCTCAGCGTGGTCGGTCCCTCCCTGTAACTCAGAGCCTCAGCGTGGCCGGTCTCTCTCTGTAATTCAGACCCTCAGCGTGGTCGGTCTCTCTCTGTAACTCAGACCCTCAGCGTGGTCGGTCTCCCCCTGGAACTCAGACCCTCAGCGTGGTCGGTCTCTCTCTGTAACTCAGACCCTCAGGGTGGTAGGTCTCCCCCTGTAACTCAGACCCTCAGCGTGGTCGGTCTCTCCCTGTAACAGACCCTCAGCGTGGTCGGTCTCTCCCTGTAACTCAGACCCTCAGCGTGGTTGGTCTCCCCCTGTAACTCAGACCCTCAGCGTGGTCGGTCTCTCCCTGTAACTCAGACCCTCAGCGTGGTCAGTCTCTCCCTGTAACTCAGACCCTCAGCGTGGCCGGTCTCTCCCTGTAACTCAGACCCTCAGCGTGGTCGGTCTCTCCCTGTAACTCAGACCCTCAGCGTGGACAGTCTCTCCCTGTAACTCAGACCCTCAGCGTGGTCGGTCCCTCCCTGTAACTCAGAGCCTCAGCGTGGCCGGTCTCTCTCTGTAACTCAGACCCTCAGCGTGGTCGGTCTCCCCCTGTAACTCAAACCCTCAGCGTGGTCGGTCTCCCCCTGAAACTCAGACCCTCAGGGTGGTAGGTCTCCCCCTGTAACTCAGACCCTCAGCGTGGACAGTCTCTCTCTGTAACTCAGACCCTCAGCGTGGTCGGTCTCTCCCTGTAACTCAGACCCTAAGCGTGGTCAGTCTCTCCCTGTAACTCAGATCCTCAGCGTGGTCTGTCCCTCCCTGTAAATCAGATCCTCAGCGTGGTCAGTCTCCCCCTGTAACTCAGACCCTCAGCGTGGTCGGTCTCTGCCTGTAACTCAGACCCTCAGCGTGTTCGGTCTCTCTCTGTAACTCAGACCCTCAGCGTGGTCGGTCTCCCCCTGTAACTCAGGCCCTCAGCGTGGTCGGACTCTCTCTGTAACTCAGTCCCTCAGCGTGGTCGTTCTCTCCCTGTAACTGACCCTCAGCGTGGTCGGTCTCTCTCTGTAACAGACCCTCAGCGTGGTCGGTCTCTCTCTGTAACTCAGACCCTCAGCGTGGTCGGTCTCTCTCTGTAACTCAGACCCTCAGCGTGGTCAGTCTCTCCCTGTAACTCAGACCCTCAGCGTGGTCGGTCTCTCTCTGTAACTCAGACCCTCAGCGTGGTCAGTCTCTCTCTGTAACTCAGACCCTCAGCGTGGTCAGTCTCTCACTGTAACTCAGACCCTCAGCGTGGTCAGTCTCTCTCTGTAACTCAGACCCTCAGCGTGGTCAGTCTCTCCCTGTAACTCAGACCCTCAGCGTGGTCGGTCTCTCTCTGTAACTCAGACCCTCAGCGTGGTCGGTCTCTCCCTGTAACTCAGACCCTCAGCGTGGTCGGTCTCTCTCTGTAACTCAGACCCTCAGCGTGGTCGGTCTCTCTCTGTAACAGACCCTCAGCGTGGTCGGTCTCTCTCTGTAACAGACCCTCAGCGTGGTCAGTCTCTCCCTGTAACTCAGATCCTCAGCGTGGTCGGTCCCTCCCTGTAAATCAGATCCTCAGCGTGTTCGGTCTCTCTCTGTAACTCAGACCCTCAGCGTGATCGGTCTCTCCCTGTAACTGACCCTCAGCGTGGTCGGTCTCTCTCTGTAACAGACCCTCAGCGTGGTCGGTCTCTCCCTGTAACTCAGTCTCTCCCTGTAACTCAGACCCTCAGCGTGGCCGGTCTCTCCCTGTAACTCAGACCCTCAGCGTGGCCGGTCTCTCCCTGTAACTCAGACCCTCAGCGTGGTCGGTCTCTCCCTGTAACTCAGACCCTCAGCGTGGTCGGTCTCTCCCTGTAACTCAGTCCCTCAGCGTGGTCGGTCTCTCCCTGTAAATCAGATCCTCAGCGTGGTCAGTCTCCCCCTGTAACTCAGACCCTCAGCGTGGTCGGACTCTCCCTGTAACTCAGACCCTCAGCGTGGTCGGTCTCTCCCTGTAACTCAGACCCTCAGCGTGGTCGGTCTCTCTCTGTAACTCAGACCCTCAGCGTGGTCGGTCTCTCCCTGTAACTCAGACCCTCAGCGTGGTCGGACTCTCCCTGTAACTCAGACCCTCAGCGTGGACAGTCTCTCCCTGTAACTCAGACCCTCAGCGTGGCCGGTCTCTCCCTGTAACTCAGACCCTCAGCGTGGTCGGTCTCTCCCTGTAAATCAGATCCTCAGCGTGGTCGGTCCCGCCCTGTAAATCAGATCCTCAGCGTGGTCAGTCTCCCCCTGTAACTCAGACCCTCAGCGTGGTCAGTCTCCCCCTGTAACTCAGACCCTCAGCGTGGTGGGTCTCTGCCTGTAACTCAGACCCTCAGCGAGTTCGGTCTCTCTCTGTAACTCAGACCCTCAGCGTGGCCGGTCTCTCCCTGTAACTCAGTCCCTCAGCGTGGTCAGTCTCTCCCTGTAACTCAGACCCTCAGCGTGGTCGGTCTCTCTCTGTAACTGACCCTCAGCGTGGTCGGTCTCTCCCTGTAACTCAGACCCTCAGCGTGGTCGGTCTCTCCCTGTAACTCAGACGCTCAGCGTGGTCGGTCTCTCCCTGTAACAGACCCTCAGCGTGGTCGGTCTCTCCCTGGAACTCAGACCCTCACCGTGGTCGGTCTCCCCCTGTAACTCAGACCCTCAGCGTGGTCGGTCTCTCTCTGTAACTCAGACCCTCAGCGTGGTCGGTCTCTCCCTGTAACTCAGACCCTCAGCGTGGACAGTCTCTCTCTGTAACTCAGACCCTCAGCGTGGTCGGTCTCTCACTGTAACTCAGACCCTCAGCGTGGACAGTCTCTCTCTGTAACTCAGACCCTCAGCGTGGTCGGTCTCTCCCTGAAACTCAGACCCTCAGCGTGGTCGGTCTCTCCCTGTAACTGACCCTCAGCGTGGTCGGTCTCTCCCTGTAACTCAGACCCTCAGCGTGGACAGTCTCTCTCTGTAACTCAGACCCTCAGCGTGGTCGGTCTCTCCCTGTAATTCAGACCCTCAGCATGGTCGGTCTCTGCCTGTAACTCAGTCCCTCAGCGTGGCCGGTCTCTCTCTGTAACTCAGACCCTCAGCGTGGACGGTCTCTCTCTGTAACTCAGACCCTCAGCGTGGTCGGTCTCTCCCTGTAACTCAGACCCTCAGCGTGGCCGGTCTCTCCCTGTAACTCAGACCCTCAGCGTGGCCGGTCTCTCCCTGTAACTCAGACCCTCAGCGTGGTCGGTCTCTCCCTGTAACTCAGACCCTCAGCGTGGTCGGTCTCTCCCTGTAACTGACCCTCAGCGTGGTCGGTCTCTCCCTGTAACTCAGACCCTCAGCGTGGTCGGTCTCTCCCTGTAACTCAGACGCTCAGCGTGGTCGGTCTCTCCCTGTAACAGACCCTCAGCGTGGTCGGTCTCTCCCTGGAACTCAGACCCTCACCGTGGTCGGTCTCCCCCTGTAACTCAGACCCTCAGCGTGGTCGGTCTCTCTCTGTAACTCAGACCCTCAGCGTGGTCGGTCTCTCCCTGTAACTCAGACCCTCAGCGTGGACAGTCTCTCTCTGTAACTCAGACCCTCAGCGTGGTCGGTCTCTCACTGTAACTCAGACCCTCAGCGTGGACAGTCTCTCTCTGTAACTCAGACCCTCAGCGTGGTCGGTCTCTCCCTGAAACTCAGACCCTCAGCGTGGTCGGTCTCTCCCTGTAACTGACCCTCAGCGTGGTCGGTCTCTCCCTGTAACTCAGACCCTCAGCGTGGACAGTCTCTCTCTGTAACTCAGACCCTCAGCGTGGTCGGTCTCTCCCTGTAATTCAGACCCTCAGCATGGTCGGTCTCTGCCTGTAACTCAGTCCCTCAGCGTGGCCGGTCTCTCTCTGTAACTCAGACCCTCAGCGTGGCCGGTCTCTCTCTGTAACTCAGACCCTCAGCGTGGTCGGTCTCTCTCTGTAACTCAGACCCTCAGCGTGGTCGGTCTCTCCCTGTAACTCAGACCCTCAGCGTGGACAGTCTCACTCTGTAACTCAGACCCTCAGCGTGGTCGGTCTCTCACTGTAACTCAGACCCTCAGCGTGGACAGTCTCTCTCTGTAACTCAGACCCTCAGCGTGGTCGGTCTCTCCCTGAAACTCAGACCCTCAGCGTGGTCGGTCTCTCCCTGTAACTGACCCTCAGCGTGGTCGGTCTCTCCCTGTAACTCAGACCCTCAGCGTGGACAGTCTCTCTCTGTAACTCAGACCCTCAGCGTGGTCGGTCTCTCCCTGAAACTCAGACCCTCAGCGTGGTCGGTCTCTCCCTGTAACTGACCCTCAGCGTGGTCGGTCTCTCCCTGTAACTCAGACCCTCAGCGTGGACAGTCTCTCTCTGTAACTCAGACCCTCAGCGTGGTCGGTCTCTCCCTGTAATTCAGACCCTCAGCATGGTCGGTCTCTGCCTGTAACTCAGTCCCTCAGCGTGGTCGGTCTCTCCCTGTAACTCAGACCCTCAGCGTGGTCGGTCTCTCCCTGTAACTCAGACGCTCAGCGTGGTCGGTCTCTCCCTGTAACAGACCCTCAGCGTGGTCGGTCTCTCCCTGGAACTCAGACCCTCACCGTGGTCGGTCTCCCCCTGTAACTCAGACCCTCAGCGTGGTCGGTCTCTCTCTGTAACTCAGACCCTCAGCGTGGTCGGTCTCTCCCTGTAACTCAGACCCTCAGCGTGGACAGTCTCTCTCTGTAACTCAGACCCTCAGCGTGGTCGGTCTCTCACTGTAACTCAGACCCTCAGTGTGGACAGTCTCTCTCTGTAACTCAGACCCTCAGCGTGGCCGGTCTCTCTCTGTAACTCAGACCCTCAGCGTGGCCGGTCTCTCTCTGTAACTCAGACCCTCAGCGTGGTCGGTCTCTCTCTGTAACTCAGACCCTCAGCGTGGTCGGTCTCTCTCTGTAACTCAGACCCTCAGCGTGGTCGGTCTCTCCCTGTAACTCAGACCCTCAGCGTGGTCGGTCTCTCCCTGTAACTCTGTCCCTCAGCGTGGTCGGTCTCTCCCTGTAAATCAGTCCCTCAGCGTGGTCGGTCTCCCCCTGTAACTCAGACCCTCAGCGTGGTCGGTCTCCCCCTGTAACTCAGACCCTCAGCGTGGTCGGTCTCTCCCTGTAACTCAGACCCTCAGCGTGTTCGGTCTCTCCCTGTAACTCAGACCCTCAGCGTGGTCGGTCTCTCCCTGTAACTCAGACCCTCAGCGTGTTCGGTCTCTCTCTGTAACTCAGACCCTCAGCGTGATCGGTCTCTCCCTGTAACTGACCCTCAGCGTGGTCGGTCTCTCCCTGTAACAGACCCTCAGCGTGGTCGGTCTCTCCCTGGAACTCAGACCCTCACCGTGGTCGGTCTCCCCCTGTAACTCAGACCCTCAGCGTGGTCGGTCTCTCTCTGTAACTCAGACCCTCAGCGTGGTCGGTCTCTCCCTGTAACTCAGACCCTCAGCGTGGACAGTCTCTCTCTGTAACTCAGACCCTCAGCGTGGTCGGTCTCTCACTGTAACTCAGACCCTCAGCGTGGACAGTCTCTCTCTGTAACTCAGACCCTCAGCGTGGTCGGTCTCTCCCTGAAACTCAGACCCTCAGCGTGGTCGGTCTCTCCCTGTAACTGACCCTCAGCGTGGTCGGTCTCTCCCTGTAACTCAGACCCTCAGCGTGGACAGTCTCTCTCTGTAACTCAGACCCTCAGCGTGGTCGGTCTCTCCCTGTAATTCAGACCCTCAGCATGGTCGGTCTCTGCCTGTAACTCAGTCCCTCAGCGTGGCCGGTCTCTCTCTGTAACTCAGACCCTCAGCGTGGCCGGTCTCTCTCTGTAACTCAGACCCTCAGCGTGGTCGGTCTCTCTCTGTAACTCAGACCCTCAGCGTGGTCGGTCTCTCTCTGTAACTCAGACCCTCAGCGTGGTCGGTCTCTCCCTGTAACTCAGACCCTCAGCGTGGTCGGTCTCTCCCTGTAACTCTGTCCCTCAGCGTGGTCGGTCTCTCCCTGTAAATCAGTCCCTCAGCGTGGTCGGTCTCCCCCTGTAACTCAGACCCTCAGCGTGGTCGGTCTCCCCCTGTAACTCAGACCCTCAGCGTGGTCGGTCTCTCCCTGTAACTCAGACCCTCAGCGTGTTCGGTCTCTCCCTGTAACTCAGACCCTCAGCGTGGTCGGTCTCTCCCTGTAACTCAGACCCTCAGCGTGTTCGGTCTCTCTCTGTAACTCAGACCCTCAGCGTGATCGGTCTCTCCCTGTAACTGACCCTCAGCGTGGTCGGTCTCTCTCTGTAACAGACCCTCAGCGTGGTCGGTCTCTCGCTGTAACTGACCCTCAGCGTGGACGGTCTCTCTCTGTAACTCAGACCCTCAGCGTGGTCGGTCTCTCCCTGTAACTCAGACCCTCAGCGTGGCCGGTCTCTCCCTGTAACTCAGACCCTCAGCGTGGCCGGTCTCTCCCTGTAACTCAGACCCTCAGCGTGGTCGGTCTCTCCCTGTAACTCAGACCCTCAGCGTGGTCGGTCTCTCCCTGTAACTGACCCTCAGCGTGGTCGGTCTCTCCCTGTAACTCAGACCCTCAGCGTGGTCGGTCTCTCCCTGTAACTCAGACGCTCAGCGTGGTCGGTCTCTCCCTGTAACAGACCCTCAGCGTGGTCGGTCTCTCCCTGGAACTCAGACCCTCACCGTGGTCGGTCTCCCCCTGTAACTCAGACCCTCAGCGTGGTCGGTCTCTCTCTGTAACTCAGACCCTCAGCGTGGTCGGTCTCTCCCTGTAACTCAGACCCTCAGCGTGGACAGTCTCTCTCTGTAACTCAGACCCTCAGCGTGGTCGGTCTCTCACTGTAACTCAGACCCTCAGCGTGGACAGTCTCTCTCTGTAACTCAGACCCTCAGCGTGGTCGGTCTCTCCCTGAAACTCAGACCCTCAGCGTGGTCGGTCTCTCCCTGTAACTGACCCTCAGCGTGGTCGGTCTCTCCCTGTAACTCAGACCCTCAGCGTGGACAGTCTCTCTCTGTAACTCAGACCCTCAGCGTGGTCGGTCTCTCCCTGTAATTCAGACCCTCAGCATGGTCGGTCTCTGCCTGTAACTCAGTCCCTCAGCGTGGCCGGTCTCTCTCTGTAACTCAGACCCTCAGCGTGGCCGGTCTCTCTCTGTAACTCAGACCCTCAGCGTGGTCGGTCTCTCTCTGTAACTCAGACCCTCAGCGTGGTCGGTCTCTCTCTGTAACTCAGACCCTCAGCGTGGTCGGTCTCTCCCTGTAACTCAGACCCTCAGCGTGGTCGGTCTCTCCCTGTAACTCTGTCCCTCAGCGTGGTCGGTCTCTCCCTGTAAATCAGTCCCTCAGCGTGGTCGGTCTCCCCCTGTAACTCAGACCCTCAGCGTGGTCGGTCTCCCCCTGTAACTCAGACCCTCAGCGTGGTCGGTCTCTCCCTGTAACTCAGACCCTCAGCGTGTTCGGTCTCTCCCTGTAACTCAGACCCTCAGCGTGGTCGGTCTCTCCCTGTAACTCAGACCCTCAGCGTGTTCGGTCTCTCTCTGTAACTCAGACCCTCAGCGTGATCGGTCTCTCCCTGTAACTGACCCTCAGCGTGGTCGGTCTCTCTCTGTAACAGACCCTCAGCGTGGTCGGTCTCTCCCTGTAACTCAGTCCCTCAGCGTGGTCAGTCTCTCCCTGTAACTCAGACCCTCAGCGTGGTCGGTCTCTCTCTGTAACTCAGACCCTCAGCGTGGTCAGTCTCTCCCTGTAACTCAGACCCTCAGCGTGGTCGGTCCCTCCCTGTAAATCAGACCCTCAGCGTGGTCGGTCTCTCTCTGTAACTCAGACCCTCAGCGTGGACAGTCTCTCCCTGTAACTCAGACCCTCAGCGTGGCCGGTCTCTCCCTGTAACTCAGACCCTCAGCGTGGACAGTCTCTCCCTGTAACTCAGACCCTCAGCGTGGTCGGTCCCTCCCTGTAACTCAGACCCTCAGCGTGGTCGGTCCCTCCCTGTAACTCAGAGCCTCAGCGTGGCCGGTCTCTCTCTGTAACTCAGACCCTCAGCGTGGTCGGTCTCTCTCTGTAACTCAGACCCTCAGCGTGGTCGGTCTCCCCCTGTAACTCAGACCCTCAGGGTGGTAGGTCTCCCCCTGTAACTCAGACCCTCAGCGTGGTCGGTCTCTCCCTGTAATTCAGAAGCTCAGCGTGGTCAGTCTCTCCCTGTAACACAGACCCTCAGCGTGGTCGGTCCCTCCCTGTAAATCAGACCCTCAGCGTGGCCGGTCTCTCCCTGTAACTCAGACCCTCAGCGTGGCCGGTCTCTCCCTGTAACTCAGACCCTCAGCGTGGTCGGTCTCTCCCTGTAACTCAGACCCTCAGCGTGGTCAGTCTCTCCCTGTAACTCAGTCCCTCAGCGTGGTCGGTCTCTCCCTGTAACTGACCTTCAGCGTGGTCGGTCTCTCTCTGTAACTCAGACCCTCAGCGTGGTCGGTCTCTCCCTGTAACTCAGACCCTCAGCGTGGTCGGTCTCTCCCTGTAACTCAGACCCTCAGCGTGGTCGGTCTCTCTCTGTAACTCAGACCCTCAGCGTGGTCGGTCTCTCCCTGTAACTCAGACCCTCAGCGTGGTCGGTCTCTCCCTGTAACAGACCCTCAGCGTGGTCGGTCTCTCCCTGTAACTCAGACCCTCAGCGTGGTCGGTCTCCCCCTGTAACTCAGACCCTCAGCGTGGTCGGTCTCTCTCTGTAACTCAGACCCTCAGCGTGGCCGGTCTCTCCCTGTAACTCAGACCCTCAGCGTGGCCGGTCTCTCCCTGTAACTCAGACCCTCAGCGTGGCCGGTCTCTCCCTGAAACTCAGACCCTCAGCGTGGTCGGTCTCTCCCTGTAACTCAGACCCTCAGCGTGGTCAGTCTCTCCCTGTAACTCAGTCCCTCAGCGTGGTCGGTCTCTCCCTGTAAATCAGATCCTCAGCGTGGTCGGTCTCCCCCTGTTACTCAGACCCTCAGCGTGGTCGGTCTCTCCCTGTAACTCAGACCCTCAGCGTGGTCGGTCTCTCCCTGTAACTCAGACCCTCAGCGTGATCGGTCTCTCTCTGTAACTCAGACCCTCAGCGTGGACAGTCTCTCCCTGTAACTCTGACCCTCAGCGTGGTCGGTCTCTCCCTGTAACTCAGACCCTCAGCGTGGTCGGTCCCTCCCTGTAAATCAGACCCTCAGCGTGGTCAGTCTCTCCCTGTAACTCAGACCCTCAGCGTGGTCGGTCTCTCCCTGTAACTCAGTCCCTCAGCCTGGTCGGTCTCTCCCTGTAACCGACCCTCAGCGTGGACGGTCTCTCTCTGTAACAGACCCTCAGCGTGGTCGGTCTCTCCCTGTAACTCAGACCCTCAGCGTGGCCGGTCTCTCCCTGTAACTCAGACCCTCAGCGTGGCCGGTCTCTCCCTGTAACTCAGACCCTCAGCGTGGTCGGTCTCTCCCTGTAACTCAGTCCCTCAGCGTGGTCGGTCTCTCCCTGTAACTGACCCTCAGCGTGGCCGGTCTCTCCCTGTAACTCAGACCCTCAGCGTGGTCGGTCTCTCTCTGTAACTCAGACCCTCAGCCTGGTCGGTCTCTCTCTGTAACTGACCCTCAGCGTGGACGGTCTTTCCCTGTAACTCAGACCCTCAGCGTGGTCGGTCTCTCCCTGTAACTCAGACCCTCAGCGTGGTCGGTCTCTCTCTGTAACAGACCCTCAGCGTGGTCGGTCTCTCCCTGTAACTCAGACCCTCAGCGTGGTCGGTCTCTCCCTGTAACTCAGACCCTCAGCGTGGTCGGTCTCTCCCTGTAACTCAGTCCCTCAGCGTGGTCGGTCTCTCGCTGTAACTGACCCTCAGCGTGGACGGTCTCTCTCTGTAACTCAGACCCTCAGCGTGGTCGGTCTCTCCCTGTAACTCAGACCCTCAGCGTGGCCGGTCTCTCCCTGTAACTCAGACCCTCAGCGTGGCCGGTCTCTCCCTGTAACTCAGACCCTCAGCGTGGTCGGTCTCTCCCTGTAACTCAGACCCTCAGCGTGGTCGGTCTCTCCCTGTAACTGACCCTCAGCGTGGCCGGTCTCTCCCTGTAACTCAGACCCTCAGCGTGGTCGGTCTCTCTCTGTAACTCAGACCCTCAGACTGGTCGGACTCTCCCTGTAACACAGACCCTCAGCGTGGTCGGTCCCTCCCTGTAACTCAGACCCTCAGCGTGGTCGGTCTCTCCCTGTAACAGACCCTCAGCGTGGACAGTCTCTCTCTGTAACTCAGACCCTCAGCGTGGTCGGTCTCTCCCTGTAACTCAGATCCTCAGCGTGGTCGGTCTCTCCCTGTAACTCAGACCCTCAGCGTGGTCGGTCTCTCCCTGTAACTCAGACCCTCAGCATGGTCGGTCTCTCCCTGTAACTCAGACCCTCAGCGTGGTCGGTCTCTCCCTGTAACTCAGACCCTCAGCGTGGTCGGTCTCCCCCTGTAACTCAGACCCTCAGCGTGGTCGGTCTCCCCCTGTAACTCAGACCCTCAGCGTGGTCGGACTCTCTCTGTAACAGACCCTCAGCGTGGTCGGTCTCCCCCTGTAACTCAGACCCTCAGCGTGGTCGGTCTCTCCCTGTAACTCAGACCCTCAGCATGGTCGGTCTCTCTATGTAACTCAGACCCTCAGCGTGGTCGGTCTCTCTATGTAACTCAGACCCTCAGCGTGGTCGGTCTCTCCCTGTAACTCAGACCCTCAGCGTGGTCGGTCTCTCTCTGTAACTCAGACCCTCAGCGTGGTCGGTCTCTCCCTGTAACTCAGACCCTCAGCGTGGTCGGTCTCTCTCTGTAACTCAGACCCTCAGCATGGCCGGTCTCTCCCTGTAACTCAGACCCTCAGCGTGGCCGGTCTCTCCCTGTAACTCAGACCCTCAGCGTGGTCGGTCTCTCCCTGTAACAGACCCTCAGCGTGGTCAGTCTCTCCCTGTAACAGACCCTCAGCGTGGTCAGTCCCTCCCTGTAACAGACCCTCAGCGTGGTCAGTCCCTCCCTGTAACTCAGACCCTCAGCGTGGTCAGTCCCTCCCTGTAACTGACCCTCAGCGTGGTCGGTCTCTCCCTGTAACTCAGACCCTCAGCGTGGACAGTCTCTCTGTGTAACTCAGACCCTCAGCGTGGACAGTCTCTCTCTGTAACTCAGACCCTCAGCGTGGTCAGTCTCTCCCTGTAACTCAGACCCTCAGCGTGGTCGGTCCCTCCCTGTAACTCAGACCCTCAGCGTGGTCGGTCTCTCCCTGTAACTCAGACCCTCAGCGTGGTCGGTCTCTCCCTGTAACTCAGACCCTCAGCGTGGTCGGTCTCTCTCTGTAACTCAGACCCTCAGCGTGGTCGGTCTCTCTCTGTAACTCAGACCCTCAGCGTGGTCGGTCTCTCCCTGTAACTCAGACCCTCAGCGTGGTCGGTCTCTCCCTGTAACAGACCCTCAGCGTGGTCGGTCTCTCCCTGTAACTCAGACCCTCAGCGTGGTCGGTCTCCCCCTGTAACTCAGACCCTCAGCGTGGTCGGTCTCTCTCTGTAACTCAGACCCTCAGCGTGGCCGGTCTCTCCCTGTAACTCAGACCCTCAGCGTGGCCGGTCTCTCCCTGTAACTCAGACCCTCAGCGTGGCCGGTCTCTCCCTGAAACTCAGACCCTCAGCGTGGTCGGTCTCTCCCTGTAACTCAGACCCTCAGCGTGGTCAGTCTCTCCCTGTAACTCAGTCCCTCAGCGTGGTCGGTCTCTCCCTGTAAATCAGATCCTCAGCGTGGTCGGTCTCCCCCTGTTACTCAGACCCTCAGCGTGGTCGGTCTCTCCCTGTAACTCAGACCCTCAGCGTGGTCGGTCTCTCCCTGTAACTCAGACCCTCAGCGTGATCGGTCTCTCTCTGTAACTCAGACCCTCAGCGTGGACAGTCTCTCCCTGTAACTCTGACCCTCAGCGTGGTCGGTCTCTCCCTGTAACTCAGACCCTCAGCGTGGTCGGTCCCTCCCTGTAAATCAGACCCTCAGCGTGGTCAGTCTCTCCCTGTAACTCAGACCCTCAGCGTGGTCGGTCTCTCCCTGTAACTCAGTCCCTCAGCCTGGTCGGTCTCTCCCTGTAACCGACCCTCAGCGTGGACGGTCTCTCTCTGTAACAGACCCTCAGCGTGGTCGGTCTCTCCCTGTAACTCAGACCCTCAGCGTGGCCGGTCTCTCCCTGTAACTCAGACCCTCAGCGTGGCCGGTCTCTCCCTGTAACTCAGACCCTCAGCGTGGTCGGTCTCTCCCTGTAACTCAGTCCCTCAGCGTGGTCGGTCTCTCCCTGTAACTGACCCTCAGCGTGGCCGGTCTCTCCCTGTAACTCAGACCCTCAGCGTGGTCGGTCTCTCTCTGTAACTCAGACCCTCAGCCTGGTCGGTCTCTCTCTGTAACTGACCCTCAGCGTGGACGGTCTTTCCCTGTAACTCAGACCCTCAGCGTGGTCGGTCTCTCCCTGTAACTCAGACCCTCAGCGTGGTCGGTCTCTCTCTGTAACAGACCCTCAGCGTGGTCGGTCTCTCCCTGTAACTCAGACCCTCAGCGTGGTCGGTCTCTCCCTGTAACTCAGACCCTCAGCGTGGTCGGTCTCTCCCTGTAACTCAGTCCCTCAGCCTGGTCGGTCTCTCGCTGTAACTGACCCTCAGCGTGGACGGTCTCTCTCTGTAACTCAGACCCTCAGCGTGGTCGGTCTCTCCCTGTAACTCAGACCCTCAGCGTGGCCGGTCTCTCCCTGTAACTCAGACCCTCAGCGTGGCCGGTCTCTCCCTGTAACTCAGACCCTCAGCGTGGTCGGTCTCTCCCTGTAACTCAGACCCTCAGCGTGGTCGGTCTCTCCCTGTAACTGACCCTCAGCGTGGCCGGTCTCTCCCTGTAACTCAGACCCTCAGCGTGGTCGGTCTCTCTCTGTAACTCAGACCCTCAGCCTGGTCGGACTCTCCCTGTAACACAGACCCTCAGCGTGGTCGGTCCCTCCCTGTAACTCAGACCCTCAGCGTGGTCGGTCTCTCCCTGTAACAGACCCTCAGCGTGGACAGTCTCTCTCTGTAACTCAGACCCTCAGCGTGGTCGGTCTCTCCCTGTAACTCAGATCCTCAGCGTGGTCGGTCTCTCCCTGTAACTCAGACCCTCAGCGTGGTCGGTCTCTCCCTGTAACTCAGACCCTCAGCATGGTCGGTCTCTCCCTGTAACTCAGACCCTCAGCGTGGTCGGTCTCTCCCTGTAACTCAGACCCTCAGCGTGGTCGGTCTCCCCCTGTAACTCAGACCCTCAGCGTGGTCGGTCTCCCCCTGTAACTCAGACCCTCAGCGTGGTCGGACTCTCTCTGTAACAGACCCTCAGCGTGGTCGGTCTCCCCCTGTAACTCAGACCCTCAGCGTGGTCGGTCTCTCCCTGTAACTCAGACCCTCAGCATGGTCGGTCTCTCTATGTAACTCAGACCCTCAGCGTGGTCGGTCTCTCTATGTAACTCAGACCCTCAGCGTGGTCGGTCTCTCCCTGTAACTCAGACCCTCAGCGTGGTCGGTCTCTCTCTGTAACTCAGACCCTCAGCGTGGTCGGTCTCTCCCTGTAACTCAGACCCTCAGCGTGGTCGGTCTCTCTCTGTAACTCAGACCCTCAGCATGGCCGGTCTCTCCCTGTAACTCAGACCCTCAGCGTGGCCGGTCTCTCCCTGTAACTCAGACCCTCAGCGTGGTCGGTCTCTCCCTGTAACAGACCCTCAGCGTGGTCAGTCTCTCCCTGTAACAGACCCTCAGCGTGGTCAGTCCCTCCCTGTAACAGACCCTCAGCGTGGTCAGTCCCTCCCTGTAACTCAGACCCTCAGCGTGGTCAGTCCCTCCCTGTAACTGACCCTCAGCGTGGTCGGTCTCTCCCTGTAACTCAGACCCTCAGCGTGGACAGTCTCTCTGTGTAACTCAGACCCTCAGCGTGGACAGTCTCTCTCTGTAACTCAGACCCTCAGCGTGGTCAGTCTCTCCCTGTAACTCAGACCCTCAGCGTGGTCGGTCCCTCCCTGTAACTCAGACCCTCAGCGTGGTCGGTCTCTCCCTGTAACTCAGACCCTCAGCGTGGTCGGTCTCTCCCTGTAACTCAGACCCTCAGCGTGGTCGGTCTCTCGCTGTAACTCAGACCCTCAGCGTGGTCGGTCTCTCCCTGTAAATCAGACCCTCAGCGTGGTCGGTCTCTCCCTGTAACTGACCCTCAGCGTGGACGGTCTATCTGTAACTCAGACCCTCAGCGTGGCCGGTCTCTCCCTGTAACTCAGACCCTCAGCGTGGTCGGTCTCTCTCTGTAACTCAGACCCTCAGCGTGGTCGGTCTCTCTCTGTAACTCAGACCCTCAGCGTGGTCGGTCTCTCCCTGTAACTCAGACCCTCAGCGTGGTCGGTCTCTCCCTGTAACTCAGACCCTCAGCGTGGTCGGTCCCTCCCTGTAAATCAGACCCTCAGCGTGGTCCGTCTCTCTCTGTAACAGACCCTCGGCGTGGTCAGTCTCTCCCTGTAACTCAGACCCTCAGCGTGGACAGTCTCTCCCTGTAACTCAGACCCTCAGCGTGGTCGGTCTCTCCCTGTAACTCAGACCCTCAGCGTGGTCGGTCTCTCTCTGTAACAGACCCTCAGCGTGGTCAGTCTCTCCCTGTAACTCAGACCCTCAGCGTGGTCGGTCTCTCTCTGTAAATCAGACCCTCCGCGTGGCCGGTCTCTCCCTGTAACTCAGACCCTCAGCGTGGCCGGTCTCTCACTGTAACTCAGACCCTCAGCGTGGTCGGTCTCTCCCTGTAACTCAGACCCTCAGCGTGGTCAGTCTCTCCCTGTAACTCTGTCCCTCAGCGTGGTCGGTCTCTCCCTGCAACTGACCCTCAGCGTGGTCGGTCTCTCCCTGTAACTGACCCTCAGCGTGGTCGGTCTTTCCCTGTAACTCAGACCCTCAGCGTGGACAGTCTCTCCATGTAACTCAGACCCTCAGCGTGGCCGGTCTCTCACTGTAACTCAGACCCTCAGCGTGGTCGGTCTCTCCCTGTAACTCAGAACCTCAGCGTGGTCAGTCTCTCCCTGTAACTCAGTCCCTCAGCGTGGTCGGTCTCTCCCTGCAACTGACCCTCAGCGTGGTCGGTCTCTCCCTGTAACTGACCCTCAGCGTGGTCGGTCTTTCCCTGTAACTCAGACCCTCAGCGTGGACAGTCTCTCCATGTAACTCAGACCCTCAGCGTGGTCGGTCTCTCCCTGTAACTCAGACCCTCAGCGTGGTCGGTCTCTCCCTGTAACTCAGACCCTCAGCGTGGTCGGTCTCTCCCTGTAACAGACCCTCAGCGTGGTCAGTCCCTCCCTGTAACTCAGACCCTCAGCGTGGTCAGTCCCTCCCTGTAACTCAGACCCTCAGCGTGGTCAGTCCCTCCCTGTAACTCAGACCCTCAGCGTGGTCAGTCCCTCCCTGTAACTCAGACCCTCAGCGTGGACAGTCTCTCCCTGTAACTCAGACCCTCAGCGTGGTCGGTCTCTCCCTGTAACTCAGACCCTCAGCGTGGTCGGTCTCTCTCTGTAACTCAGACCCTCAGCGTGGTCGGTCTCTCTCTGTAACAGACCCTCAGCTTGGTCGGTGTCTCCCTGTAACTGACCCTCAGCGTGGACGGTCTCTCTCTGTAACTCAGACCCTCAGCGTGGCCGGTCTCTCCCTGTAACTCAGACCCTCAGCGTGGTCGGTCTCTCTCTGTAACTCAGACCCTCAGCGTGGTCGGTCTCTCTCTGTAACTCAGACCCTCAGCGTGGTCGGTCTCTCCCTGTAACTCAGACCGTCAGCGTGGTCGGTCTCTCCCTGTAACTCAGACCCTCAGCGTGGTCGGTCCCTCCCTGTAAATCAGACCCTCAGCGTGGTCCGTCTCTCTCTGTAACAGACCCTCGGCGTGGTCAGTCTCTCCCTGTAACTCAGACCCTCAGCGTGGTCGGTCCCTCCCTGTAAATCAGACCCTCAGCGTGGTCGGTCTCTCCCTGTAACTCAGACCCTCAGCGTGGACTGTCTCTCCCTGTAACTCAGACCCTCAGCGTGGTCGGTCTCTCCCTGTAACTCAGACCCTCAGCGTGGTCGGTCTCTCTCTGTAACAGACCCTCAGCGTGGTCAGTCTCTCCCTGTAACTCAGACCCTCAGCGTGGTCGGTCTCTCTCTGTAAATCAGACCCTCCGCGTGGCCGGTCTCTCCCTGTAACTCAGACCCTCAGCGTGGCCGGTCTCTCACTGTAACTCAGACCCTCAGCGTGGTCGGTCTCTCCCTGTAACTCAGACCCTCAGCGTGGTCAGTCTCTCCCTGTAACTCTGTCCCTCAGCGTGGTCGGTCTCTCCCTGCAACTGACCCTCAGCGTGGTCGGTCTCTCCCTGTAACTGACCCTCAGCGTGGTCGGTCTTTCCCTGTAACTCAGACCCTCAGCGTGGACAGTCTCTCCATGTAACTCAGACCCTCAGCGTGGTCGGTCTCTCCCTGTAACTCAGACCCTCAGCGTGGTCGGTCTCTCCCTGTAACTCAGACCCTCAGCGTGGTCGGTCTCTCCCTGTAACAGACCCTCAGCGTGGTCAGTCCCTCCCTGTAACTCAGACCCTCAGCGTGGTCAGTCCCTCCCTGTAACTCAGACCCTCAGCGTGGTCAGTCCCTCCCTGTAACTCAGACCCTCAGCGTGGTCAGTCCCTCCCTGTAACTCAGACCCTCAGCGTGGACAGTCTCTCCCTGTAACTCAGACCCTCAGCGTGGTCGGTCTCTCCCTGTAACTCAGACCCTCAGCGTGGTCGGTCTCTCCCTGTAACTCAGACCCTCAGCGTGGTCGGTCTCTCCCTGTAACTCAGACCCTCAGCGTGGTCGGTCCCTCCCTGTAACTCAGACCCTCAGCGTGGTCGGTCTCTCTCTGTAACTCAGACCCTCAGCGTGGTCGGTCTCTCTCTGTAACTCAGACCCTCAGCGTGGCCGGTCTCTCCCTGTAACTGACCCTCAGCGTGGTCAGTCTCTCCCTGTAACAGACCCTCAGCGTGGACAGTCTCTCTCTGTAACTCAGACCCTCAGCGTGGTCGGTCTCTCCCTGTATCTCAGACCCTCAGCGTGGTCGGTCTCTCCCTGTAACAGACCCTCAGCGTGGCCGGTCTCTCCCTGTAACTCAGACCCTCAGCGTGGTTGGTCTCTCCCTGTAACTCAGACCCTCAGCGTGGTCGGTGTCTCCCTGTAACTCAGACACTCAGCGT
Organism: Hypanus sabinus; assembly: GCF_030144855.1. NCBI lineage: Eukaryota > Metazoa > Chordata > Chondrichthyes > Myliobatiformes > Dasyatidae > Hypanus > Hypanus sabinus. The sequence continues at coordinate 44,353,025 of NC_082724.1, read as the reverse complement.
GTTCGGTCTCTCCCTGTAACTCAGACCCTTAGCGTGGTCGGTCTCTCCCTGTAACTCAGACCCTCAGCGTGGTCGGTCTCTCCCTGTAACTCAGACCCTCAGCGTGGTCGGTCTCCCCCTGTAACTCAGACCCTCAGCGTGGTCGGTCCCTCCCTGTAAATCAGACCCTCAGCGTGGTCGGTCTCTCCCTGTATCTCAGACCCTCAGCGTGGTCGGTCTCTCTCTGTAACTCAGACCCTCAGCGTGGTCGGTCTCTCCCTGTAACTCAGACCCTCAGCGTGGTCGGTCTCTCCCTGTATCTCAGACCCTCAGCGTAGTCGGTCTCTCTCTGTATCTCAGACCCTCAGCGTGGTCGGTCTCTCTCTGTAACTCAGACCCTCAGCGTGGTCGGTCTCTCCCTGTATCTCAGACCCTCAGCGTGGACAGTCTCTCCCTGTAACTCAGACCCTCAGCGTGGTCGGTCTCTCCCTGTAACTCAGTCCCTCAGCGTGGTCGGTCTCTCCCTGTAACTCAGACCCTCAGCGTGGTCGGTCTCTCCCTGTATCTCAGACCCTCAGCGTGGTCGGTCTCTCTCTGTAACAGACCCTCAGCGTGGTCGGTCTCCCCCTATAACTCAGGCCCTCAGCGTGGTCGGTCTCTCCCTGTAACTCAGACCCTCAGCGTGGTCGGTCTCTCCCTGTAACTCAGACCCTCAGCGTGGCCGGTCTCTCCCTGTAACTCAGACCCTCAGCGTGGCTGGTCTCTCCCTGTAACTCAGACCCTCAGCGTGGTCGGTCTCTCCCTGTAACTCAGACCCTCAGCGTGGCCGGTCTCTCCCTGTAACTCAGACCCTCAGCGTGGTCGGTCTCTCCCTGTAACTCAGACCCTCAGCGTGGTCGGACTCTCCCTGTAACTGACCCTCAGCGTGGTCGGTCTCTCCCTGTAACTGACCCTCAGCGTGGTCGGTCTCTCCCTGTAACTCAGACCCTCAGCGTGGTCGGTCTCTCCCTGTAACTCAGACGCTCAGCGTGGTCGGTCTCTCCCTGTAACAGACCCTCAGCGTGGTCAGTCCCTCCCTGTAACTCAGACCCTCAGCGTGGTCAGTCCCTCCCTGTAACTCAGACCCTCAGCGTGGTCAGTCCCTCCCTGTAACTCAGACCCTCAGCGTGGTCAGTCCCTCCCTGTAACTCAGACCCTCAGCGTGGACAGTCTCTCCCTGTAACTCAGACCCTCAGCGTGGTCGGTCTCTCCCTGTAACTCAGACCCTCAGCGTGGTCGGTCTCTCCCTGTAACTCAGACCCTCAGCGTGGTCGGTCTCTCTCTGTAACTCAGACCCTCAGCGTGGTCGGTCTCTCTCTGTAACTCAGACCCTCAGTGTGGCCGGTCTCTCCCTGTAACTGACCCTCAGCGTGGTCAGTCTCTCCCTGTAACAGACCCTCAGCGTGGACAGTCTCTCTCTGTAACTCAGACCCTCAGCGTGGTCGGTCTCTCCCTGTAACTCAGACCCTCAGCGTGGTCGGTCTCTCCCTGTAACAGACCCTCAGCGTGGCCGGTCTCTCCCTGTAACTCAGACCCTCAGCGTGGTCGGTCTCTCCCTGTAACTCAGACCCTCAGCGTGGTCGGTCTCTCCCTGTAACTCAGACCCTCAGCGTGGTAGGTCTCTCTCTGTAACTGACCCTCAGCGTGGTCGGTCTCTCCCTGTAACTCAGACACTCAGCGTGTTCGGTCTCTCCCTGTAACTCAGACCCTTAGCGTGGTCGGTCTCTCCCTGTAACTCAGACCCTCAGCGTGGTCGGTCTCTCCCTGTAACTCAGACACTCAGCGTGTTCGGTCTCTCCCTGTAACTCAGTCCCTCAGCGTGGTCGGTCTCTCCCTGTAACTCAGACACTCAGCGTGTTCGGTCTCTCCCTGTAACTCAGACCCTTAGCGTGGTCGGTCTCTCCCTGTAACTCAGACCCTCAGCGTGGTCGGTCTCTCCCTGTAACTCAGACCCTCAGCGTGGTCGGTCTCCCCCTGTAACTCAGACCCTCAGCGTGGTCGGTCCCTCCCTGTAAATCAGACCCTCAGCGTGGTCGGTATCTCCCTGTATCTCAGACCCTCAGCGTGGTCGGTCTCTCTCTGTAACTCAGACCCTCAGCGTGGTCGGTCTCTCCCTGTAACTCAGACCCTCAGCGTGGTCGGTCTCTCCCTGTATCTCAGACCCTCAGCGTAGTCGGTCTCTCTCTGTATCTCAGACCCTCAGCGTGGTCGGTCTCTCTCTGTAACTCAGACCCTCAGCGTGGTCGGTCTCTCCCTGTATCTCAGACCCTCAGCGTGGACAGTCTCTCCCTGTAACTCAGACCCTCAGCGTGGTCGGTCTCTCCCTGTAACTCAGTCCCTCAGCGTGGTCGGTCTCTCCCTGTAACTCAGACCCTCAGCGTGGTCGGTCTCTCCCTGTATCTCAGACCCTCAGCGTGGTCGGTCTCTCTCTGTAACAGACCCTCAGCGTGGTCGGTCTCTCCCTGTAACTCAGACCCTCAGCGTGGTCGGTCTCTCCCTGTAACTCAGACCCTCAGCGTGGCCGGTCTCTCCCTGTAACTCAGACCCTCAGCGTGGCTGGTCTCTCCCTGTAACTCAGACCCTCAGCGTTGTCGGTCTCTGCCTGTAAATCAGACCCTCAGCGTGGCCGGTCTCTCCCTGTAACTCAGACCCTCAGCGTGGTCGGTCTCTCCCTGTAACTCAGACCCTCAGCGTGGTCGGTCTCTCCCTGTAACTGACCCTCAGCGTGGTCGGTCTCTCCCTGTAACTGACCCTCAGCGTGGTCGGTCTCTCCCTGTAACTCAGACCCTCAGCGTGGTCGGTCTCTCTCTGTAACTCAGACCCTCAGCGTGGTCGGTCTCTCCCTGTAACTGACCCTCAGCGTGGTCGGTCTCTCCCTGTAACTCAGACCCTTAGCGTGGTCGGTCTCTCCCTGTAACTCAGACCCTCAGCGTGGTCGGTCTCTCCCTGTAACTCAGACCCTCATCGTGGTCGGTCTCCCCCTGTAACTCAGACCCTCAGCGTGGTCGGTCTCTCCCTGTAACTCAGACCCTCAGCGTGGTCGGTCTCTCCCTGTAACTCAGACCCTCAGCGTGGTCGGTCTCCCCCTGTAACTCAGACCCTCAGCGTGGTCCGTCTCTCTCTGTAACAGACCCTCAGCGTGGTCCGTCTCTCTCTGTAACAGACCCTCAGCGTGGTCGGTCTCTCCCTGTAACAGACCCTCAGCGTGGTCAGTCTCTCCCTGTAACAGACCCTCAGCGTGGTCGGTCTCCCCCTGTAACTCAGACCCTCAGCGTGGTCGGTCTCTCTCTGTAACTCAGGCCCTCAGCGTGGTCGGTCTCTCCCTGTAACTAAGACCCTCAGAGTGGTCGGTCTCTCCCTGTAACTCAGACCCTCAGCGTGGTCGGTCTCTCTCTGTAACTCAGACCCTCAGCGTGGTCGGTCTCTCTCTGTAACTCAGACCCTCAGCGTGGCCGGTCTCTCCCTGTAACTCAGACCCTCAGCGTGGTCCGTCTCTCTCTGTAACAGACCCTCAGCGTGGTCGGTCTCTCTCTGTAACTCAGACCCTCAGCGTGGTCGGTCTCTCTCTGTAACTCAGACCGTCAGCGTGGTCAGTCTCTCCCTGTAACTCAGACCCTCAGCGTGGTCGGTCTCTCCCTGTAACTCAGACCCTCAGCGTGGTCGGTCTCTCTCTGTAACTCAGACCCTCAGCGTGGTCGGTCTCTCCCTGTAACTCAGACCCTCAGCGTGGTCGGTCTCCCCCTGTAACTCAGACCCTCAGCGTGGCCGGTCTCTCCCTGTAACTCAGACCCTCAGCGTGGCCGGTCTCTCCCTGTAACTCAGACCCTCAGCGTGGCCGGTCTCTCCCTGTAACTCAGACCCTCAGCGTGGTCGGTCTCTCCCTGTAACTCAGACCGTCAGCGTGGTCGGTCTCTCCCTGTAACTCAGACCCTCAGCGTGGCCGGTCTCTCTCTGTAACTCAGACCGTCAGCGTGGTCGGTCTCTCCCTGTAACTCAGGCCCTCAGCGTGGTCGGTCTCTCCCTGTAACTCAGACCCTCAGCGTGGTCGGTCTCTCCCTGTAACTCAGACCCTCAGCGTGGTCGGTCTCTCCCTGTAACTCAGACCCTCACCGTGGTCGGTCTCCCCCTGTAACTCAGACCCTCAGCGTGGTCGGTCTCTCTCTGTAACTCAGACCCTCAGCGTGGCCGGTCTCTCCCTGTAACTCAGACCCTCAGCGTGGTCGGTCTCTCTCTGTAACTCAGACCCTCAGCGTGGTCGGTCTCTCCCTGTTACTCAGACCCTCAGCGTGGTCGGTCTCTCCCTGTAACTCAGACCCTCAGCGTGGTCGGTCTCTCTCTGTAACTCAGACCCTCAGCGTGGTCGGTCTCTCCCTGTAACTCAGACCCTCAGCGTGGTCGGTCTCTCTCTGTAACTCAGACCCTCAGCGTGGTCAGTCTCTCCCTGTAACAGACCCTCAGCGTGGACAGTCTCTCTCTGTAACTCAGACCCTCAGCGTGGTCGGTCTCTCCCTGTAACTCAGACCCTCAGCGTGGTCGGTCTCTGCCTGTAACTCAGACCCTCAGCGTGGCCGTTCTCTCCCTGTAACTCAGACCCTCAGCGTGGTCGGTCTCTCCCTGTAACTCAGACCCTCAGCGTGGTCGGTCTCTCCCTGTAACTCAGACCCTCAACGTGGACAGTCTCTCTCTGTAACTCAGACCCTCAGCGTGGTCGGTCTCTCCCTGTAACTCAGACCCTCAGCGTGGTCGGTCTCTCCCTGTAACTCAGACCCTCAGCGTTGCCGGTCTCTCCCTGTAACTCAGACCCTCAGCGAGGACAGTCTCTCTCTGTAACTCAGACCCTCAGCGTGGTCGGTCTCCCCCTGTAACAGACCCTCAGCGTGGTCGGTCTCTCCCTGTAACTCAGTCCCTCAGCGTGGTCGGTCTCTCTCTGTAACAGACCCTCAGCGTGGTCAGTCTCTCCCTGTAACTCAGACACTCAGCGTGGTCGGTCTCTCCCTGTAACAGACCCTCAGCGTGGTCGGTCTCTCTCTGTAACTCAGACCCTCAGCGTGGTCGGTCTCTGCCTGTAACTCAGACCCTCAGCGTGGCCGTTCTCTCCCTGTAACTGACCCTCAGCGTGGTCGGTCTCTCCCTGTAACTCAGACCCTCAGCGTGGTCGGTCTCTCCCTGTAACAGACCCTCAGCGTGGTCGGTCTCTCTCTGTAACTCAGACCATCAGCGTGGTCGGTCTCTCCCTGTAACAGACCCTCAGCGTGGTCGGTCTCTCCCTGTAACTCAGACCCTCAGCGTGGTCGGTCTCTCCCTGTAACTCAGACCCTCAGCGTGGTCGGTCTCTCCCTGTAACTCAGTCCCTCAGCGTGGTCGGTTTCTCTCTGTAACTCAGACCCTCAGCGTGGTCAGTCTCTCTCTGTAACTCAGTCCCTCAGCGTGGTCTGTCTCTCCCTGTAACTCAGACCCTCAGCGTGGCCGGTCTCTCCCTGTAACTCAGACCCTCAGCGTGGTCGGTCTCTCCCTGTAACTCAGACCCTCAGCGTGGTCGGTCTCTCTCTGTAACAGACCCTCAGCGTGGTCAGTCTCTCCCTGTAACTCAGACCCTCAGCGTGGTCGGTCCCTCTCTGTAAATCAGACCCTCAGCGTGGCCGGTCTCTCCCTGTAACTCAGACCCTCAGCGTGGCCGGTCTCTCCCTGTAACTCAGACCCTCAGCGTGGTCGGTCTCTCCCTGTAACTCAGACCCTCAGCGTGGTCGGTCTCTCTCTGTAACTCAGACCCTCAGCTTGGCCGGTCTCTCTCTGTAACTCAGACCCTCAGCGTGGTCAGTCTCTCCCTGTAACTCAGACCCTCAGCGTGGTCGGTCTCTCTCTGTAAATCAGACCCTCAGCGTGGCCGGTCTCTCCATGTAACTCAGACCCTCAGCGTGGCCGGTCTCTCCCTGTAACTCAGACCCTCAGCGTGGTCGGTCTCTCCCTATAACTCAGACCCTCAGCGTGGTCGGTCTCTCCCTGTAACTCAGTCCCTCAGCGTGGTCGGTCTCTCCCTGTAACTGACCCTCAGCGTGGTCGGTCCTTCCCTGTAACTCAGGTCCTCAGCGTGGACAGTCTCTCCATGTAACTCAGACCCTCAGCGTGGTCGGTCTCTCCCTGTAACTCAGACCCTCACCGTGGTCGGTCTCTCCCTGTAACTCAGACCCTCAGCGTGGTCGGTCTCTCCCTGTAACTCAGACCCTCAGCGTGGTCGGTCTCGCCCTGTAACAGACCCTCAGCGTGGTCAGTCCCTCCCTGTAACTCAGACACTCAGCGTGGTCAGTCCCTCCCTGTAACTGACCCTCAGCGTGGTCGGTCTCTCCCTGTAACTCAGACCCTCAGCGTGGACAGTCTTTCTCTGTAACTCAGACCCTCAGCGTGGTCAGTCTCTCCCTGTAACTCAGACCCTCAGCGTGGTCGGTCTCTCTCTGTAAATCAGACCCTCAGCGTGGCCGGTCTCTCCCTGTAACTCAGACCCTCAGCGTGGTCGGTCTCTCCCTGTAACTCAGACCCTCAGCGTGGTCGGTCTCTCCCTGTAACTCAGACCCTCAGCGTGGTCGGTCTCTCCCTGTAACTCAGACCCTCAGCGTGGTCGGTCTCTCCCTGTAACTCAGACCCTCAGCGTGGTCGGTCTCTCCCTGTAACTCAGACCCTCAGCTTGGTCGGTGTCTCCCTGTAACTGACCCTCAGCGTGGACGGTCTCTCTCTGTAACTCAGACCCTCAGCGTGGCCGGTCTCTCCCTGTAACTCAGACCCTCAGCGTGGTCGGTCTCTCTCTGTAACTCAGACCCTCAGCGTGGTCGGTCTCTCTCTGTAACTCAGACCCTCAGCGTGGTCGGTCTCTCCCTGTAACTCAGACCCTCAGCGTGGTCGGTCTCTCCCTGTAACTCAGACCCTCAGCGTGGTCGGTCCCTCCCTGTAAATCAGACCCTCAGCGTGGTCCGTCTCTCTCTGTAACAGACCCTCGGCGTGGTCAGTCTCTCCCTGTAACTCAGACCCTCAGCGTGGTCGGTCCCTCCCTGTAAATCAGACCCTCAGCGTGGTCGGTCTCTCCCTGTAACTCAGACCCTCAGCGTGGACAGTCTCTCCCTGTAACTCAGACCCTCAGCGTGGTCGGTCTCTCCCTGTAACTCAGACCCTCAGCGTGGTCGGTCTCTCTCTGTAACAGACCCTCAGCGTGGTCAGTCTCTCCCTGTAACTCAGACCCTCAGCGTGGTCGGTCTCTCTCTGTAAATCAGACCCTCCGCCTGGCCGGTCTCTCCCTGTAACTCAGACCCTCAGCGTGGCCGGTCTCTCACTGTAACTCAGACCCTCAGCGTGGTCGGTCTCTCCCTGTAACTCAGACCCTCAGCGTGGTCAGTCTCTCCCTGTAACTCAGTCCCTCAGCGTGGTCGGTCTCTCCCTGCAACTGACCCTCAGCGTGGTCGGTCTCTCCCTGTAACTGACCCTCAGCGTGGTCGGTCTTTCCCTGTAACTCAGACCCTCAGCGTGGTCGGTCTCTCCCTGTAACAGACCCTCAGCGTGGTCAGTCCCTCCCTGTAACTCAGACCCTCAGCGTGGTCAGTCCCTCCCTGTAACTCAGACCCTCAGCGTGGTCAGTCCCTCCCTGTAACTCAGACCCTCAGCGTGGTCAGTCCCTCCCTGTAACTCAGACCCTCAGCGTGGACAGTCTCTCCCTGTAACTCAGACCCTCAGCGTGGTCGGTCTCTCCCTGTAACTCAGACCCTCAGCGTGGTCGGTCTCTCCCTGTAACTCAGACCCTCAGCGTGGTCGGTCTCTCTCTGTAACTCAGACCCTCAGCGTGGTCGGTCTCTCTCTGTAACTCAGACCCTCAGCGTGGCCGGTCTCTCCCTGTAACTGACCCTCAGCGTGGTCAGTCTCTCCCTGTAACAGACCCTCAGCGTGGACAGTCTCTCTCTGTAACTCAGACCCTCAGCGTGGTCGGTCTCTCCCTATATCTCAGACCCTCAGCGTGGTCGGTCTCTCCCTGTAACAGACCCTCAGCGTGGCCGGTCTCTCCCTGTAACTCAGACCCTCAGCGTGGTCGGTCTCTCCCTGTAACTCAGACCCTCAGCGTGGTCGGTCTCTCCCTGTAACTCAGACCCTCAGCGTGGTCGGTGTCTCCCTGTAACTCAGACCCTCAGCGTGGTCGGTCTCTCCCTGTAACTCAGACCCTCAGCGTGGTCGGTCTCCCCCTGTAACTCAGACCCTCAGCGTGGTCGGTCCCTCCCTGTAAATCAGACCCACAGCGTGGTCGGTCTCTCCCTGTATCTCAGACCCTCAGCGTGGTCGGTCTCTCTCTGTAACTCAGACCCTCAGCCTGGTCGGTCTCTCTCTGTAACTCAGACCCTCAGCGTGGCCGGTCTCTCCCTGTAACTGACCCTCAGCGTGGTCAGTCTCTCCCTGTAACAGACCCTCAGCGTGGACAGTCTCTCTCTGTAACTCAGACCCTCAGCGTGGTCGGTCTCTCCCTGTAACTCAGACCCTCAGCGTGGTCGGTCTCTCCCTGTAACTCAGACCCTCAGCGTGGTCGGTCTCTCCCTGTAACTCAGACCCTCAGCGTGGTCGGTCTCTCCCTGTAACTCAGACCCTCGGCGTGGTCAGTCTCTCCCTGTAACTCAGACCCTCAGCGTGGTCGGTCCCTCCCTGTAAATCAGACCCTCAGCGTGGTCGGTCTCTCCCTGTAACTCAGACCCTCAGCTTGGTCGGTGTCTCCCTGTAACTGACCCTCAGCGTGGACGGTCTCTCTCTGTAACTCAGACCCTCAGCGTGGCCGGTCTCTCCCTGTAACTCAGACCCTCAGCGTGGTCGGTCTCTCTCTGTAACTCAGACCCTCAGCGTGGTCGGTCTCTCTCTGTAACTCAGACCCTCAGCGTGGTCGGTCTCTCCCTGTAACTCAGACCCTCAGCGTGGTCGGTCTCTCCCTGTAACTCAGACCCTCAGCGTGGTCGGTCCCTCCCTGTAAATCAGACCCTCAGCGTGGTCCGTCTCTCTCTGTAACAGACCCTCGGCGTGGTCAGTCTCTCCCTGTAACTCAGACCCTCAGCGTGGTCGGTCCCTCCCTGTAAATCAGACCCTCAGCGTGGTCGGTCTCTCCCTGTAACTCAGACCCTCAGCGTGGACAGTCTCTCCCTGTAACTCAGACCCTCAGCGTGGTCGGTCTCTCCCTGTAACTCAGACCCTCAGCGTGGTCGGTCTCTCTCTGTAACAGACCCTCAGCGTGGTCAGTCTCTCCCTGTAACTCAGACCCTCAGCGTGGTCGGTCTCTCTCTGTAAATCAGACCCTCCGCGTGGCCGGTCTCTCCCTGTAACTCAGACCCTCAGCGTGGCCGGTCTCTCACTGTAACTCAGACCCTCAGCGTGGTCGGTCTCTCCCTGTAACTCAGACCCTCAGCGTGGTCAGTCTCTCCCTGTAACTCAGTCCCTCAGCGTGGTCGGTCTCTCACTGCAACTGACCCTCAGCGTGGTCGGTCTCTCCCTGTAACTGACCCTCAGCGTGGTCGGTCTTTCCCTGTAACTCAGACCCTCAGCGTGGTCGGTCTCTCCCTGTAACAGACCCTCAGCGTGGTCAGTCCCTCCCTGTAACTCAGACCCTCAGCGTGGTCAGTCCCTCCCTGTAACTCAGACCCTCAGCGTGGTCAGTCCCTCCCTGTAACTCAGACCCTCAGCGTGGTCAGTCCCTCCCTGTAACTCAGACCCTCAGCGTGGACAGTCTCTCCCTGTAACTCAGACCCTCAGCGTGGTCGGTCTCTCCCTGTAACTCAGACCCTCAGCGTGGTCGGTCTCTCCCTGTAACTCAGACCCTCAGCGTGGTCGGTCTCTCTCTGTAACTCAGACCCTCAGCGTGGTCGGTCTCTCTCTGTAACTCAGACCCTCAGCGTGGCCGGTCTCTCCCTGTAACTGACCCTCAGCGTGGTCAGTCTCTCCCTGTAACAGACCCTCAGCGTGGACAGTCTCTCTCTGTAACTCAGACCCTCAGCGTGGTCGGTCTCTCCCTATATCTCAGACCCTCAGCGTGGTCGGTCTCTCCCTGTAACAGACCCTCAGCGTGGCCGGTCTCTCCCTGTAACTCAGACCCTCAGCGTGGTCGGTCTCTCCCTGTAACTCAGACCCTCAGCGTGGTCGGTCTCTCCCTGTAACTCAGACCCTCAGCGTGGTCGGTGTCTCCCTGTAACTCAGACCCTCAGCGTGGTCGGTCTCTCCCTGTAACTCAGACCCTCAGCGTGGTCGGTCTCCCCCTGTAACTCAGACCCTCAGCGTGGTCGGTCCCTCCCTGTAAATCAGACCCACAGCGTGGTCGGTCTCTCCCTGTATCTCAGACCCTCAGCGTGGTCGGTCTCTCTCTGTAACTCAGACCCTCAGCGTGGTCGGTCTCTCCCTGTAACTCAGACCCTCAGCGTGGTCGGTCTCTCCCTGTATCTCAGACCCTCAGCGTAGTCGGTCTCTCTCTGTATCTCAGACCCTCAGCGTGGTCGGTCTCTCTCTGTAACTCAGACCCTCAGCGTGGTCGGTCTCTCCCTGTATCTCAGACCCTCAGCGTGGACAGTCTCTCCCTGTAACTCAGACCCTCAGCGTGGTCGGTCTCTCCCTGTAACTCAGTCCCTCAGCGTGGTCGGTCTCTCCCTGTAACTCAGACCCTCAGCGTGGTCGGTCTCTCCCTGTATCTCAGACCCTCAGCGTGGTCGGTCTCTCTCTGTAACAGACCCTCAGCGTGGTCGGTCTCCCCCTATAAATCAGGCCCTCAGCGTGGTCGGTCTCTCCCTGTAACTCAGACCCTCAGCGTGGTCGGTCTCTCCCTGTAACTCAGACCCTCAGCGTGGCCGGTCTCTCCCTGTAACTCAGACCCTCAGCGTGGCTGGTCTCTCCCTGTAACTCAGACCCTCAGCGTGGTCGGTCTCTCCCTGTAACTCAGACCCTCAGCGTAGCCGGTCTCTCCCTGTAACTCAGACCCTCAGCGTGGTCGGTCTCTCCCTGTAACTCAGACCCTCAGCGTGGTCGGTCTCTCCCTGTAACTGACCCTCAGCGTGGTCGGTCTCTCCCTGTAACTGACCCTCAGCGTGGTCGGTCTCTCCCTGTAACTCAGACCCTCAGCGTGGTCGGTCTCTCCCTGTAACTCAGACGCTCAGCGTGGTCGGTCTCTCCCTGTAACAGACCCTCAGCGTGGTCAGTCCCTCCCTGTAACTCAGACCCTCAGCGTGGTCAATCCCTCCCTGTAACTCAGACCCTCAGCGTGGTCAGTCCCTCCCTGTAACTCAGACCCTCAGCGTGGTCAGTCCCTCCCTGTAACTCAGACCCTCAGCGTGGACAGTCTCTCCCTGTAACTCAGACCCTCAGCGTGGTCGGTCTCTCCCTGTAACTCAGACCCTCAGCGTGGTCGGTCTCTCCCTGTAACTCAGACCCTCAGCGTGGTCGGTCTCTCTCTGTAACTCAGACCCTCAGCCTGGTCGGTCTCTCTCTGTAACTCAGACCCTCAGCGTGGCCGGTCTCTCCCTGTAACTGACCCTCAGCGTGGTCAGTCTCTCCCTGTAACAGACCCTCAGCGTGGACAGTCTCTCTCTGTAACTCAGACCCTCAGCGTGGTCGGTCTCTCCCTGTAACTCAGACCCTCAGCGTGGTCGGTCTCTCCCTGTAACTCAGACCCTCAGCGTGGTCGGTCTCTCCCTGTAACTCAGACCCTCAGCGTGGTCGGTCTCTCCCTGTAACTCAGACCCTCAGCGTGGTCGGTCTCTCCCTGTAACTCAGACCCTCAGCGTGGTCGGTCTCCCCCTGTAACTCAGACCCTCAGCGTGGTCGGTCCCTCCCTGTAAATCAGACCCTCAGCGTGGTCGGTCTCTCCCTGTATCTCAGACCCTCAGCGTGGTCGGTCTCTCTCTGTAACTCAGACCCCTCAGCGTGGTCGGTCTCTCCCTGTAACTCAGACCCTCAGCGTGGTCGGTCTCTCCCTGTATCTCAGACCCTCAGCGTAGTCGGTCTCTCTCTGTATCTCAGACCCTCAGCGTGGTCGGTCTCTCTCTGTAACTCAGACCCTCAGCGTGGTCGGTCTCTCCCTGTATCTCAGACCCTCAGCGTGGACAGTCTCTCCCTGTAACTCAGACCCTCAGCGTGGTCGGTCTCTCCCTGTAACTCAGTCCCTCAGCGTGGTCGGTCTCTCCCTGTAACTCAGACCCTCAGCGTGGTCGGTCTCTCCCTGTATCTCAGACCCTCAGCGTGGTCGGTCTCTCTCTGTAACAGACCTCAGCGTGGTCGTCTCCCCCTGTAACTCAGGCCCTCAGCGTGGTCGGTCTCTCCTGTAACTCAGACCCTCAGCGTGGTCGGTCTCTCCCTGTAACTCAGACCCTCAGCGTGGGCCGGTCTCTCCCTGTAACTCAGACCCTCAGCGTGGCTGGTCTCTCCCTGTAACTCAGACCCTCAGCGTGGTCGGTCTCTCCCTGTAACTCAGACCCTCAGCGTGGCCGGTCTCTCCCTGTAACTCAGACCCTCAGCGTGGTGGGTCTCTCCCTGTAACTCAGACCCTCAGCGTGGTCGGTCTCTCCCTGTAACTGACCCTCAGCGTGGTCGGTCTCTCCCTGTAACTGACCCTCAGCGTGGTCGGTCTCTCCCTGTAACTCAGACCTCAGCGTGGTCGGTCTCTCTCTGTAACTCAGACCCTCAGCGTGGTCGGTCTCCTCCCTGTAACTGACCCTCAGCGTGGTCGGTCTCTCCCTGTAACTCAGACCCTCAGCGTGGTCGGTCTCTCCGTGTAACTCAGACCCTTAGCGTGGTCGGTCTCTCCCTGTAACTCAGACCCTCAGCGTGGTCGGTCTCTCCCTGTAACTCAGACCCTCATCGTGGTCGGTCTCCCCCTGGAACTAAGACCCTCAGCGTGGTCGGTCTCTCCCTGTAACTCAGACCCTCAGCGTGGTCGGTCTCTCCCTGTAACTCAGACCCTCAGCGTGGTCGGTCTCCCCCCTGTAACTCAGACCCTCAGCGTGGTCGGTCTCTCCCTGTAACTCAGACCCTCAGCGTGGTCGGTCTCTCCCTGTAACTCAGACCCTCAGCGTGGTCGGTCTCCCCCCTGTAACTCAGACCCTCAGCGTGGTCCGTCTCTCTCTGTAACAGACCCTCAGCGTGGTCCGTCTCTCTCTGTAACAGACCTCAGCGTGGTCGGTCTCTCCCTGTAACAGACCCTCAGCGTGGTCAGTCTCTCCCTGTAACAGACCCTCAGCGTGGTCGGTCTCCCCTGTAACTCAGACCCTCAGCGTGGTCGGTCTCTCTCTGTAACTCAGGCCCTCAGCGTGGTCGGTCTCTCCCTGTAACTCAGACCCTCAGCGTGGTCGGTCTCTCCCTGTAACTCAGACCCTCAGCGTCGTCGGTCTCTCTCTGTAACTCAGACCCTCAGCGTGGTCGGTCTCTCTCTGTAACTCAGACCCTCAGCGTGGCGGTCCTCTCCCTGTAACTCAGACCCTCAGCGTGGTCCGTCTCTCTCTGTCGGTAACAGACCTCAGCGTGGTCGGTCTCTCTCTGTAACTCAGACCCTCAGCGTGGTCGGTCTCTCTCTGTAACTCAGACCGTCAGCGTGGTCAGTCTCTCCCTGTAACTCAGACCCTCAGCGTGGTCGGTCTCTCCCTGTAACTCAGGACCCTCAGCGTGGTCGGTCTCTCTCTGTAAACTCAGACCCTCAGCGTGGTCGGTCTCTCACCCTGTAACTCAGACCCTCAGCGTGGTCGGTCTCCCCCTGTAACTCAGACCCTCAGCGTGGCCGGTCTCTCCCTGTAACTCAGACCCTCAGCGTGGCCGGTCTCTCCCTGTAACTCCAGACCCTCAGCGTGGCCGGTCTCTCCCTGTAACTCAGACCCTCAGCGTGGTCGGTCTCTCCCTGTAACTCAGACCGTCAGCGTGGTCGGTCTCTCCCTGTAACTCAGACCCTCAGCGTGGCCGGTCTCTCTCTGTAACTCAGACCGTCAGCGTGGTCGGTCTCTCCCTGTAACTCAGGCCCTCAGCGTGGTCGGTCTCTCCCTGTAACTCAGACCCTCAGCGTGGTCGGTCTCTCCCTGTAACTCAGACCCTCAGCGTGGTCGGTCTCTCCCTGTAACTCAGACCCTCACAGTGGTCGGTCTCCCCCCTGTAACTCAGACCCTCAGCGTGGTCGGTCTCTCTCTGTAACTCAGACCCTCAGCGTGGCCGGTCTCTCCTGTAACTCAGACCCTCAGCGTGGTCGGTCTCTCTCTGTAACTCAGACCCTCAGCGTGGTCGGTCTCTCCCTGTTACTCAGACCCTCAGCGTGGTCGGTCCTCTCCCTGTAACTCAGACCCTCAGCGTGGTCGGTCTCTCTCTGTAACTCAGACCCTCAGCGTGGTCGGTCTCTCCCTGTAACTCAGACCCTCAGCGTGGTCGGTCTCTCTCTGTAACTCAGACCCTCAGCGTGGTCAGTCTCTCCCCTGTAACAGACCCTCAGCGTGGACAGTCTCTCTCTGTAACTCAGACCCTCAGCGTGGTCGGTCTCTCCCTGTAACTGACCCTCAGGCATGGTCGGTCTCTCCCTGTAACTCAGACCCTCAGCGTGGTCGGTCTCTGCCTGTAACTCAGACCCTCAGCGTGGCCGTTCTCTCCCTGTAACTCAGACCCTCAGCGTGGTCGGTCTCTCCCTGTAACTCAGGACCCTCAGCGTGGTCGGTCTCTCCCTGTAACTCAGACCCTCAACGTGGACAGTCTCTCTCTGTAACTCAGACCCCTCAGCGTGGTCGGTCTCTCCCTGTAACTCAGACCCTCAGCGTGGTCGGTCTCTCCCTGTAACTCAGACCCTCAGCGTTGCCGGTCTCTCCCTGTAACTCAGACCCTCAGCGAGGACAGTCTCTCTCTGTAACTCAGACCCTCAGCGTGGTCGGTCTCCCCCTGTAACAGACCCTCAGCGTGGTCGGTCTCTCCCTGTAACTCAGTCCCTCAGCGTGGTCGGTCTCTCTCTGTAACAGACCCTCAGCGTGGTCAGTCTCTCCCTGTAACTCAGACCCTCAGCGTGGTCGGTCTCTCCCTGTAACAGACCCTCAGCGTGGTCGGTCTCTCTCTGTAACTCAGACCCTCAGCGTGGCCGTTCTCTCCCTGTAACTGACCCTCAGCGTGGTCGGTCTCTCCCTGTAACTCAGACCCTCAGCGTGGTCGGTCTCTCCCTGTAACAGACCCTCAGCGTGGTCGGTCTCTCTCTGTAACTCAGACCATCAGCGTGGTCGGTCTCTCCCTGTAACAGACCCTCAGCGTGGTCGGTCTCTCCCTGTAACTCAGACCCTCAGCGTGGTCGGTCTCTCCCTGTAACTCAGACCCTCAGCGTGGTCGGTCTCTCCCTGTAACTCAGTCCCTCAGCGTGGTCGGTCTCTCCCTGTAACTCTGACCCTCAGCGTGGTCAGTCTCTCTCTGTAACTCAGTCCCTCAGCGTGGTCTGTCTCTCCCTGTAACTCAGACCCTCAGCGTGGCCGGTCTCTCCCTGTAACTCAGACCCTCAGCGTGGTCGGTCTCTCCCTGTAACTCAGACCCTCAGCGTGGTCGGTCTCTCTCTGTAACAGACCCTCAGCGTGGTCAGTCTCTCCCTGTAACTCAGACCCTCAGCGTGGTCGGTCCCTCTCTGTAAATCAGACCCTCAGCGTGGCCGGTCTCTCCCTGTAACTCAGACCCTCAGCGTGGCCGGTCTCTCCCTGTAACTCAGACCCTCAGCGTGGTCGGTCTCTCCCTGTAACTCAGACCCTCAGCGTGGTCGGTCTCTCTCTGTAACAGACCCTCAGCGTGGCCGGTCTCTCCCTGTAACTCAGACCCTCAGCGTGGTCGGTCTCTCTCTGTAACTCAGACCCTCAGCTTGGCCGGTCTCTCTCTGTAACTCAGACCCTCAGCGTGGTCAGTCTCTCCCTGTAACTCAGACCCTCAGCGTGGTCGGTCTCTCTCTGTAAATCAGACCCTCAGCGTGGCCGGTCTCTCCCTGTAACTCAGACCCTCAGCGTGGCCGGTCTCTCCCTGTAACTCAGACCCTCAGCGTGGTCGGTCTCTCCCTATAACTCAGACCCTCAGCGTGGTCGGTCTCTCCCTGTAACTCAGTCCCTCAGCGTGGTCGGTCTCTCCCTGTAACTGACCCTCAGCGTGGTCGGTCCTTCCCTGTAACTCAGGTCCTCAGCGTGGACAGTCTCTCGATGTAACTCAGACCCTCAGCGTGGTCGGTCTCTCCCTGTAACTCAGACCCTCACCGTGGTCGGTCTCTCCCTGTAACTCAGACCCTCAGCGTGGTCGGTCTCTCCCTGTAACTCAGACCCTCAGCGTGGTCGGTCTCTCCCTGTAACAGACCCTCAGCGTGGTCAGTCCCTCCCTGTAACTCAGACCCTCAGCGTGGTCAGTCCCTCCCTGTAACTGACCCTCAGCGTGGTCGGTCTCTCCCTGTAACTCAGACCCTCAGCGTGGACAGTCTCTCTCTGTAACTCAGACCCTCAGCGTGGTCAGTCTCTCCCTGTAACTCAGACCCTCAGCGTGGTCGGTCTCTCTCTGTAAATCAGACCCTCAGCGTGGCCGGTCTCTCCCTGTAACTCAGACCCTCAGCGTGGTCGGTCTCTCCCTGTAACTCAGACCCTCAGCGTGGTCGGTCTCTCCCTGTAACTCAGACCCTCAGCGTGGTCGGTCTCTCCCTGTAACTCAGACCCTCAGCGTGGTCGGTCTCTCCCTGTAACTCAGACCCTCAGCGTGGTCGGTCTCTCCCTGTAACTCAGACCCTCAGCGTGGTCGGTCTCTCTCTGTAAATCAGACCCTCAGCGTGGCCGGTCTCTCCCTGTAACTCAGACCCTCAGCGTGGCCGGTCTCTCCCTGTAAATCAGACCCTCAGCGTGGCCGGTCTCTCCCTGTAACTCAGACCCTCAGCGTGGTCGGTCTCTCTCTGTAACTCAGACCCTCAGCGTGGCCGGTCTCTCCCTGTAACTCAGATCCTCAGCGTGGTCGGTCTCTCCCTGTAACTCAGACCCTCAGCGTGGTCGGTCTCTCCCTGTAACTCAGACCCTCAGCGTGGTCGGTCTCTCTCTGTAACTCAGACCCTCAGCGTGGTCGGTCTCTCCCTGTAACTCAGACCCTCAGCGTGGTCGGTCTCTCCCTGTAACTCAGACCCTCAGCGTGGTCGGTCTCTCTCTGTAACTCAGACCCTCAGCGTGGTCGGTCTCTCTCTGTAACTCAGACCCTCAGCGTGGCCGGTCTCTCCCTGTAACTCAGACCCTCAGCGTGGTCCGTCTCTCTCTGTAACTCAGACCCTCAGAGTGGTCGGTCTCTCCCTGTAACTCAGACCCTCAGCGTGGCCGGTCTCTCCCTGTAACTCAGACCCTCAGCGTGGTCGGTCTCTCCCTGTAACTCAGACCGTCAGCGTGGTCGGTCTCTCCCTGTAACTCAGACCCTCAGCGTGGCCGGTCTCTCTCTGTAACTCAGACCGTCAGCGTGGTCGGTCTCTCCCTGTAACTCAGGCCCTCAGCGTGGTCGGTCTCTCCCTGTAACTCAGACCCTCAGCGTGGTCGGTCTCTCCCTGTAACTCAGACCCTCAGCGTGGTCGGTCTCTCCCTGTAACTCAGACCCTCACCGTGGTCGGTCTCCCCCTGTAACTCAGACCCTCAGCGTGGTCGGTCTCTCTCTGTAACTCAGACCCTCAGCGTGGCCGGTCTCTCCCTGTAACTCAGTCCCTCAGCGTGGTCGGTCTCTCTCTGTAACTCAGACCCTCAGCGTGGTCGGTCTCTCCCTGTTACTCAGACCCTCAGCGTGGTCGGTCTCTCCCTGTAACTCAGACCCTCAGCGTGGTCGGTCTCTCTCTGTAACTCAGACCCTCAGCGTGGTCGGTCTCTCCCTGTAACTCAGACCCTCAGCGTGGTCGGTCTCTCTCTGTAACTCAGACCCTCAGCGTGGTCAGTCTCTCCCTGTAACAGACCCTCAGCGTGGACAGTCTCTCTCTGTAACTCAGACCCTCAGCGTGGTCGGTCTCTCCCTGTAACTGACCCTCAGCATGGTCGGTCTCTCCCTGTAACTCAGATCCTCAGCGTGGTCGGTCTCTCCCTGTAACTCAGACCCTCAGCGTGGTCGGTCTCTCCCTGTAACTCAGACCCTCAGCGTGGTCGGTCTCTCCCTGTAACTCAGACCCTCAGCGTGGTCGGTCTCTCCCTGTAACTCAGACCCTCAGCGTGGTCGGTCTCTCCCTGTAACTCAGACCCTCAGCGTGGTCGGTCTCTCCCTGTAACTCATACCCTCAGCGTGGTCGGTCTCCCCCTGTAACTCAGACCCTCAGCGTGGTCGGTCTCTCTCTGTAACAGACCCTCAGCGTGGTCGGTCTCCCCCTGTAACTCAGACCCTCAGCGTGGTCGGTCTCCCCCTGTAACTCAGACCCTCAGCGTGGTCGGTCTCCCCCTGTAACTCAGACCCTCAGCGTGGCCTGTCTCTCCCTGTAACAGACCCTCAGCGTGGTCGGTCTCTCTCTGTAACTCAGACCCTCAGCGTGGTCGGTCTCTCCCTGTAACTCAGACCCTCAGCGTGGTCGGTCTCTCCCTGTAACTCAGACCCTCAGCGTGGTCGGTCTCTCTCTGTAACAGACCCTCAGCGTGGTCGGTCTCTCCCTGTAACTCAGACCCTCAGCGTGGTCGGTCTCTCCCTGTAACTCAGACCCTCAGCGTGGTCGGTCTCTCCCTGTAACTCAGACCCTCAACGTGGACAGTCTCTCTCTGTAACTCAGACCCTCAGCGTGGTCGGTCTCTCCCTGTAACTCAGACCCTCAGCGTGGTCGGTCTCTCCCTGTAACTCAGACCCTCAGCGTTGCCGGTCTCTCCCTGTAACTCAGACCCTCAGCGTGGTCGGTCTCTCCCTGTAACAGACCCTCAGCGTGGTCGGTCTCTCTCTGTAACTCAGACCCTCAGCGTGGTCGGTCTCTGCCTGTAACTCAGACCCTCAGCGTGGCCGTTCTCTCCCTGTAACTGACCCTCAGCGTGGTCGGTCTCTCCCTGTAACTCAGACCCTCAGCGTGGTCGGTCTCTCCCTGTAACAGACCCTCAGCGTGGTCGGTCTCTCTCTGTAACTCAGACCATCAGCGTGGTCGGTCTCTCCCTGTAGCAGACCCTCAGCGTGGTCGGTCTCTCCCTGTAACTCAGACCCTCAGCGTGGTCGGTCTCTCCCTGTAACTCAGACCCTCAGCGTGGTCGGTCTCTCCCTGTAACTCAGTCCCTCAGCGTGGTCGGTCTCTCCCTGTAACTCAGACCCTCAGCGTGGTCAGTCTCTCTCTGTAACTCAGTCCCTCAGCGTGGTCTGTCTCTCCCTGTAACTCAGACCCTCAGCGTGGCCGGTCTCTCCCTGTAACTCAGACCCTCAGCGTGGTCGGTCTCTCCCTGTAACTCAGACCCTCAGCCTGGTCGGTATCTCTCTGTAACAGACCCTCAGCGTGGTCAGTCTCTCCCTGTAACTCAGACCCTCAGCGTGGTCGGTCCCTCTCTGTAAATCAGACCCTCAGCGTGGCCGGTCTCTCCCTGTAACTCAGACCCTCAGCGTGGCCGGTCTCTCCCTGTAACTCAGACCCTCAGCGTGGTCGGTCTCTCCCTGTAACTCAGACCCTCAGCGTGGTCGGTCTCTCTCTGTAACAGACCCTCAGCGTGGCCGGTCTCTCCCTGTAACTCAGACCCTCAGCGTGGTCGGTCTCTCTCTGTAACACAGACCCTCAGCTTGGCCGGTCTCTCTCTGTAACTCAGACCCTCAGCGTGGTCAGTCTCTCCCTGTAACTCAGACCCTCAGCGTGGCCGGTCTCTCCCTGTAACTCAGACCCTCAGCGTGGTCGGTCTCTCCCTATAACTCAGACCCTCAGCGTGGTCGGTCTCTCCCTGTAACTCAGTCCCTCAGCGTGGTCGGTCTCTCCCTGTAACTGACCCTCAGCGTGGTCGGTCCTTCCCTGTAACTCAGGTCCTCAGCGTGGACAGTCTCTCCATGTAACTCAGACCCTCAGCGTGGTCGGTCTCTCCCTGTAACTCAGACCCTCACCGTGGTCGGTCTCTCTCTGTAACTCAGACCCTCAGCGTGGTCGGTCTCTCCCTGTAACTCAGACCCTCAGCGTGGTCGGTCTCTCACTGTAACAGACCCTCAGCGTGGTCAATCCCTGTAACTCAGACCCTCAGCGAGGACAGTCTCTCTCTGTAACTCAGACCCTCAGCGTCGTCGGTCTCCCCCTGTAACAGACCCTCAGCGTGGTCGGTCTCTCCCTGTAACTCAGTCCCTCAGCGTGGTCGGTCTCTCTCTGTAACAGACCCTCAGCGTGGTCAGTCTCTCCCTGTAACTCAGACCCTCAGCGTGGTCGGTCTCTCCCTGTAACAGACCCTCAGCGTGGTCGGTCTCTCTCTGTAACTCAGACCCTCAGCGTGGTCGGTCTCTGCCTGTAACTCAGACCCTCAGCGTGGCCGTTCTCTCCCTGTAACTGACCCTCAGCGTGGTCGGTCTCTCCCTGTAACTCAGACCCTCAGCGTGGTCGGTCTCTCCCTGTAACAGACCCTCAGCGTGGTCGGTCTCTCTCTGTAACTCAGACCATCAGCGTGGTCGGTCTCTCCCTGTAACAGACCCTCAGCGTGGTCGGTCTCTCCCTGTAACTCAGACCCTCAGGGTGGTCGGTCTCTCCCTGTAACTCAGACCCTCAGCGTGGTCGGTCTCTCCCTGTAACTCAGTCCCTCAGCGTGGTCGGTCTCTCCCTGTAACTCTGACCCTCAGCGTGGTCAGTCTCTCTCTGTAACTCAGACCCTCAGCGTGGTCGGTCTCTCTCTGTAACTCAGACCCTCAGCGTGGCCGGTCTCTCCCTGTAACTCAGACCCTCAGCGTGGTCCGTCTCTCTCTGTAACTCAGACCCTCAGAGTGGTCGGTCTCTCCCTGTAACTCAGACCCTCAGCGTGGTCGGTCTCCCCCTGTAACTTAGACCCTCAGCGTGGCCGGTCTCTCCCTGTAACTCAGACCCTCAGCGTGGCCGGTCTCTCCCTGTAACTCAGACCCTCAGCGTGGCCGGTCTCTCCCTGTAACTCAGACCCTCAGCGTGGTCGGTCTCTCCCTGTAACTCAGACCGTCAGCGTGGTCGGTCTCTCCCTGTAACTCAGACCCTCAGCGTGGCCGGTCTCTCTCTGTAACTCAGACCTTCAGCGTGGTCGGTCTCTCCCTGTAACTCAGGCCCTCAGCGTGGTCGGTCTCTCCCTGTAACTCAGACCCTCAGCGTGGTCGGTCTCTCGCTGTAACTCAGACCCTCAGCGTGGTCGGTCTCTCCCTGTAACTCAGACCCTCACCGTGGTCGGTCTCCCCCTGTAACTCAGACCCTCAGCGTGGTCGGTCTCTCTCTGTAACTCAGACCCTCAGCGTGGCCGGTCTCTCCCTGTAACTCAGTCCCTCAGCGTGGTCGGTCTCTCTCTGTAACTCAGACCCTCAGCGTGGTCGGTCTCTCCCTGTTACTCAGACCCTCAGCGTGGTCGGTCTCTCCCTGTTACTCAGACCCTCAGCGTGGTCGGTCTCTCCCTGTAACTCAGACCCTCAGCGTGGTCGGTCTCTCTCTGTAACTCAGACCCTCAGCGTGGTCGGTCTCTCCCTGTAACTCAGACCCTCAGCGTGGTCGGTCTCTCTCTGTAACTCAGACCCTCAGCGTGGTCAGTCTCTCCCTGTAACAGACCCTCAGCGTGGACAGTCTCTCTCTGTAACTCAGACCCTCAGCGTGGTCGGTCTCTCCCTGTAACTGACCCTCAGCATGGTCGGTCTCTCCCTGTAACTCAGATCCTCAGCGTGGTCGGTCTCTCCCTGTAACTCAGACCCTCAGCGTGGTCGGTCTCTCCCTGTAACTCAGACCCTCAGCGTGGTCGGTCTCTCCCTGTAACTCAGACCCTCAGCGTGGTCGGTCTCTCCCTGTAACTCAGACCCTCAGCGTGGTCGGTCTCTCCCTGTAACTCAGACCCTCAGCGTGGTCGGTCTCTCCCTGTAACTCATACCCTCAGCGTGGTCGGTCTCCCCCTGTAACTCAGACCCTCAGCGTGGTCGGTCTCTCTCTGTAACAGACCCTCAGCGTGGTCGGTCTCCCCCTGTAACTCAGACCCTCAGCGTGGTCGGTCTCCCCCTGTAACTCAGACCCTCAGCGTGGTCGGTCTCCCCCTGTAACTCAGACCCTCAGCGTGGCCGGTCTCTCCCTGTAACAGACCCTCAGCGTGGTCGGTCTCTCTCTGTAACTCAGACCCTCAGCGTGGTCGGTCTCTCCCTGTAACTCAGACCCTCAGCGTGGTCGGTCTCTCCCTGTAACTCAGACCCTCAGCGTGGTCGGTCTCTCTCTGTAACAGACCCTCAGCGTGGTCGGTCTCTCCCTGTAACTCAGACCCTCAGCGTGGTCGGTCTCTCCCTGTAACTCAGACCCTCAGCGTGGTCGGTCTCTCCCTGTAACTCAGACCCTCAACGTGGACAGTCTCTCTCTGTAACTCAGACCCTCAGCGTGGTCGGTCTCTCCCTGTAACTCAGACCCTCAGCGTGGTCGGTCTCTCCCTGTAACTCAGACCCTCAGCGTTGCCGGTCTCTCCCTGTAACTCAGACCCTCAGCGTGGACAGTCTCTCTCTGTAACTCAGACCCTCAGCGTGGTCGGTCTCCCCCTGTAACAGACCCTCAGCGTGGTCGGTCTCTCCCTGTAACTCAGTCCCTCAGCGTGGTCGGTCTCTCTCTGTAACAGACCCTCAGCGTGGTCAGTCTCTCCCTGTAACTCAGACCCTCAGCGTGGTCGGTCTCTCCCTGTAACAGACCCTCAGCGTGGTCGGTCTCTCTCTGTAACTCAGACCCTCAGCGTGGTCGGTCTCTGCCTGTAACTCAGACCCTCAGCGTGGCCGTTCTCTCCCTGTAACTGACCCTCAGCGTGGTCGGTCTCTCCCTGTAACTCAGACCCTCAGCGTGGTCGGTCTCTCCCTGTAACAGACCCTCAGCGTGGTCGGTCTCTCTCTGTAACTCAGACCATCAGCGTGGTCGGTCTCTCCCTGTAGCAGACCCTCAGCGTGGTCGGTCTCTCCCTGTAACTCAGACCCTCAGCGTGGTCGGTCTCTCCCTGTAACTCAGACCCTCAGCGTGGTCGGTCTCTCCCTGTAACTCAGTCCCTCAGCGTGGTCGGTCTCTCCCTGTAACTCAGACCCTCAGCGTGGTCAGTCTCTCTCTGTAACTCAGTCCCTCAGCGTGGTCTGTCTCTCCCTGTAACTCAGACCCTCAGCGTGGCCGGTCTCTCCCTGTAACTCAGACCCTCAGCGTGGTCGGTCTCTCCCTGTAACTCAGACCCTCAGCGTGGTCGGTCTCTCTCTGTAACAGACCCTCAGCGTGGTCAGTCTCTCCCTGTAACTCAGACCCTCAGCGTGGTCGGTCCCTCTCTGTAAATCAGACCCTCAGCGTGGCCGGTCTCTCCCTGTAACTCAGACCCTCAGCGTGGCCGGTCTCTCCCTGTAACTCAGACCCTCAGCGTGGTCGGTCTCTCCCTGTAACTCAGACCCTCAGCGTGGTCGGTCTCTCTCTGTAACAGACCCTCAGCGTGGCCGGTCTCTCCCTGTAACTCAGACCCTCAGCGTGGTCGGTCTCTCTCTGTAACACAGACCCTCAGCTTGGCCGGTCTCTCTCTGTAACTCAGACCCTCAGCGTGGTCAGTCTCTCCCTGTAACTCAGACCCTCAGCGTGGTCGGTCTCTCTCTGTAAATCAGACCCTCAGCGTGGCCGGTCTCTCCCTGTAACTCAGACCCTCAGCGTGGCCGGTCTCTCCCTGTAACTCAGACCCTCAGCGTGGTCGGTCTCTCCCTATAACTCAGACCCTCAGCGTGGTCGGTCTCTCCCTGTAACTCAGTCCCTCAGCGTGGTCGGTCTCTCCCTGTAACTGACCCTCAGCGTGGTCGGTCCTTCCCTGTAACTCAGGTCCTCAGCGTGGACAGTCTCTCCATGTAACTCAGACCCTCAGCGTGGTCGGTCTCTCCCTGTAACACAGACCCTCACCGTGGTCGGTCTCTCCCTGTAACTCAGACCCTCAGCGTGGTCGGTCTCTCACTGTAACAGACCCTCAGCGTGGTCAATCCCTCCCTGTAACTCAGACCCTCAGCGTGGTCAGTCCCTCCCTGTAACTGACCCTCAGCGTGGTCGGTCTCTCCCTGTAACTCAGACCCTCAGCGTGGACAGTCTCTCTCTGTAACTCAGACCCTCAGCGTGGTCAGTCTCTCCCTGTAACTCAGACCCTCAGCGTGGTCGGTCTCTCTCTGTAAATCAGACCCTCAGCGTGGCCGGTCTCTCCCTGTAACTCAGACCCTCAGCGTGGTCGGTCTCTCCCTGTAACTCAGACCCTCAGCGTGGTCGGTCTCTCCCTGTAACTCAGACCCTCAGCGTGGTCGGTCTCTCCCTGTAACTCAGACCCTCAGCGTGGTCGGTCTCTCCCTGTAACTCAGACCCTCAGCGTGGTCGGTCTCTCTCTGTAAATCAGACCCTCAGCGTGGCCGGTCTCTCCCTGTAACTCAGACCCTCAGCGTGGCCGGTCTCTCCCTGTAAATCAGACCCTCAGCGTGGCCGGTCTCTCCCTGTAACTCAGACCCTCAGCGTGGTCGGTCTCTCTCTGTAACTCAGACCCTCAGCGTGGCCGGTCTCTCCCTGTAACTCAGACCCTCTGCGTGGTCGGTCTCTCCCTGTAACTCAGACCCTCAGCGTGGTCGGTCTCTCCCTGTAACTCAGACCCTCAGCGTGGTCGGTCTCTCCCTGTAACTCAGTCCCTCAGCGTGGTCGGTCTCTCCCTGTAACTGACCCTCAGCGTGGTCGGTCTTTCCCTGTAACTCAGACCCTCAGCGTGGTCGGTCTCTCCCTGTAACTCAGACCCTCAGCGTGGTCGGTCTCTCTATGTAAATCAGACCCTCAGCGTGGTCGGTCTCTCCCTGTAACTCAGACCCTCAGCGTGGCCGGTCTCTCTATGTAACTCAGACCCTCAGCGTGGTCGGTCTCTCTCTGTAACTCAGACCCTCAGCGTGGTCGGTCTCTCCCTGTAACTCAGACCCTCAGCGTGGTCGGTCTCTCCCTGTAACTCAGACCCTCAGCGTGGTCGGTCTCTCTATGTAACTCAGACCCTCAGCGTGGTCGGTCTCTCTCTGTAACTCAGACCCTCAGCGTGGTCGGTCTCTCTATGTAACTCAGACCCTCAGCGTGGTCGGTCTCTCCCTGTAACTCAGACCCTCAGCGTGGTCGGTCTCCCCTGTAACTCAGACCCTCAGCGTGGTCGGTCTCTCCCTGTAACTCAGACCCTCAGCGTGGTCGGTCTCTCTCTGTAACTCAGACCCTCAGCGTGGTCGGTCTCTCCCTGTAAATCAGACCCTCAGCGTGGTCGGTCTCCCCCTGTAACTCAGACCCTCAGCGTGGTCGGTCTCTCCCTGTAACTCAGACCCTCAGCGTGGTCGGTCTCTCTCTGTAACTCAGACCCTCAGCGTGGTCGGTCTCTCCCTGTAAATCAGACCCTCAGCGTGGTCGGTCTCTCCCTGTAAATCAGACCCTCAGCGTGGTCGGTCTCTCCCTGTAACTGACACTCAGCGTGGACGGTCTCTCCCTGTAACACAGACCCTCAGCGTGGTCGGTCTCTCTCTGTAACTCAGACCCTCAGCGTGGCCGGTCTCTCCCTGTAACACAGACCCTCAGCGTGGTCGGTCTCTCCCTGTAACTCAGACCCTCAGCGTGGTCGGTCCCTCCCTGTAAATCAGACCCTCAGCGTGGTCCGTCTCTCTCTGTAACAGACCCTCAGCGTGGTCAGTCTCTCCCTGTAACTCAGACCCTCAGCGTGGTCGGTCCCTCCCTGTAAATCAGACCCTCAGCGTGGTCGGTCTCTCCCTGTAACTCAGACCCTCAGCGTGGACAGTCTCTCCCTGTAACTCAGACCCTCAGCGTGGTCGGTCTCTCTCTGTAACTCAGACCCTCAGCGTGGTCGGTCTCTCCCTGTAACTCAGACCCTCAGCGTGGTCGGTCTCTCTCTGTAAATCAGACCCTCAGCGTGGCCGGTCTCTCCCTGTAACTCAGACCCTCAGCGTGGCCGGTCTCTCCCTGTAACTCAGACCCTCAGCGTGGTCGGTCTCTCCCTGTAACTCAGACCCTCAGCGTGGTCGGTCTCTCCCTGTAACTCAGACCCTCAGCGTGGTCAGTCTCTCCCTGTAACTCAGTCCCTCAGCGTGGTCGGTCTCTCCCTGCAACTGACCCTCAGCGTGGTCGGTCTCTCCCTGTCACTGACCCTCAGCGTGGTCGGTCTTTCCCTGTAACTCAGACCCTCAGCGTGGACAGTCTCTCCATGTAACTCAGACCCTCAGCGTAGTCAGTCTCTCCCTGTAACTGACCCTCAGCGTGGTCGGTCTCTCCCTGTAACTCAGACCCTCAGCGTGGTCGGTCTCTCCCTGTAACTCAGACCCTCAGCGTGGTCGGTCTCTCCCTGTAACAGACCCTCAGCGTGGTCAGTCCCTCCCTGTAACTCAGACCCTCAGCGTGGTCAGTCCCTCCCTGTAACTCAGACCCTCAGCGTGGTCTGTCCCACCCTGTAACTCAGACCCTCAGCGTGGTCGGTCTCTCCCTGTAACTCAGACCCTCAGCGTGGTCGGTCTCTCCCTGTAACTCAGACCCTCAGCGTGGTCGGTCTCTCTCTGTAACTCAGACCCTCAGCGTGGTCGGTCTCTCCCTGTAACTCAGACCCTCAGCGTGGTCAGTCTCTCCCTGTAACAGACCCTCAGCGTGGACAGTCTCTCTCTGTAACTCAGACCCTCAGCGTGGTCGGTCTCTCCCTGTAACTCAGACCCTCAGCGTGGTCGGTCTCTCCCTGTAACAGACCCTCAGCGTGGCCGGTCTCGCCCTGTAACTCAGACCCTCAGCGTGGTCGGTCTCTCCCTGTAACTCAGACCCTCAGCGTGGTCGGTCTCTCCCTGTAACTCAGACCCTCAGCGTGGTCGGTCTCTCCCTGTAACTCAGACACTCAGCGTGGTCGGTCTCTCCCTGTAACTCAGACCCACAGCGTGTCGGTCTCTCCCTGTAACTCAGACCCTCAGCGTGGTCGGTCTCCCCCTGTAACTCAGACCCTCAGCGTGGTTGTTCTCTCCCTGTAACTCAGACCCTCAGCGTGGTCGGTCTCTCTCTGTAACAGACCCTCAGCGTGGTCGGTCTCCCCCTGTAACTCAGACCCTCAGCGTGGTCGGTCTCTCCCTGTAACTCAGACCCTCAGCGTGGACAGTCTCTCTCTGTAACTCAGACCCTCAGCGTGGTCGGTCTCTCTCTGTAACAGACCCTCAGCGTGGTCGGTCTCTCCCTGTAACTCAGACCCTCAGCGTGGTCGGTCTCTCTCTGTAACAGTCCCTCAGCGTGGTCGGTCTCTCCCTGTAACTCAGACCCTCAGCGTGGTCGGTCTCTCCCTGTATCTCAGACCCTCAGCGTGGTCGGTCTCTCTCTGTAACAGACCCTCAGCGTGGTCGGTCTCCCCCTGTAACTCAGGCCATCAGCGTGGTCGGTCTCTCCCTGTAACTCAGACCCTCAGCGTGGCCGGTTTCTCCCTGTAACTCAGACCCTCAGCGTCGCCGGTCTCTCCCTGTAACTCAGACCCTCAGCGTGGCCGGTCTCTCCCCGTAACTCAGACCCTCAGCGTGGACAGTCTCTCTCTGTAACTCAGACCCTCAGCGTGGTCGGTCTCTCCCTGTAACTCAGACCCTCAGCGTGGTCGTTCTCTCCCTGTAACTCAGACCCTCAGCGTGGCCGGTCTCTCCCTGTAACTCAGACCCTCAGCGTGGACAGTCTCTCTCTGTAACTCAGACCCTCAGCGTGGTCGGTCTCTCCCTGTAACTGACCCTCAGCGTGGTCGGTCTCTCCCTGTAACTGACCCTCAGCGTGGTCGGTCTCTCCCTGTAACTCAGACCCTCAGCGTGGTCGGTCTCTCTCTGTAACTCAGACCCTCAGCGTGGTCGGTCTCTCCCTGTAACTGACCCTCAGCGTGGTCGGTCTCTCCCTGTAACTCAGACCCTCAGCGTGGTCGGTCTCTCCGTGTAACTCAGACCCTTAGCGTGGTCGGTCTCTCCCTGTAACTCAGACCCTCAGCGTGGTCGGTCCCTCCCTGTAACTCAGACCCTCAGCGTGGTCGGTCTCTCCCTGTAACTCAGACCCTCAGCGTGGACAGTCTCTCCCTGTAACTCAGACCCTCAGCGTGGACAGTCTCTCCCTGTAACTCAGACCCTCAGCGTGGACAGTCTCTCTCTGTAACTCAGACCCTCAGCGTGGTCGGTCTCTCCCTGTAACTCAGACCCTCAGCGTGGTCGGTCTCCCCCTGTAACTCAGACCCTCAGCGTGGTCCGTCTCTCTCTGTAACAGACCGTCAGCGTGGTCGGTCTCTCTCTGTAACTCAGACCCTCAGCGTGGTCGGTCTCTCTCTGTAACTCAGACCGTCAGCGTGGTCAGTCTCTCCCTGTAACTCAGACCCTCAGCGTGGTCGGTCTCTCCCTGTAACTCAGACCCTCAGCGTGGACAGTCTCTCTCTGTAACTCAGAGCCTCAGCGTGGTCGGTCTCTCCCTGTAACTCAGACCCTCAGCGTGGTCGGTCTCTCTCTGTAACTCAGACCCTCAGCGTGGTCGGTCTCTCCCTGTAACTCAGAGCCTCAGCGTGGTCGGTCTCTCCCTGTAACTCAGACCCTCAGCGTGGACAGTCTCTCTCTGTAACTCAGACCCTCAGCGTGGACAGTCTCTCTCTGTAACTCAGACCCTCAGCGTGGTCGGTCTCTCCCTGTAACTCAGACCCTCAGCGTGGACAGTCTCTCTCTGTAACTCAGACCCTCAGCGTGGTCGGTCTCTCCCTGTAACTCAGACCCTCAGCGTGGTCGTTCTCTCCCTGTAACTCAGACCCTCAGCGTGGTCGGTCTCTCTCTGTAACTCAGACCCTCAGCGTGGTCGGTCTCTCTCTGTAACTCAGACCCTCAGCGTGGTCAGTCTCTCTCTGTAACTCAGTCCCTCAGCGTGGTCGGTCTCTCCCTGTAACTCAGACCCTCAGCGTGGCCGGTCTCTCCCTGTAACTCAGACCCTCAGCGTGGTCGGTCTCTCCCTGTACCTCAGACCCTCAGAGTGGTCGGTCTCCCCCTGTAACTCAGACCCTCAGCGTGGCCGGTCTCTCCCTGTAACTCAGACCCTCAGCGTGGCCGGTCTCTCCCTGTAACTCAGACCCTCAGCGTGGCCGGTCTCTCTCTGTAACTCAGACCCTCAGCGTGGTCGGTCTCTCCCTGTAACTCAGACCCTCAGCGTGGTCGGTCTCTCCCTGTAACAGACCCTCAGCGTGGCCGGTCTCGCCCTGTAACTCAGACCCTCAGCGTGGTCGGTCTCTCCCTGTAACTCAGACCCTCAGCGTGGTCGGACTCTCCCTGTAACTCAGACCCTCAGCGTGGTCGGTCTCTCCCTGTAACTCAGACACTCAGCGTGGTCGGTCTCTCCCTGTAACTCAGACCCACAGCGTGTCGGTCTCTCCCTGTAACTCAGACCCTCAGCGTGGTCGGTCTCCCCCTGTAACTCAGACCCTCAGCGTGGTTGTTCTCTCCCTGTAACTCAGACCCTCAGCGTGGTCGGTCTCTCTCTGTAACAGACCCTCAGCGTGGTCGGTCTCCCCCTGTAACTCAGACCCTCAGCGTGGTCGGTCTCTCCCTGTAACTCAGACCCTCAGCGTGGACAGTCTCTCTCTGTAACTCAGACCCTCAGCGTGGTCGGTCTCTCTCTGTAACAGACCCTCAGCGTGGTCGGTCTCTCCCTGTAACTCAGACCCTCAGCGTGGTCGGTCTCTCTCTGTAACAGTCCCTCAGCGTGGTCGGTCTCTCCCTGTAACTCAGACCCTCAGCGTGGTCGGTCTCTCCCTGTATCTCAGACCCTCAGCGTGGTCGGTCTCTCTCTGTAACAGACCCTCAGCGTGGTCGGTCTCCCCCTGTAACTCAGGCCATCAGCGTGGTCGGTCTCTCCCTGTAACTCAGACCCTCAGCGTGGCCGGTTTCTCCCTGTAACTCAGACCCTCAGCGTGGCCGGTCTCTCCCTGTAACTCAGACCCTCAGCGTGGCCGGTCTCTCCCCGTAACTCAGACCCTCAGTGTGGACAGTCTCTCTCTGTAACTCAGACCCTCAGCGTGGTCGGTCTCTCCCTGTAACTCAGACCCTCAGCGTGGTCGTTCTCTCCCTGTAACTCAGACCCTCAGCGTGGCCGGTCTCTCCCTGTAACTCAGACCCTCAGCGTGGACAGTCTCTCTCTGTAACTCAGACCCTCAGCGTGGTCGGTCTCTCCCTGTAACTGACCCTCAGCGTGGTCGGTCTCTCCCTGTAACTGACCCTCAGCGTGGTCGGTCTCTCCCTGTAACTCAGACCCTCAGCGTGGTCGGTCTCTCCCTGTAACTCAGACCCTCAGCGTGGTCGGTCTCTCCCTGTAACTGACCCTCAGCGTGGTCGGTCTCTCCCTGTAACTCAGACCCTCAGCGTGGTCGGTCTCTCCGTGTAACTCAGACCCTTAGCGTGGTCGGTCTCTCCCTGTAACTCAGACCCTCAGCGTGGTCGGTCCCTCCCTGTAACTCAGACCCTCAGCGTGGTCGGTCTCTCCCTGTAACTCAGACCCTCAGCGTGGACAGTCTCTCCCTGTAACTCAGACCCTCAGCGTGGACAGTCTCTCCCTGTAACTCAGACCCTCAGCGTGGACAGTCTCTCTCTGTAACTCAGACCCTCAGCGTGGTCGGTCTCTCCCTGTAACTCAGACCCTCAGCGTGGTCGGTCTCCCCCTGTAACTCAGACCCTCAGCGTGGTCCGTCTCTCTCTGTAACAGACCCTCAGCGTGGTCGGTCTCTCCCTGTAACTCAGACCCTCAGCGTGGACAGTCTCTCTCTGTAACTCAGAGCCTCAGCGTGGTCGGTCTCTCCCTGTAACTCAGACCCTCAGCGTGGTCGGTCTCTCTCTGTAACTCAGACCCTCAGCGTGGTCGGTCTCTCCCTGTAACTCAGAGCCTCAGCGTGGTCGGTCTCTCCCTGTAACTCAGACCCTCAGCGTGGACAGTCTCTCTCTGTAACTCAGACCCTCAGCGTGGACAGTCTCTCTCTGTAACTCAGACCCTCAGCGTGGTCGGTCTCTCCCTGTAACTCAGACCCTCAGCGTGGACAGTCTCTCTCTGTAACTCAGACCCTCAGCGTGGTCGGTCTCTCCCTGTAACTCAGACCCTCAGCGTGGTCGTTCTCTCCCTGTAACTCAGACCCTCAGCGTGGTCGGTCTCTCTCTGTAACTCAGACCCTCAGCGTGTTCGGTCTCTCTCTGTAACTCAGACCCTCAGCGTGGTCAGTCTCTCTCTGTAACTCAGTCCCTCAGCGTGGTCGGTCTCTCCCTGTAACTCAGACCCTCAGCGTGGCCGGTCTCTCCCTGTAACTCAGACCCTCAGCGTGGTCGGTCTCTCCCTGTACCTCAGACCCTCAGAGTGGTCGGTCTCCCCCTGTAACTCAGACCCTCAGCGTGGCCGGTCTCTCCCTGTAACTCAGACCCTCAGCGTGGCCGGTCTCTCCCTGTAACTCAGACCCTCAGCGTGGCCGGTCTCTCTCTGTAACTCAGACCCTCAGCGTGGTCGGTCTCTCCCTGTAACTCAGACCCTCAGCGTGGTCGGTCTCTCCCTGTAACTGACCCTCAGCGTGGTCGGTCTCTCTCTGTAACTCAGACCCTCAGCGTGGTCGGTCTCTCTCTGTAACTCAGACCCTCAGCGTGGCCGGTCTCTCCCTGTAACTCAGACCCTCAGCGTGGTCGGTCTCTCCCTGTAACTCAGACCCTCAGCGTGGTCGGTCTCTCCCTGTAACTCAGACCCTCAGCGTGGTCGGTCTCTCCCTGTAACTCAGACCCTCAGCGTGGTCTGTCTCTCCCTGTAACTCAGACCCTCAGCGTGGCCGGTCTCTCCCTGTAACTCAGACCCTCAGCGTGGCCGGTCTCTCTCTGTAACTCAGACCCTCAGCGTGGCCGGTCTCTCTCTGTAACTCAGACCCTCAGCGTGGCCGGTCTCTCCCTGTAACTCAGACCCTCAGCGTGGTCGGTCTCTCTCTGTAACTCAGACCCTCAGCGTGGTCGGTCTCTCCCTGTTACTCAGACCCTCAGCGTGGTCGGTCTCTCCCTGTAACTCAGACCCTCAGCGTGGTCGGTCTCTCTCTGTAACTCAGACCCTCAGCGTGGTCGGTCTCTCTCTGTAACAGACCCTCAGCGTGGACAGTCTCTCTCTGTAACTCAGACCCTCAGCGTGGTCGGTCTCTCCCTGTAACTGACCCTCAGCGTGGTCGGTCTCTCCCTGTAACTCAGATCCTCAGCGTGGTCGGTCTCTCCCTGTAACTCAGACCCTCAGCGTGGTCGGTCTCTCCCTGTAACTCAGACCCTCAGCGTGGCCGGTCTCTCCCTGTAACTCAGACCCTCAGCGTGGTCGGTCTCTCCCTGTAACTCAGACCCTCAGCGTGGTCGGTCTCCCCCTGTAACTCAGACCCTCAGCATGGTCGGTCTCTCTCTGTAACAGACCCTCAGCGTGGTCGGTCTCCCCCTGTAACTCAGACCCTCAGCGTGGTCGGTCTCCCCCTGTAACTCAGACCCTCAGCGTGGTCGGTCTCCCCCTGTAACTCAGACCCTCAGCGTGGCCGGTCTCTCCCTGTAACAGACCCTCAGCGTGGTCGGTCTCTCTCTGTAACTCAGACCCTCAGCGTGGTCGGTCTCTCCCTGTAACTCAGACCCTCAGCGTGGTCGGTCTCCCCCTGTAACTCAGACCCTCAGCGTGGTCGGTCTCTCTCTGTAACAGTCCCTCAGCGTGGTCGGTCTCTCCCTGTAACTCAGACCCTCAGCGTGGTCGGTCTCTCCCTGTAACTCAGACCCTCAGCGTGGTCGGTCTCTCTCTGTAACAGACCCTCAGCGTGGTCGGTCTCCCCCTGTAACTCAGACCCTCAGCGTGGTCGGTCTCTCCCTGTAACTGACCCTCAGCGTGGTCGGTCTCTCTCTGTAACTCAGACCCTCAGCGTGTTCGGTCTCTCTCTGTAACTCAGACCCTCAGCGTGGCCGGTCTCTCCCTGTAACTCAGACCCTCAGCGTGGTCGGTCTCTCCCTGTAACTCAGACCCTCAGCGTGGTCGGTCTCTCCCTGTAACTCAGACCCTCAGCGTGGTCGGTCTCTCCCTGTAACTCAGACCCTCAGCGTGGTCGGTCTCTCCCTGTAACTCAGACCCTCAGCGTGGTCGGTCTCTCCCTGTAACTGACCCTCAGCGTAGTCAGTCTCTCCCTGTAACTCAGACCCTCAGCGTGGCCGGTCTCTCCCTGTAACTCAGACCCTCAGCGTGGCCGGTCTCTCTCTGTAACTCAGACCCTCAGCGTGGCCGGTCTCTCTCTGTAACTCAGACCCTCAGCGTGGCCGGTCTCTCCCTGTAACTCAGACCCTCAGCGTGGTCGGTCTCTCTCTGTAACTCAGACCCTCAGCGTGGTCGGTCTCTCCCTGTAACTCAGACCCTCAGCGTGGTCGGTCTCTCCGTGTAACTCAGACCCTCAGCGTGGTCGGTCTCTCCCTGTAACTCAGACCCTCAACGTGGACAGTCTCTCTCTGTAACTCAGACCCTCAGCGTGGTCGGTCTCTCCCTGTAACTGACCCTCAGCGTGGTCGGTCTCTGCCTGTAACTCAGACCCTCAGCGTGGTCGGTCTCTCCCTGTAACTCAGACCCTCAGCGTGGTCGGTCTCTCCCTGTAACTGACCCTCAGCGTGGTCGGTCTCTCCCTGTAACTCAGACCCTCAGCGTGGTCGGTCTCCCCCTGTAACTCAGACCCTCAGCGTGGCCGGTCTCTCCCTGTAACTCAGACCCTCAGCGTGGTCGGTCTCTCCCTGTAACAGACCCTCAGCGTGGTCGGTCTCTCCCTGTAACTCAGACCCTCAGCGTGGTCGGTCTCTCCCTGTAACTCAGACCCTCAGCGTGGTCGGTCTCTCCCTGTAACTCAGTCCCTCAGCGTGGTCGGTCTCTCCCTGTAACTCTGACCCTCAGCGTGGTCAGTCTCTCTCTGTAACTCAGTCCCTCAGCGTGGTCTGTCTCTCCCTGTAACTCAGACCCTCAGCGTGGCCGGTCTCTCCCTGTAACTCAGACCCTCAGCGTGGCCGGTCTCTCCCTGTAACTCAGACCCTCAGCGTGGCCGGTCTCTCTCTGTAACTCAGACCCTCAGCGTGTTCGGTCTCTCCCTGTAATAGACCCTCTGCGTGGTCGGTCTCCCCCTGTAACAGACCCTCAGCGTGGTCGGTCTCTCCCTGTAACAGACCCTCAGCATGGCCGGTCTCTCCCTGTAACAGACCCTCAGCGTGGTCGGTCTCTCCCTGTAACAGACCCTCAGCGTGGACAGTCTCTCCCTGTAACTCAGACCCTCAGCGTGGTCGGTCTCTCCCTGTAACTCAGACCCTCAGCTTGGCCGGTCTCTCCCTGTAACAGACCCTCAGCGTGTTCGGTCTCTCCCTGTATCTCAGACCATCAGCGTGGTCGGTCTCTCCCTGTAACAGACCCTCAGCGTGGTCGGTCTCTGCCTGTAACTCAGACCCTCTAGTTTAGGTAAAATTCTAGTAAATTTCTTCTACACCCTTTCTAACTTGACAATTTCTTTCCTATAACAAGGTAATGAATACTGTAGACAATGCTCCAAGCTGATCTAATTGATGATTTAAAAAATTGCAGCATAATTGTCCCTGCACCTAAACTCTTGTGCCCTACCTGATGAAGGCCATCACGCTAAATGTCTCTTCTCACCACCCTATCGACTTGAGCGATTACTTTTATCGAACTGTGCACTTGTCCTCCCAGGCTCCTCTGATCCACAATAATTGTCAATGTTCGGACTTTCACTGTGATGTTCCTACCCTGTTTTGAATGTCCAAGATGCATCATTTCACACTTATCTTATCTGATAACAATTTTGCATTCTTTAGCCCTCTCCCCAACTGCTCAAGTTTTATTTATAATTCTGTTATCTGCTTGACTATTAACAAGACCCCTTAATTTGGTATCATTAGCAAACTCACTAAACTTACTGAATACAAGATAATATGGTGTTCATAATGTTTCAATCCTCGGGTATCACTCCTTATTTTCCAGATGTTCCCCTCAATTTCTTCAGTACTCGAGTGTGTATCTCAACTGGATCCTGCGATTTAACCACTTTATGTCCACCTAACCTCTATAGTGATCGTTAATGCTGTTATTCCCATGTCTCTCCACATGGGAGGAGTTCCTATTCTGTACAAGCAGAGTTATCAGTAAAGTTCAGTTGAGTATTCTGATGTTTGGTGCTCTGGTGCACTCTGCGCTATCCCTCAGTAACAAATACAACATGGTGTCATAAGCGCTTGATCATTGAGGAATTGAGCGAGATCCCCAACTGTTCTTGTTCGCATATATTTATGAAAAATGTCCAGACACTTATCAACTTAAACTGCCTTAGCTAGATTGCTAATAGTATGTACCCACCAGGAGGCATGATCTGCGATCGGGCCAGAGTTGCTGGGCCTTCAAGCTGCATCCAAAAGTAGCTACATTGTCATGATCTGTGGGTCATGATCCTGCGGATGTATACGGAGAAGATACAGCAGAGAAGTCGGTTAAGTTCTCAACGAGAGAAAAGAGAACTTTGTAGTCCAAATAAATAAAATAACAAACAAGCAAACAAAAACATGGAGAAAATACCTGCAGTACCTACATTAAGGTGGATATTTAAGGCAGAAGTTGATAGTTTCCTGATCTGTCAGGGCATCAAAGGATATGGTGAGAAAGCAGGTGTATGGGGTAGAGTGGGATCCAGGATCAGCCATGGTGGAATGGTGGAGAAGACTTGAGGGGCTGTGGCCTAATTCTGCTCCTACATCCTACGTCTCATGTCTAGTTAACCTATTAGCTGAGACATTTGATTTCTCTAAACCAGGGGATTTTCAGAGATGGCTCAGATGCTTTGGTAGATTTAGGGTTGCTGGCAATCTCATTCGGGCTTCAGAAGAGCATCACGTAAGCAAACTGATATACTACATGGGTGACAAAGCAGATGACATGTTGGGTGGATTAGGACTGACAGATGCTTGGAAAAAGGAGTACAAAAAAGTGCAGGATAAATTATTTTACAGGAAAGTGAAATGTGATATATGAGAGGGCAAAGTTCAACTCCAGAAAACAGAAACAAGTCAGGTAAAGGTATAAATGACTTCATCACAGCATTTTATGCCCCATCAGACAGCTGTGCATGTGGAAATTGGAGAGAGGAGCTCATTGGAGGCAGGATTGTTGTTGGGCTACTAGACACCAAATTATACATGAACATAAGAATTAGGAGCATGAGTAGGTCATCTGGCCTGTCAAGTGTGCTTCACCATTCAATAAGATTATGGCTGATCTGGACATAGGGTCATCTCCACCTACCTGCCTTTTCCCCATAATGTTTAATTCCCCTTCTATGCAAAACTCTATACAACTTTATCTTAAATGGATTTACTGAGGTAGCCTCCACTGCTTCATTGGGCAGAGAATTCCACAAATTCACTACTTTGGAGAAAGCTGTTCCTC
This sequence comes from Hypanus sabinus, assembly GCF_030144855.1. NCBI lineage: Eukaryota > Metazoa > Chordata > Chondrichthyes > Myliobatiformes > Dasyatidae > Hypanus > Hypanus sabinus. The sequence goes on along the minus strand of NC_082724.1, from coordinate 44,316,439 downwards.
CTCATCTATGTCATAAATCTACTTCCCCAAATCTTGAGGCAATGTCCCCTAGTTCTAGTCTCGCCTACCAGTAGAAACAACTTTCCTGTCTCTATTTCTTTTAATTATTTTATACATTTCTAGTGAGAGTTCAAGTGCAGGCAAATCTGACACAAGAGGAAGTTATTAATATGGTCAGGTAAAGTGAGAATGTTCATCAGCAACAGCAGAACTCAGGCATGGAAACGAAGCTGAGGCAAAGCTAGAAGCTGTATGAAAGGAAGGGTAGAAACCAGGTGCAGTCAGAAAGACTACAGAAAGAGGTGATGGTAGAGCTCAGCTCAAACAAAACAAAGAGCAGGTAAAATGTTCCAACTGTAGGAAATGCAGTGAGTCTCCATTCTACATGAGAGCGCTAAAGAAGTGAAATGCCACCAATGCAATAGAGTTGGCCATTAGAAAAGCAGGTGACACTCAAAGACAGTTCTTCAGGAGTCAAAGAAGAAAATTATTCAGATGAAGGTGCAACTTTCCTTGGGACTCTAGATTCAAATCGACAAGGTTCAAGTAGTATGATTCAATTGCAAAATGATGCCAGGATGATCAAAATGGACAGTGGGGCTGATGCCATAGCCATCCCTGAATGTATGTTCACAAAAACTGGTGAAGAAAACAGGTATTATGCTAAACTCAACAAAGAAAGTGGTCATGGGACCAGGGAAACATAAGTTCAGTGTGAAAGGAATGTTGACTACTTCCATCCATAAAAATGAGAAACAGCTAATAGAGGATGTCTATGTTGTTCAGAATTTCTTCTCACTATTACTGGGATGACCTGCCAACGAGAAGCTAAACCTCCTTGCAAGGTTGGATTTACTAAATAATGTTCAGTGACAGGAGAAATATCCAGAGATATTCACAGGCCTGAAGGTACTGAAAGAAGAGTAGTTTATCCAACTGAGGCCAGCAGTGACACTCTACTCTCTGACCACAGTGAAGCGTATACCAGTCCCGTCAGTGAACAGAATCAAAGATGAACTGGAGAAAATGGAGCGCTTGACATAATAGCTAGAATGAATAGACCTACTGACTGGTAGGCGGACATTGTTCCTGTTCCCAAGCAAGGTTACATAGTGTGGATCTGTATTGATCTAACAAAGTTAAATAATCCATTGAGCTGAGAGAAGTTTATTCTGCCCTCTGTTGAGCACACATTTGGTATGCTTTGTGGAGCTCTCACCAAACTAGATGTGAACTCTGGTTCTGGCAGATCCATTTAGCTCTTCAGTCACAGAAGCTCACAACTTAAACACACCATATGGACGCTGTCTTCAGGAGACTCCTCTCCTGAACTCTTTCACATGAGGATGAACCAAATTTTGAAGGGACTGGAGGGAGTAGTCAGCCATGTGGATGATGTACTCATCTTCAGAGGGTCAAAAGAGCGGAAGCTGCCTTGGTGAAACTGGAACAGGCTGGAACCACCCTGAACAAAAAGAAATGCAAATTTGCAAAGTTCAAGGTGAGGTTCTTAGGCCATCAACTGTCCTTGAAGGGAGTTCAACCAGATTCACACAAACTGTCAGGAGTTTGGAACATGGAATAACCAACAAATGTATCAGAGATCTGCAGTTCACTTGGCAAGGTAAACAAGCTGGGCAAGTTCATTCCAGATTTGGAAGTGAAAACAAAATCACTACATGACCTCCTCTCTCAGAGAAACGTTTGGACCTGGGGTGCACCACAGGAGAAGTCATTCCCATCACTTAAAACAGAACATCTCTCCACCAACACTGGCATTCTTTGATCCAAACAAAGCAACCGAGGTCTCAGCAGATGCCTTTTCCATTGACGTAGGGGAAGTTCTCATACCAGAGTGTATAGAAACTGGTAGCATATGCATCAAGAGACATGAACAGTGTTACGCTCAAATAGTAAAGGAGATGCTGGCTCTCATGTAGGCTTGTGAATACATCAGCTACTACTTGATAGGCACTAAATTCCTACTGAAAACAAACCACAAGCCACTTGTCAGCTTCCTCAGCTCAACAATCTTGGATGACTTACTCCCACATCTGCAAAGATTCAGAATGAGCCTTCTGTGATACTGTCATGACATTGAACATTTCCCCGCTAAATCTTTCACGACACCAGACACTTTGTCGAGGATGCCATGTGAAAGGCCCTGCCCCGATGAAAGTTACAATTATTACTAAGCAACACTGAGTTTTAATTAAAAACACAAAATGCTGGCAGAACTCAGCAGGCCAGACAGCATCTGTGGGAGGAGGTAGTGACGATGTTTCAGGCCGAAACCCTGCATCAGGAGTTAAGTAACATGGGATGGTCAAGGGGGGATAAGAAGTGGGGGGGAGGGATAAAGTAGAGAGCGAGGAAGTGATAGGTTGGAGGGAAATGGGCTAGGGGGAAGGTGAAGAATTGTGGGAAATAAAAGAGAAAGAAAGGTAGGGCTGGGGGGAGATTATATTGAGGAGGGAGAAAAGAGAGAGAAAGAGAACCAGACTGAAATAATTGATAGGGATAGGGTAAGGGGGGGGTGGGTCAGGGGTATCAACGGAGGTCTGTGAGTTGAATGTTCATGCAGGCAGGTAGGAGGCTGCCTAGGTGGGAGATAAGGTATTGCTCCATCGACCTGCGTGTGGCCTCATCTTGATGGTAGAAGAGGACATGGACAGACATATCGGAGTGGGAGTGGTCTGTGGAACTGAAGTGTGTGGCCACAGGGAGATCCCACCACTGCTGGAGGACTGAGCGCCAGTGTTCGGCGAAACGGTCTCCCAGTCTGCGGCGGGTCTCCCCAATGTATAAGTGGCCACATTGGGAGCACTGGATACAGTATATCACCACAGGTGAAGTGGTGCCTCACCTGAAAGGACTATCTCGAGCCTAGGATGGTGGTGAGGGAAGAAGTGTGGGGGCAGGTGTAGCACTTCTTCCGTTTGCAGGGATGAGTGCCCGGAGGGAGGTCGGTGGGGAGGGATGGGGGGATGAATGGACAAGGGGGTCGCGTAGGGAGCGATCCCTGTGGAAAGCCGAGTGGGGGGAGGGGAAGATGTGGCTGGTGGAGGGACCACGTAGGAGGTGGCGGAAGTTACAGAGGATTATATGTTGGATCTGTAGGCTGGTAGAGTGACCAGGGGTACTCTATCCCTGGTGGACTGGCGGGGGGATGGGGTGAGTGCAGAGGTGCGTGAAATACGGGAGACGTGATGGAGGGCAGAGTTGATAGTGGACGAAGGGAAGCCCCTTTCTTTAAAAAAGTAAGACAGCTCCTTTGTCCTAGAATGAAGGCCTCATCCTGAGAGGAGATGCGGCGGAGGAATTGAAAGAAAGGGATAGCATTTTCCCTGCAGGGAAGTGTTTTAATTATTGGAATACAGTCAGCCCTCCTTATCTGTGAGGGATTGGTTCCGGGACCCCTCGCTGATACCAAAATTCACTGATGCTCAAGTCCTTTATTCAACCTGTCTCAATGCGGTGGACCTTAGGACCTGGCACTGGAGCTCTGAATCCTCAGTGTTTCTGTTCACGAAGATAACCACGATCACGATTGAAATTAAAGTGGAAATAATAAAGGGATCGGAAAGAGGTGAAATGCCATCGGTCATTGGAAAAGCGCTAGGATAAATTGGTTAACGATCAGAACAATTTTAAAGGATAAAGTGAGAAAGGCTCTGCCTCGATGAAAACTACAATTATTATTAAGCAACGCAGTGGTTTAATTATTGTGTTTTGGGATTTTGAGTTTTTGATTCTCCACATCAACCTGGCACGGTGGAGAGTGCACTCAGGAGCGGCCTGTCACTGGCTTCCGAGCCTGGCGCTGACACATACGTTCTTAAGTGTTTTATATGCATAGATAGGTAAAATATATACTATGTACTAAGACAAATGTTTGACTAACTGACACTAAATAATACCGGATGTACCTGTTCCGACTTACTTGATAAGAGCACTTCCGATTTTTTTCAATCCCGATCCACGATAACCCACGCACATCTTCCCGTATACTTTAAATCATCTCTAGATTACTTATAATACCTAATACAATGGAAATGCTATGTAAAATGGTTGTTATACTGCATTGTTTACAGAATAATGACAAGAAAAAATGTCTACATGCTCAGAAAACAAGTGCTGGAAGAGCTCTTCCGGGTTTTCGCGATTTGCGGTTGGTTGAATTCGCGCATGCGGAATTCATGGATAAGGAGGGCCGACTGTACATACATTTCTTAAGTGTTTTATACGCATAGAAAGGTAAAATATATACTATATACTAAGACAAACATTTGACTAACTGACGCTAAATAATACTGGATTTACTTGTTCTGACTTAAAGACGGACTCAGGAACGGAACTCATACATAACCCGGGGACTGCCTGGATACCAAACTCAATAGTCAAATTCACCGAGACTACCAAGGCATGGAAAAATTTCACCTAACTGCAAAATAGTCCTGCAAGATAGGTGATCTGGGCTGAGCATACAGCTCGGAGATGATGTAAAGCAATGTGAAAGATGCAGAAAACTGCACAAAGATCATGCTGAACCTCTCTGTCCCACAGAATTCCCAGACTTCCCACGGCAAACTGCAGACACGGACATCTTCCAGCTGAGAATTTAAAATTAACTTCTCTCTGCAGATTACTACTCAGGTAATATTAAGGTGTTCAAGCTGTCTTCTGCATCCTCAGCAGCAGTTATGCAGCCCCTGAAAGCTGTATTTGCTTGCCATGGAATACCAGAGTCAGACAATGGTCCACAATTCAACTGCTCCCAGTTCAAAGCCTTTGCTAGAGGCTATGAGGTCAAACACCAGACAAGCAGCCTACAATACCCATTGGCAAATGGAGAAGCACAAAGAGTAGTGCAAGCTATTAAGAGTTCCCTACTGAAGGCAAAAGACCTCTACAAGTCACAGCTCGCTTATTGCTCCACACCTCTAGTAAATGGCTGCAGTCCATCAGAGTTGTCAAAGGGCCACAGACTGAGAACAAGCCTGCCCTTTCCTCCTTCCCTTCTCCAACCTCACTTACCAGAACTTAGACAACATGAGAAATTTTGAGGCAACACAGCATGAGAAAATGCATGACCTCAGGAGTGGTGAAGCTGTTTGGGTTTCAGAGCAATGCACCAAAGGATCAATAGTCCGGCAGCAAGCACCATGACCATGTGTGACCAGAACGTCACAAGGTGAAGTCAGGTGGAATAGGCATGCACTAGGTAACCTTCACACTCCACAAAAGGTAGAGGAAGAAATAGAGTTGTCTGATCTTTATGACAAGGATCACTTACCTGAGGCGGACACACCTGATCAAGAATCTCCATCCACTCCAACACTTCCAGAAACCCATACCAGATCAGGTTGTTTATTTGTTCCAAAACAGAGGTATACTTCATAGTCTAATAGGTTAAAGCAAGTGAATAAAGAGACAGAATAATCCTCTCACTTTGTTGGAGTGTTCAGGTAGTCTACCCTGACCTCCATTAGACTTAGTGCTTTTTAAAAGAGTTCATAATGTTGAAAACATTTCACAAAATGAGACTGTTCTGAAAATAAATGGAATTGGTGAAAAAAGGAGGAAAACAAAGAGCATGAAAGCAAAGAGAAAAACAGTTTTAATAGTGGCAACTTTAAAAATATTTATGTATGGAGCTTAAGTTACATACCATGGATAAAGAGAACTGTATGGTTCAAATTCAGTGATTATAATATCAGTGCAATTCTAGAAACAAGAAATACAAACCTAGCTTTCCTTTCTTTCACGAAGGGGAGTTGTAGTGATAGTTAACTGTCTTATTCCTATTCCACTCGATTAGCCACATCCGCTTGAGAGGAGTTCACATACTGTGCACGCAGTGTTACCGATAAAGTTCAGTTGAGTATCCTGCAGTCTGGTGTCCTGGTGTGTTCTACACTATCCCCCAATAACAAACACACTAACCTTTTGTGTACTTTTTAGGTCACCCAGAAATTTAGCTACACACCTTTGCTGAGACTGTCAAAGGACCACAGTAATATCTTCCTAGTGAACAATGCTGTAATATTTTGGTTTAACATCTTGAACTATGCCTGTTGTTTTCTTGAAGTAATTGCATTTTTGGGCTCCAATCGGATCCACCATTGTTATTACAATACTTTTCCTGATCATATACAAATACAATAATTTTGTATTCCCATTTAAATTGCTGTTAGCTTTTCCTCATGCCTAGCCTTTGTCTCAGTTATTTCCTATTCCATCTCCAGCCTGGTGTTTATCACGCTCTCCTTTCCCAGTCTGTTTTACTCTTTATTTCTTTAGATATTAAAGGAATGTTGGCTTTAGTTTCTCTACCTTTCACCTTCTAGACTTCAGACGAAACAATTAGACTTCAATCAATTTCCCAATGTACAATTAACTATTGCCAATCAAGCTTTGAATCCAATTTTCCTGATCCACATTAGTTTTCACTCAGTCTTTTCAATTTCCCTGTCAATTTGCCCCAGATATGCTTCCCACTAGTTGACAGCCTAGAGTGGAGTCCAGATAGTAATCACAGCTTTATGTCTGCTTTAATTTTAATAGGTAGCTTCTGTCCTTGAACATTGCAGGACACTAACACTGTCTTGTTCTATCTACTCATTAACTGCCACTGCCAAGATAAAGAATCATAGATCTATATTGCATAGAAAACAAGTCTTTCGGCCCAGCTCATTAACGCTAACCTAGCTGACTAAGCAAACTAGTCCCATCCACAAGTCTGCAAAAATTGAACGTGCAGTCTGTGGGAGACTGAAAATGCTCTCACTGCAGGAATGAAGTTCAAATTTAATAATTTTGTGAACATTGTGGTGTAATTGCTTGACATGTGTTAATTTTCAAAGTTCATGCACAGTGCCAGATAAGGACACTCAGAGCTACAATGTAGGGGATATATGGTAGCTAAGAGAACAAGTTTCTGCTTTGACTGAGGTGCAATTCCTTCCTTTCTTTCTTTTCTATCGCAGGACAATTTACAATGAACAATTAACCTACTAACTGGCACGTTTTTAGATTGCCGGATGAAGCTGGAGCACCCAAAGCAAAGTGGTGTGGTTCATGGGGAAAACATACAAACTCCTTACAGGTTGCACTGGAATTGAACTCCAAACCCAGAACACCAGAGCTGTAATTAGTGTCGCTACCATGGTGCCCTAAAGCTGTGTTAGCCCTGAACCAGCCGCAAACACACCAGTACACAGGAACACCGGACTGGTGCTCTACTGGGCGTCAGTACAGCCACCAGGAATCAGACAGCCAGGAAGAAATAAAGGTTCATTTATTTTTCCAGCTCAGCCTCGCAATCAGAAGCTTGCATTCAATGTTCTGAGAGCAGCTCCAGTGAGGTGGATTCCACTTTACCTGGCGACATGAATAACCATGGGGACAACCGAGCCCACTCTGAATCATCTGCTGCTTTTACACTCTTGGCCTGTGTGGTGAACTACGTATACCTGTCTGGACACGCCCCCTGCTGACTGCTCCTGTGGCTCCTCCCGCAGACCCCGGCATAAAGGCGATTGAGGTCTGAGCCCGGCCTCTCAGTCTCCAGGATGTAGTATGGTGGTCAACCACTGCTTGTTCCTTCTTCCAGTCAATAAAAGCCGATATCTCGCCTTTGCGTCTCAGAGAGAGTTATTGATGGTGTTTACCCAAAGTGGAGCTTACTGCTGGGGCCTACAATCAGCTACCCAGTGATTTATTCCCGAAACTTAACTTCATTAAAGTAGTAGAAGAGGGCATATATACAAACATACAACAGTTATGTCAGCTCAGCAATCTTGTCTACTAAATGAATCATTCTTATAGACACTTTAGAATCCTGGATGCTTCAGACATTGTAAAAGCCTCATGGGGTTATAAGGTCAACCTTGCCTCTTATTATTTTCCAGAAAGGCTAATATTTTGAGAACAAATGACTCTACCTACTTTTAGTGGTCATTAATAACTCCTTCCTGCAAAAGGTCTCATGAAAGCTCATGTTATTGTGGCCATCTGCCCTCCACAATAGGCCTTAGCAGACGGCACAGCATCTAGTGTTATACGCAATTACCTTCACCCTGCTAGGAGCTTCCATGGCTTCAGCTGCCTGCAGATGGCCTGAAGCTGTTGCGGCTTTTACTCAGCATCAAAGCACATCTGCACCACCTACTGGACACACACAAAAAGGAGAGGAGTGTATTCATATCGTATTTTTCACTAGCTCAGATCTTCCAGGACACTCTAAAGACATTGGGAATGTAGTGATGCAGGAACTGCATTTGACAATATGTGTGGAGCAAGGTCACATAACCAGCTATGTGATCATGGCCAGATAATCTAGTTTTAATGATTGAGGGTTGAATATCAGGGAGATTACTTCTATTGGCAAAGTCTGCCTTGCTGCTATATGCAGTACAATACACAGCTAAATGAACATGCTCTAACTCACATATTAATATTTGATCTCACCTTAGCACAGATATGTTCTATTCAATCCTTCGCTACCTTCTCTACTACCAAAAACAAGCTTGTTCCCTCTCAATAGTTTCAATAGTTCCAGTTAATATCAGAGAAATGTATGCAATAAGCCTCCTGAAATGCTTATTCTTCGCAGATTTCCATGAAAGCAGAAGAGTACCCAAAAGAAAGAGTGGCAGTAAAAATGTTAGAACCTCAAAGCCCCTACCCTACCCCTTCCTCCCAGGCATAGGCAGCAGCAAAGCAATGACTCCCCCACCCCACCTACTTCCACAAAAAGCATCCGCACCTAGCAAGCAATAGTAGAGCCCCCAGTAAAGACCATCATTTGCAGTACAACAAAAAGTAATTGTTCATCTGACAATTCAGCACTCCACAATTCTCCCTTTCACAGTAACAAAACAACTTGCAGATTTGCAACAGTCTGTCACGTCGTCTCTTCTTCCCTGAGTTCTCCGTCTCGAGACTTGGCAACAAACTCTCCCCTACCAGTAAGCGAGAGATAGAGATAGAGAGATAGAGAGATAGAGATAGAGAGAGAGGGATTTGCAGAGTGTAGTGCCTCTGACCACTGATCCGCTGTTCCCAATGTTCTGTTTTCACCCGTGACGCTTCAGTTAGTGGCACTGGCATAGAAAAAAATCATCAACAGAATTGAAAAGGCTGAGAACCCCAAAAACATGCTCATCTTCTAGGCCATGTCCTTCAGATATTGAAAAGCGGTCGTTTGTGAGCCCCCTGGAGAGGGTCCCACCTCTCTTTCCCAGTTCTGATGAATGGTCTCTCATTTGATACATTCTCTGTTTCTTTTTTACATAGATGTAACCAAGCGGCTGACTGTTTCCAGCAAATATGACACTAGGGCTTGTATAGGACCAATAGGAGCTACTGGTAGCGGTACAAATGGTAACTGGAAGTCCAACATTGTTGAACTCAACAATAAAGACTGAAGTATGTGAAAAGCTTGATATAAAGATGAAGTGATGTCCATTTGGATTGGTTTGATGATTGAAAAAAAGTTCAAAGTAAAATTTATTATCAGAGTACATACTTGTCACCACACACATGTCCTGAGATTCTTCTTCCTGTGGGAATACTTAGCAAATCTACAGAACTGCAACTGTAAACAGGATCAATAAACAACAAACTGTGCAAATGCAAATATAAATAAATAGCAACAAATAACAAGAGCATGGAATAGCTAAGGTAAAGAGTCCTTAAAGTGTGAACATCAGTTGTGGGACCATCAGAAATAGAATGAGTGTAGTTATCCCCTTTTGTTCCAGAGCCTGATGGCTGAGGTTAGTAACTGTTCTTGAGTCCTAAGGCTCTTGAACCTTCTACCTGATGGCAGCAGCGAGAAATGGGTGTTGAGGATCTTTTCCACGCCAATGTTTCCCATAGATATGCTAAATGGTTGGAAGTGTTATACCATTTTGTATAACATTCTGCTCAAGGGCATTGGTATTCCCATAACAGGCTGTAATGCATCACACATCTATAAATGTTTGCCAAGGTTTTTTTATGACATGCCAAATCACCACAGACTCCTGAGGAAGCAGAGCCACTCAATGTTCAAATGAGTTCAAATTCATGCTCAACTGAGGAACTCACTGTTCATCTGTAATACAAGGTTGAAATGGCAAGCAACTGGAAGCCCGGATAACAAGTATAAAATGTGAAGAGCTCAGTGTGCATTCATCCAGGAAATAGACATGACAAAGTTATCGCTAAATTCACACTAACAACTTGGGAGATGCAAGCACTAGGATTGCTGTCTTGGGGACTAATCATTGCTGTTGTTAAGCTCACAAAATCATTAGTGTCAGCCAATGTCACAGAAACCTCTGTCACTATCTCCGCACACCACCGGCAGGACCGCCTTACAAGGTAAGCAGCAGTCCTTCACATTTACTTTAAACCCAGGAGACCTCTCCACCATTTGTAGTCAAACTAACTCCTCATCCCACCATGCTACCAAACAGCTAGTCAACATTCTCTTAAAGAGAAGTAAAGGAGAGCATGTCAGGAGCTGCACCAGGCAGACATATAACGGAAGTACAAACCTAGCAAATTATAGATCACAACTGCAAGAGTGCTAAAGCTTGAGCACTATGAAAGATTTCAAAAGCAATGGGGATCTGAGGGGTAATGTTATTTATATAAGAAGACTGGTTGACATTTGGAATGTATGAACAGAAGAGGTGGAAGCATCTGACACAACTAGTAAGCTGAAGGTGAATTTAGCCAGACACTAGAAGGATGTGGATCTAGTGCAGGCAAATGGGATTAGTGTAGTGGGTCAGAAGATCAGAAGGACATGGTGGACAGAAGGACTTTTGCTGATAGACTCGAACATGGATATGGATCTAATGCAATGAATTATATTAAATTTCTGCAGTCCTGGTGTATTGCTGGTTGTGGAGAACTGAATGAGTTAAAGGATTGTGGGCTCCATCAGTACCCAGATGCTCAATGCTGTGATGCCCAAGAAAATGGCCAAAGCAAGGATGAGGTATTTACAATAGCCTTGGGCAGAAATGCCAAGTGAATGAACAATCATTGCTATTTCCTCTTGGTCTTCAGTCAGCCCTTGTAATGTCAAAAACAGATTGGAGATGCTGGATGCAGAAAAGCCCTTCTGCCCCTAACATTGATAGACAGTGGTGCTGTAGACAAGCACTCCAGAACCAGTCGCACCTCCAACAAACTTGCCCGAGCCACCTCCAGCAAAAGTACCAGAGTACATGAAAAGTTACCGAGATTAATGTAATTCAGCCGGTTATCACCCTCTTAGGTTGCTCCCAAGCATGGACAAAGCAATGGCATGTGTCATAGTCTGTGCTATCAGCAACATTTAATTTAAAGTACCTTCATAAGTGCCTTTGTTAATAATACCTTTCAGCGAAGTTGTGACCATCTGCCTTTCATAATTGGTCCACAGGATAATATAGAATGTAGTGATTCAAGTTATATTTAATCACGGTAGATTTAATCATTCTATGGTTGTCATGGTGGTCTGTAGCAATGGTAGTTTCTCCTATCATATCAGCGCCATCTCCTGGTGGCATAAAATATTACCAATTAAGTTCATGCACTGATGGAAATTATGGGACTTGACATTCAATAAGGTATTTCTGGAATGTGAAAACTTAGCAGCCAATTTGTGAAAACAATCAGTTAATTTATTTTAGATATTGACCAGGACATTTTGGTCAAACCTATAAGGGTAACTCTGGAAAGAATTTATGTTTTATGTTGAAGACCCCTCTTCAAACAAGTCTTTCAACTGAAACATTACCTCTCTTTCTCTTTTTGCAAATATTGCTTCCTAGAGTGAGTGTTTCTAGAATTTTCTGTTCTGATTTCAGATTTCCAGCACCTTTTTATTTTCTTTAATAGTGCCATGAGATCTTATATGTCTGCCTTAGATAACAGAAAATGATTTAATGTCCTATCCAAAGGCAAGATTTTACAACTTGACCCAACTGTAATAAGAACTCTGGCAACTTGAGCCATTGTATATAAGATCTTGGTGAGGCCTACTTATTAAAACAAAGCCTATAGAGTCATGGTTTCTCAACAAGTGTGGATATGAGTGTGTGTTATTGGACAATCTGGGTGGGCAATCTAAGATGATGAGCCCTTCCGTTCCATATTTCTTTACAGTCTACTGTGCTCCCTCCAAAGTAGTTGTTCCACCACTGAGCCATCTAACACGAATTCCATTTGGTGTACATAAATCCTATTGCAAGTTCCTTTTGACTGCAGAAATGTAGTTGAAAGCACAAGGAAAACTTAAGGTTAAACAATAATAGGAAAATATAATGCTGGAAGGCATTACTCTGTTGCTGGCATCAGTGAGAAGAGATTCACACCAGAACTGTGTTTCCAGCTTTAGTAAAAACCCTGGACTAAATTTCGCATGCAGTGTTAAGAGACTGCAAATGAAAGCAATTTTGCCCTAATCCTGGTTATACCAATTTTTCAACTACACAGTACTGATTTTCTTTGCATTGTGAGAACAGTTGCCCCTATTTTATGATTATCACTTAGTGCTATTGTTGCAAGTAGTACTTTCAAACTATCAGTATTGAAAGGTCTGTGATGCCCACATTTCCATTTATTAACTGCAAGATATCTTCCATCCTAAAATCCTCAATCCCTCCTCTGTGAATAAGATTGGGAAAGCTTTCTATATTAAAATTATTCCAAAGAGGCAAGCTGGTGTTATTACAGAAAAGCAATATAATCTAAATCGAATTCTAAATGAGCAATTATTGTAATAGTTTTATGCTTCACATTCTGACTGAATCAATGGCAGCTAATTCCACAGAATTCATTCCCATTAAAATCAAATAAAGATATACTTATGGCAAGACTGCAGTGCAGTCTACTTGCTTTTAAGCCACAAAACCTCATAAGTCAATAGATCAGCATGATAATGTGTCTGAAGGTCAATGTCAGCCTTGCTTTATGCATTTTCCTGTGAGACAATTGAAAAACAGCCAGAATGTTCCAGATACTGCTGTGATACAAATATAGAAGGTGAACGAAAATCATATCAGGAAAATATCTGCCCAAAACAGTGCAAGTAGAGTCCATGTTGTCTAAACCAGCCTTATAAAATGGAAGTAGCAATGTTTGATTTTATGTTGGATCTATATGTTTTACATTAATAATCCACAAGATCTTTCAATGCCTTTCTCAGCTGGATAATAAAATCAAAATCCTAAGCAATAGCTTGTGTAAACCACCATCAGCACCACACTCACATCAGTCAAAATGACATATTTCTTATATTAATAAACTGATATAAACAGAAAAGTTAGCAACAATATGAACGATGGTGGGCCTAAATCAGGGCAAATGATTTAGGAACCTGCTAATAACCTTGACGTGCTTCAGTTCTTCAGCTCACTCAGGCCAGGCCAGGCAAGGACAGGAAGAGGACAGACAGGCAGACGGTGAATGGAGTACTTTGAAGAAGTCATCAGTCAGAACTCTCCCTTTGAAAAGAGTGCCTTTGACTTCATCCCACAGCAAGCTATTCAACTCAATCCCAGTGCGTCACAAGTCCTGCTAAAGAATGAAAAGTCTATCTGACAGCTAGAAACCAACTAGGACTACGGAGAAGACAAATTTGGTGCTGAAGCATGATAAAAACCTGTCTCAAATTCATGACCGTAGCTCCCTCATTCAAGAAGGAAAGAGTGTATAAGGATATCAGAGACTCACTAAATATGAATATCTTCAAGAACGTCCTTCCGCTGTCCTTGCCAGGAAAAGTCATCACATAAATCGGCGATAGCAAGTTACTTTGAGAGCACATGCCCACAGTATCATATTTTTCTAAAAAAAATTCTCACACAAGCCATGGTAATCTTTAACAGAGATTCTGATTGATTAATGAATTAATAACAATAATTATGGACTTTTTTAAGGAAAAAGGATGAGCTCAGTTGCTTATTTACTGTATTTGTTGTTTTACTATTAATAAAATGTTAACAAAGATGGATTGAAATAAATGAAGCATTTATAAAACCTGTTTAAACCTACTAATATTAATCAAAGATAAATATTCATGGGGATGCTATACGACCCACAGTTTTTGAATTGAATTGAATTGATTTTATTTCTTAACGTCCTTTATATACATGAGGAGTAAAAATCTTTACATTATGTCTCCATCTAAATATGAAATGTGCAACTTGTAGTAATTTATGATAAATAGTATGTACACCAAGACAGTCGATATAACATAGAAATACAATTGTATGAGCATTAATTAATCAGTCTGATAGCCTGGTGGAAGAAGCTGTTCCGGAGCCTGTTGGTCCTGGCTTTTATGCTGCGGTACCATTTCCTGGATGGTAGCAGCTGGAACAGTTTGTGGTTGGGGTGACTCGGGTCCCCAATGATCCTTTAGGCCCTTTTTACAAACTTGTCTTTGTAAATGTCCTGACTAGTGAGAAGTTCACTTCTAGAGATGTGCTGGCCTGACTGCACCACTCTCTGCAGAGTCATTATTACCAATGAATATCCACAAATGGCAAAAGAAAAGAAATACAAGCAGAGCAAAGCCAACACCAAATGGCTTAATTATCTATTATGCAAATACTGATGTATACAGAAGCCAATACCAAATGGTTTAATTATCTACTATGCAAATACTGATGTATACACAATGTCTGCAAGGATTTCAAAACAAATCATGAAATGTCATGTGTTCTCATAACCTTCTAGCTGGCACCAAGCCAGTGTGGGACTTTTCCCATGAAAACGTCACTGCTTTCACGTTGTAAAAAAGTCTTGCCATCTTGGGCATGGGCAGCATAGGTTCACCACCTCTGACACAGATCCTCCTCATCTGCACCTATCACTGGGAAAAGAGCTCTCCTCAGTATCTGCCCATCAAAATATGCAGTGGTCTTGGCATTCACCACATGAAAAGTCCAGGAAAAAGATAACGAGTAGCAACAACCACTGTACGTGGCCTTTTATTGAGCTCACAAAGTTCTTTGATTCTGTTAACCAAGAGCCGTAATTATGATTTTTTTCTCAAATTTGGTTGTCCTCTTAAATTAATTTCTGTTTCCCCAACACATTGTTTCATTGCAACACAATGAAATGCAAACTGTAATTCCAACCACAGTGTCTACTACAGTATGAATCTGGTTAAACACGAGGGTCAAATAAGATTGTTATCAAACCAACTTCTTAATCTTCCTCTCTGAAGCATCTCCCCTCAACTCCAATGAGATTCCTAGAGGTAGGGCATTGATTTGCAGTAAAGTAGACATGGCAGGAGATCATGCAGCCTCAACATCTCTCTAGACCTGGCGGTGATGCTTCACTCCCAGACGAGATCTATGCATTTTATGCTCGCTTTGAAAGGGAGAATAAAACTGCAGCACCCTGTGATCTCTGTCTTGGAGGCAAACATCAGGCTGTCTTCAGGCGGGTGAACCTTTGTAAGGCAGCAAGCTCTGATGGAGTACCTGGTAAGGCTCTGAAAACTTGTACCAATCAGCTGGCTGGAGTATTCAAAGACATTTTCAATCTCTTACTGCTAGAGTCAGAAGTTCCCCTCTGCTTCAAAAGGGCAACAATTACACCAATGCCCAAAAAGAGCCAGGATAAGCTGCCTTAATGACTGTCATTCAGTAGCACTCATATCTAATGTGATGAAATGTTTTAAGGGGTTGGTCATAGCTGGAATCAAATCCTGCATCAATTTGTCTATTGTCACAATAAGCCTACAGTGAACACAATCTCATTGGCTCTCCACCTGGCCTTGGATCACCGAGACAATACGAATACCTAAGTAAGGATGCTGTATATTGACTATAGCTCAACATTTAATACCGTCATTCCTGTAGTCCTGAACGAAAAGCTACAGAACCTGGGCCTCAGTTCCTCCCTCTGCAACAGGATCCTCAACTTCCTAAGTGGAAGACCACAATCTGTGCGGATTGGTAATAACATCTCCACCTCACTGGCACACCTCAGGGATACGTGCTTAGTCCACTGCTCTATTTTCTCTATATCTATGACTGTGTGGCCAGGCACAACTCAAATACCGTCTATAAATATGGTGATGATACAACCATTGATGGCAGAATCTCAGATGGTGATGAGAGGGCATACGGGAGCGACATTTCAGCTGGTTGAGTGGTGTCACAGCAACAACCTTGCACAAAACATCAGTAAGGCTAAAGTGCTGATTGTGATCTTCAGAACAGGCAAGACAAGGGAACACACACAGTTCTTTATAGAGGGAGCAGAAGTGGAATGTGTGATCAGTTTCAAGTTCCTGGGCATTTATATCTCTGAAGATCTAAATTGGTCTTAGCATATCAAAGCAGCTGTAAAGAAAGAAGGTCGGTGGCTATATTTCATTGGAAGTTTGTGGAGATTTTGAATGTCACCTGAAATACTCAAAAATTTCTATAGATGGACCATGGAGAGCACTCTGACTGGCTGCATCACCATCTGGTATGGGGGGTGGGGTGAGGGCTACTGCACAGTATCAAGGAGTTGTAAAATTAATCGGCTCCATCATGGGTACTAGCCTCTGTAGTATTGAAGACATCTTCAAGGAGCAGTGCATCAAAAAGGCGCATCCATCGTTAAGGAGCCCCACCACCTTAGACATGCCCTCTTTTCACTGTTACCATCAAGAAGGAGGTACAGAAGCCTGAAGGCAAACACTCAGAGACTCAGGAACAGCTTCATTCCCTCTGCCATCCAATTTCTGAATGGACATTGAAACCATGAACACTACCTCACTACATTTTTATATTAACGTTTTTACACTACTTATTTAATTTAACAATTTGATATACATATATACACTTAATACAAGTCACAGTATTTTCCCTGTATTATCATTTGTTGCATTGTACTGTTGCTGCTAAGTTAACAAATTTCAAAACATATACCAGTGATATTAAACTTGATTCTGATTCTGACCAAATTACCCCAACTTCAGTCTTGGATGATGCTTGTTGATGTGTAACTTAGAGAGCAGCTTCAAGTCATTACTCACTGCTTCACTGAAGCCTAGGTTGTAGAGATTGAGAAGACAACATCTCCTATCAACCCACCTGCTACTCCCAAACATACAACAGTAATAAATGTCCATGAAAAGACTATGCAGAATGTGGATTACAATTAAAATCTTCCAAACTGTATCTCAAAAAAGGCAGGCAAAATTCACCAACACTTCCAGTGCATAACCCCATACTCATGGTCCAGTGGGCACCCGTAATCTCTGTCTACCTGTATGCTTAGAAGCCTTAAATTACTGTAGCAGACATATCAGCGAACTGGAGAAATAATGTTGATGTTATTTCTGCAAATTCTTTCAAACATAAAGTGGAAAAATATTAACTTTTTCCCTTTGGAAGGAAGAATAGATGGAAGTATTATCATTTAAATAGAGTGAGACTACAGAACGTTGTGGTGCAAAGAGATTTTGGGGGTCACGGCATATGAAAGAACAATACTGGCACGCAGGTACAGTTATCGTTTAGTGAGGCAGTTGAAAAGCTGAGTTTTATTGTAAGTTGCATGGAGTTTAACTTAAGAAATAGTTCATGCATATTTACAGGACATTGGGGAGATCTTACTTGGCATGCAGATTCAAAGAATGACACACTAGCATCGGAGAGAGTGCAAAGTGCAAAAGTGAATGAGTTGGGTTTATAATCAGTAGCGTTTATAAGAATAAGAGGTGGCTATATTGAAATATATAAGATTTTGAATCTGGTTGGCAAGGTGGATGTTGAGAGGATGTTTTCCCATTTTAAATAGTAAATCACTCAATTTAGATGGAGCTGAAGAGGAATTTCTGGTCAGCTTGTTACTCTACAGGTGTGGGGTCTCATACTTTACAGGTCTGGGGTCTCAATCTCATGGTGGCTTTAAATCTGAAATGAAAAATTCAGGGCCAGTGTGTTACTGACATCATGAGTCAGTACACGCTTCACTTGCTGACCTCCAGTGGAACAGACACATGCCCAGCCTCTACGAGCGCACACCCAAAGTGTCAGCACTGCAAAATCATGAATTTCACTATTTTTTTAAAATGTCTTTGAAAGTAATTTTTTTGGCATCACTCACTCCGATTGGAAAATGACTTCAGATCATTTTGCCACCTCTCTGTTTCTCCAGCATGCAACATTTGCAAAATTTGTGTCTAATTTCTTCAAATAAATCTCCCATATTTGATTGTTTAGATGCCCTTTCACACTTTTGGCTTTACATTCTTCCTCAGGTCTGCCATCAAATTCTATCTGCAAAGGTGATAATGTACCTAATGGAACTTGATTGTCACATCAGCCATCATGAAGAGGGTGGCCTGTATTCACTGTACACACACTCTCTCTCATGATCCGCATAATCCCAGACAAATGTACAGTAGATATGGTTTCCTGGCCTATTTTTTTAGAACTACGACCTACAATCCTGGCCCACCAGTGATGGACATTTTTTGGTACCTCTTAAGGCCACTTGATCTGCTTGGAAGAGGACAACAGACCCTAGAATCTGGGTACCTGCTGATTCTACTTATGAAGTGGGCCACGAGCACAAACCGGGCCTCTTGACCCAGAACTGAGGCAACATGCTGATGACCACTGCCCTATGATACCGAGAGAAAAATAAAAAGGTATTTTAAATTGATTTAAATAATTTAACAAAGAAATTATTTTAAAATAATTTTTAACAAAAATAATACAAATATAATCATTACTGTTAAACACTTAAAAACATAAAATGAATTATAGAAAAATGAACAATTTTTTACCTGATGAAGTTCAATGACCTGGTTCACATTAATGGGGTTGTAGCTGGCCTGGATAATCTCTAAGGAGTCTGGTTTAAAATATTCATAGCCCCTCAGCCCCACAGTGATGTACCCAGTCACAAAGATGGAGGTGAGATGTCCAACTCGACAAACTAATCAAACAAAAAACAATGGAGCCCAGAATGCATGTCTACTTACCTTTTCTTTAGTGAGGTCTCACATATGGCTTGATGGTTATATAATACAACTACTATAGAGACATTCACGGCATAGTAAATTTTAAGTTGTCCCATTCAGACCTAAAGATGTAATGGCTGTGGAGGATTTTTTACTCTTGTGTGATAATGCTTTTTCCCTGATTTGTGGTGGGGTTCATTCTGCTTGGTAGGTGAGGTTTGTGGCTGTGAAACAATCTGAAGTTCTGGGACCTCCTCCATGGTGGCTGGGACTGCAGGAAGTCGTTCCGACAGCTCTGGACAACTTTCATCTCTAACAATTGTCTCTGTCCTCCTCGACTGCTTGACTGTTGTCTCCAGATCACATCAGACATAATCTTCACAGTGTAGGAGAGTAGTCCAGTTCCAAGTACCCACTTTTGATCACCTCTGTAGTCTGTCACCAGGACTGTTGTCCAGAAGTGAAACATCAAACACCCCCCCCCCCCCATTTGAGGAGCTCTTAAATTGCCTCAGCTGTTTGTCCTGCATACACCTTCTGAGATTGGGCTTCAGGAGATCCAAGCAAGAATGCAAGGGACGATTCATCAACAGCATAGCTGCTGATTTGTTGGCTGTGGAGTGTGCTGAGTTGGGATATGCAAGGAGGAAATTAGCAAGTTTCTAATTCAGTGTCAGTGTAGTGTGTTCTGCTGATATTTCTCACAGTACATTCTTTAGAGGATGACTCTGTTGACCACAGGTGGAGTAATAAATGTTGTACTTGGCACTCAACATTGTCTAGGCTTTTAGCCATGTGTGAATTAATTTGTCTGTCTGGTGATGTATCAATTGAATTAATCCAATACAGGTACGTACTTATCTTCCCTTTGAAACATAGCAACCCATCAGAAATTCTGGCAAATACGCATTTTCAAATGTGAAAGTGAGTGAAACTTGGGGCAACTGCCATTAGTCAGCTTTGCCCTTAAATTCAACATGATTAAAAAATAAAAGCTGGTAATGATTCTTCGAGTGAAAGAGAACATCTAGGACCTGGCTTAACATTTATAACTTGTCCAATTTTATCACACTAAAGCAGATGTGCCCAAGCTGGAGTCCACAGACCCCTTGGTTAATGATAGGGGTCCATGGCATAAAAGAACCCCTGAATTGAATGAATTAGGCTCCCGCTCTGCCACGGATAGAGTGAAAAGTGTAAATTAGAGTCTGGAAGCAGTCAAACCAGAAATAGAAATTTAAAAACAAGGAAGAAAATAGGAGAGAGTAAAAGAAATGCATCAACTTTTATTTTCAATGTTACATCTTTAAAATTAGTAACAATTAAAATCTGAAAGAATGAGATTTCACACTTGTATCTGTAAATTTTCAATGTCAAGGTGATTAAAAAAACAGGCTGCTTCCCTCATGCCCTTCTCCAGCCCACACCTTAGTGCCTGGTGCTCACTAGATAATGCTTATCACATATTTAAACATGGAGGAGAAGCCTATCTTCCTGCAGCCAGTTTTATTTGCCCAAACAGAGCTCAATGCAAATCAGCGATGCAGAGGAGCCACTCAGTCTGAATTATCCATGTCGATTACAGCAAACAATGGTGGGGGCCTTTAGCCAGCTGTTACTTTGTTTGTACATTTTGATGAGACAGGTTTGCAGCTTGCTATTGAAACTGCATGATGTTTGGTAATGTGTTCTCTCACATTCTGCTGAATCCACATTGTGCAAGATAATTCTCTAAACCGAAGCTGTTGAAAAATAGGACCAAAAATGTTACCAGAAACTTTACAGGGGGTTAAAGCCTTTGCCTACTCTAGTTCCTGGTACTCAATTGCATCTCAGGTACCCAGTCTCAGGCTCCTTCCTCATGCCCAAGCCCAAGTGCTCCCTGGTGCCCTGGCATTGGGTGGCATTGAACCCAGCTCTGCATGGGACATGTGCCACTGTTGTGTGTAATGCAGTCCTGTCACTGGATGGGGCTGAGGTCCTGGCTGTAGCATTAAATCGACGTTAAGCACCCAAGCCTAGCATTAGATGGTGGAACGCAGCAGGCCAGGCAGCATCTATAGGGAGAAGCGCTGTCGACGTTTCGGGCCGAGACCCTTCGAGTCAGGACGAAGGGTCTCGGTCCGAAGCGTCGACAGTGCTTCTCCCTATAGATGCTGCCTGGCCTGCTGCGTTCCACCAGCATTTTGTGTGTGTTGCTTGAATTTCCAGCATCTACAGATCCCCTCATGTTTGCCTAGCATTAGATGTGCTCTGGGAGCAGGTGCTGAGCAAGAAGAGTTGAATATATACCTCAGTCTTCAGACGCTGCCACCACAGTACTTCTCCCAGTGTATGTAAACTGGATAATAATATCAACAGTCTTTCCTTTTTAAAAAAAATCTGTTGCTCTTCTGGGGTTTGTCATTCCTGACGCTGTAACCTCTGATGGATATACAGAGCAGAAAGCTTCCCGATACAGGGAATTCTTGATGATTTGAGACTGTTTACAGTTCTATCGGCAATTCCATTGACAATGTGACCAACTTCTTATAAGCATTGGAAGATATATTTGATACACAATATTGAACTTCAATGGAATGCTTGAAGTTTTAAGAAATTTTGTGGGGCTGTCTATAAAATAGACAGCTATTCCCTTCGTTTGGACCACTATTTAAAGGTTTCCCAAGTAACTCAAAAATTAGTTATTGTTCCTTTTCAATCTCCCATCTTGCTTCAAGATATAAAACCCTTACTTGCCACCTCACTCGTGACTATTTCCAAGGTCTACTGCATTCAAGTCCATCCCACCCCTGACAGTCAAACTCACTGTTCACTCTCTGTCTGGCACTTAAGTGCATTCCTATTCTGTATTACTGCTTACATTTAGCCAACAAAATGCACCCTGCAAATTCTCTGTCTGACCCATCTCTTGGACAATATCTGACCTGGCCCACTTCACTTGTGTGTTTTTCAACTTCCAGGCTCAAATTTTCCAAGTTCTCTTTGCTTGCTGTCTGCCTTCTACTCAACACAAAGATTTTACATAAGCCCTCAGAACCTCACGACTGGTGCCGGAATATAAAGTCAGAGATCTAGCAATGGATTAGGTAACAACCTAAATACAGACTGGAGAATCAAGAGGAAGTAACAGGTTCTGGGCTAGCAAGCAGTCTCCAGTGGTGTTTCAGAAGAACCACAATTCTTCACCAGTTACTTGAACAGTCCAAACTCAGGAGCTGGAACTTTAATTGAGCAGGTCAGTGGGACATAGAAAATATGGATAAAGATATCAACAGAAGACGGTAAACCAGAACTTGCTGGAGAATATTAGCAGTTCATAAGCAAAAAAAGATTCTGCGGATGCTGGAAATCTTAAGCAACATGCATAAAACACGGGAGGAAATCAGAAAGTCAATCAAATGTTTGGGCCACGATCATTCATCAGGATTGAAAAGGAAGGGAGCAGAACCCGAACAAGTGGGGGGAAAGGGAGGAATACAAGATGGCAGGTGACAGGTAAGACCTAGTGTTTAAAAAAAGAGTGTTAGCCTGAGTTTAGAATAATTTCAGCTTTAGATATTTGATACGTTATTCCACAAACTCATTTGAAGAATGTTCTTAATCCCCAGTCAGCCAATTCTGGAAAGCACTGAAATCATGTCTTAGGTAGTCATTTTGCGCATTATCACAAAATTTTAAAAAAGACCTGAATCTAATATAAAAGCAATCCTGTAGCACTTTTGGATCAATCATTATTGCATCTGATAATAAAATCAGAAGAAGCCATTTACAGTAATGGGCTGCGGAAGGTATTTTGTTTGAAAACTTGGTTCTAATGAAGCTTCATGATTGCTTTAATAAACACAAGCATTACACAGTGCGAGACAGATTCCACACATCAGCAGGTTCTTTGGTCTTGGCAGGCCACTGCTGTTCCAGTGTGCCAGCCAAACATCAAATTTATCTAGCATATAAAAAAACAAATGCAACAATATCTTCAAACCCCACTTATCAACTGATGCAGCCATCATCGGGGATAATCTCAGCCCAGCAGCAACCTGTCAGCAGTAACTGTCCGTCAGCTCCTTCCCGCTGCTGCCAGATTGGAAAGCATTGGTTGTCCCGAAGCAAAATATGCCACTGGATATGATTTATTACAATCAGCATGTGTTGTGAGGCACCAAGATGGCATAATCCCTTTTGCACGTCAACTCTAAATTTAAATGTAATAACACAATTTCCTCTCATTGCTCAGCAGCAACCGAGCTTTCAGGTTAACTCCTTGTCAACCGCTTCTGAGGAGAGTGATTTTCTGTGATTCTTTTAATGCTGAAATGTTGTGCATCTGACCGTGTGTTTTATAAGCGGGCAATCATTTATTTTGCACCTGTCACAGGTGGCGCGAGGATGGCGCTGCTAAGCTCCTAGTGAGCTCATTGACGATGTCCTGTGCACTGTTAAAGTTCCTTAACAGAAAATGGCAGAAAGTGGCCATCCAGCTTTACGTAGCACCGGAAGACAGCTTTAGTCAAGGGCCCACATGAAATGCTGGAGGAACTCAGCAGCTGAGGGAGCGTTTATGGCAAGGTATAAAGAGTCAATGTTTCAGCCCAAGGTCTTTCACCAGGACTGGGTGTCACAATGAAGGGTCTCAGCCCAAAATGCTGACTCTTTATTCCTCTCCATAGATTTTATGTGTACTTTGCTAAATTTCCACCATCTGCAGAATCTCTTATGCTGAGTCAATAGCCAGAGGTTTTGCTGTTTAGTGCTATGGTGGTCATAAAAACTATGTAATGTTCAGAAAGGATGCAAGTACATTAAGTTTAAGGTCCGTGTCAGGGGACTGAATGGCCCACATCTATTCTATTCCCAAACAATGCCCCGTCCACTATAAATTAAAATGAACATAAGCACCTGTGCCAGATCATCTGCTTCAGTTATAATGGCAAAAGTTGACACTGAGTGGTAGAGTGATGAGGGAGGAAGAGGTAAGTTTTTGTGGTCCTATCCTGCCCTTTTTTAGCCCCTGCTGTACCCGACCTGATTATTCATGTTTTAACTTTTCCAATCCATGGAAGTCAAAATAAGCAAACTGTTTGGCAGTGAGGTTCACTCCTGATTTCACCCAGTTATAAGGAGCACTGAGAAAAATGTAGGTTCCTGGGGCCAGTATTCTTAAAAAGACAGAGACTATACATGGATTATGACTTTACAGGGATTATATTTTAAGTGGATGTTCAGCTCAGTCTATAGGTAGTGTATTCTCGTTACTCTGCACACAAAGATTTTTTTTAAATTTTAAAAAATATCATGTAATCTAGATTCATAGATTTTTTGGTCTGATTGAGATTTATGAATATTAATTCTTTCAAATTGTTCCTCCTCTTACTGATCTGTTCTATTACTTGCTTTTCCTCCTTCTAACACCAAACAGATGAAATCAATTGCATTTAATCAGTAAGCATCTGGTTGGGCTTATGAATATTTATAAGGCACAAAATATATGCATGGTTTAGCATAATGGTGGAAATCCAGATTCATTACAAGCTTCTGTTTTTTCTTATGTCTCCTTTCTGAGACTTCCTTACCTCTGGAACAAGGGCTTTGCTTCACAGTGGTCTTAAAATGCCTCAGTAAGGCATTGAGATGGTAATTTATAGATTAAAGGACAAATTCAGTTCCTGACTGAGCCATGTACAGCTTGTTCAGAAAATTTCATTTCAGTGAGCTTGTATTATTAACAGAAGTACTGTGGTGTGGCTGATAACACATGTTGCAGTGCACTTAAAACCATGTGCCTGGCTTAAGCATCCTATTTTAACAGAAAGATGATGATGGTCAACAGTGGTATCAGATAAGGAGAAAGTATTCACACAACTCAAAAGTTCCATGTTTTCTTCCATCATAAAATGAAGCCGTTCTGACAATCAAATCCTCGTATGTTATCTCACAGGGCATTTCCATTCCCTAATAAGTGGAAGGAAACCCATACGTTCATAGGTAGAGCATAATCAAATATACCTCCGTTCTCTGTCTTCTCCTGTCTCCCATTGGGAAGAGGAATAATAGCTTGAGAATAATAGCTACCAGGCTCGAGGACAGCTTCTATCCCTCTGCTATCAGACTTTTAAATAGATGTTCTCAGATGCTAAGCTCTTGAAATCTGATCTCCCTATCTGTCTTATCGTGGCCCTTGGACTTTATTTTTCTACCTGCACTGAATTTTCTTTGGAACTGCAACAATATATTCTGTGTTCTGTTTCTCTTTAACTAAATCAACGAGATTGCAAAAGTAATCAGAATCTGGATTAATATCACTGGCATACATGGTGAAATTTCTTGTTATGTAGCAGCAGTACATCACGATACATAATAATAAGAACTGTGAATCGCAGTAAATACATTTGTGTGTATATATATATTTCAGAAGTTAAATTAAATAATTGGTGCATAAAAGGTAGTGAAGTAGAGCTCATGGTTTCCATGGTCCAATCAGAAATCTAACATCAGAAGGGAAGAAATTGTTCCCGAATTTTTGAGTGGGCACTTGTTCCTCCCCCCGATGGTAACAATGAGAAGAAGGCAAGCTCTGGGGGGATCTTTCATAACAGAAGCCATCTTTCAGAAGCATCACTCCTTGAAGATGTCCTGGACTCTGGGGAGACTAGTGCCCATGATGGAGCTGAACGAGTTTACAGCTGTCTGTAGCCTCGATACTGTGCTGTCCCCCCCACCCCACACCAAACAGTGATGCAGCCAGTCGGAATGCTCTGCACGGTACATCTGTAGAAACTTGCAAGTGTCTGTGGTGACATACCAAATCTCTTCAAACATGATCTGTCTGGATTGCTGGCAAAGCAAAAGCTTTTCACTAAATACGTGTGACAAAATTAAACCACTGCCAATATCAAACTCGACATGGACAGCGTTCAAGGTCAGATTTGAATTGGAGCAGCTGGAGCCGTGAGGAAGCAGCTTGATGAATGGTGCCTTGGTGTTTCAGAAGTTAAGGCTTTGGAAAGACAAATAGAGAAAAACGCGTATTAGGAATTAGTTTGTTGATATCCAACTAGCAAGATCTGAACCCCGTACACCAGCGGTAAGCCCAAGGCCCACCAAACAGTAGTCCTGGTTCTGCACACGCTGCCAACACCAACTGAGCATGTGCAGCCTATTCACTGGTAAAGGGGTTTCAAACTTAGGGCCGAAAACATGTGTTCATCCTGATACTGTGTTTTGACCTAAAATGTAGATAATGTCTTCCCCACCTACAGATGCTGCTCGGCCCTTTGAATGCCTCCAAGCAGATTGTTTGTTGCTCCAGTGTTCAGCATCGGCATTCTCTTGCCCCTTTGTTCTTAGGGTGTTGTGTCATTCGTATGCAGGTCCTGCGGAAGAGAAAAGAAACTTTTGCTAAGAGATGGTTGTCTTTAGCACAAGGGGGTAGGTATCTTCCTGTAGCACCACGTTACTTGGTGTTTATAATCAGCTGAAATATAGGAAGTGTAATGAAAGTATGTGATACAGATGGTGGGTGATAACGAGGTTAATTCCAGACAGCAGCGGCAGTGCAGGAAAACATTTTTAAACAAATCCACCATTATGGAAGTGGTATCTAGAGGTCATGTTGAAATGGACTCTTTTTATTTATTAATTTGCGGGGTGTGGGCATTGCCAGCTGAGCCAGCACTTATTGTCCATCCCTATTGCCCTTGGGAAGGTAGTGATGGGCTGCCTTCTTGAAACACTGCAGTCCCTGAGGTGTAGGTACAATACAGTGCTGTTAAGAAGGTAATTCCATGATTTTGACCCGGTGACAATGAAGGAATGGCAATAAGTTTCCAAGTCAGGATGGTGAGTGACTTTGAGGGGTATTTCCAAGTGCTGGTGTTCCCAGGTGTCTGCTGATCTCATCCTTCTAGATGGTAGTGGTCGTGGGTCAGGAAGGTGCTGCCTTAGGAACTTTGGTGAGTTTTTGCTGTGCGTCTTGTGGATAGAACACACTGCTGCAACTGTCCATTGATGGTGGAGGGATTGGATGCTTGTGGAAGGGGTACCAATCAAGTGGGCTGCCTTGTACTGGATGGTGTCAAGCTTCTTGAGTGCTGATGGAGCTGCACTCATCCAGGTGAGTGGCGAGTATTCCATTACACTCCTGACTTGAACCTTGTAGATGATGGACAGGCTTTGGGGAGTCAGGAGGTGAGTTAAAAGCTGCAGGATCCCTAGCCTTGACCTGCTCTGGTAGCCGTGGTTCTTATATGGCTAGATCAGTTCAGTTTCCTGTCAATAGTAACCCCCAGGATGTTGATAGTAAGGGTTCAGAGATGGTGATGCCATTGAATGTCAAGGGATGATGGCCAGAGCCTCTCTTCTTGGAGGTGATCATTGCCTGGCACTCCTGTGGCTCAAATGTTACTTGCCACTTGTCAGCCCAAGCCTGGATACTGTCCAGATCCTGATGCATTTGGGTGTGAACTGTTTCACTATCTGAGGAGTCATGAATAGTGCAGAACATTGTGCAGACTTCTGCGAACATCCCCACTTCTGACTTTATGATGGAAGGAAGGTCATTGATGAAGCAACTGAAGATGGTTGGTACTAGGACACTTCCCTGAGGAACTCCTGCAGTGATGTCCTGAGGATGAGATTATTGACCTCCAACTAGCACAACCATCTTCCTTACAACATTACAAAGAGGATTTTCGCTTTTATGAAAATTTTCCCCATATAAATTAATGGTTCTTCGCTTTACACCATTTTGGCTTAAGAAAAAATTATCTTTGTAAAGAGGGGGGACCTGTATTTAATATTTCAGTAAGATTGTAAATATATTCTTTGATTAAGCATTCTTTGTTGTTTACATAATTCATTATGGATTATATGTAAGAAATACATAGCATATGCCACCACATTATACGTGAACATCTCACTAAAGAGTCACATGCATTTTGGGTTCCTTTGTTTTCCTTTTAATTAGTTTCTGGAGTTACAAAGCATAACAGTAGTAATGATTAAGTTTTAAAATTAAAAATTTAAATGACTACCTACGTGTTGAAGTACAATACATTTTTCTTCATGTTTGAAGAGAAGCGAGAGAGTTGAGTTAAAAAAGCACTGGTTCATAAATAGTGAGTACCGGGTGATAATAATAATAAATAAATAGAAGCAGAAAAGGCTGGCCCCATCAGAAAGATAGATGCATTTGATTGCACAACGGATAACTGAATGATGTCAACCGAATGAATTGAGTAGTATTTTGAAGCAAATTAAATAGTCAATGAGAAGCAAGTACAAGTCCCAATGTCCCTGGGTGCAATAGGAGGAAAGGCATACAGTTTAACTGCTCCAAACAAACCAACTGAAATGAGCTTTGCTGATATTGTGATGCAGGAACATTTAAAACTAAAATCATTGTTTATTTCCAGACACTTTAGGTTTCATAAGCAGAATCAAAAGGAATGGGAATCCATTTCAGCTTACGTGGCTGAATTGAAGTAATGGTCTGATTATTGCCAATTCATTGAAGGGCTTAATGATGCACTGGAAGATCATTTAGTTTATGCAATCTTACAAAAAGGAACACAACGAAGAAACTTATTTTTAATTTCAGTGGGAACAGTGTTGTTGGTCTCCCTTTTTAGCCAGTGCATCAAAGTCTGGATTTAGTTTTGTTGTGGCGATTCTCAGGATGGATCTGAGGTGTTGGTCAGTTAACTTGGATCTGCAGCTGGCTTTGTTGATGTTCATGATGCTGAATGCCTGTTCACACAAATAGGTCGAGCAGAACAAAGAGTAAAGCGCAAATGTGGAGTAATACGCTGCACCTCAACAAAGGTCAATGTGTAGCGGTGTGCTACATGCAGCGCTAAAATTACGACACGGAGTCGGTAACTGCAGTCGAAGAAAAAAACTTTATTTGAAATCCCCAGCCTCACTTTTAAGCCTCCCTCAACCTGCCCCCCATGGCGCAGAGGCTCCAAAGCTCTGTGCTCGCAAATCCCCGCAGGCTATCTCCCTTAGCCGGAACACTGGCTAATTGTGAGCCGGTTCGGATGTGCCAGGAAATGGGTCGCCACAAATGTATATAGAGTGCATCATCTATTGGGAAAACGCCAGAATTGCGGGGAAAAAATGTTAACAAGCTTTATTAATATAATTTCATCAATTTCTGCGGGCCGGATTAAAAAGCTTAGCGGGCCGCATATGACCTGCGGGCCGTAGTTTACCAATGCCTGTCATAGAGTTATAGAGCGCAAGAGCACAGGAACAGTCCTTTTGGCCCATCTACTCTGTGCTAAACTGTTATTCTACCTAGTCTGATTGACTTGCATCTGTATTATACCTCTCCGTACACCTCTCATCCATGTACTTATCCAAACTTCTCTTAAATGTTGAAATTAAACCCACATCTATCTTTTCCTTTGGCAGCTTCGTCCATATTCACACTACTCTTTGAGTGAAGAACTTCCCCTTAAATATTACACCTTTCACCCTTAGCATACGACCTCTAGTTCTAATTTCATCCAATCTCAGTGGAAAAAGCCAGCTTGCATTAACCCTATCTATAATCATCATAATTTTATATGCTTCTAAGAAATTTCCCCTTATTTGCCTATGTTCCAGGAAATAAAGTCCTAACCTCAAGTCAAGTCAAGTCACTTTTTATTGTCATTTCAACCATAACTGCTGGTACAGTACACAGTAAAAATGAGAAAACGTTTGTAAGGACCATGTTGCTACATGAAACAGTACAAAATCTACACTGAACTACATAAAACAACACAAAAAAACTGCAATAGACTACAGACCTAAGCAGGAGAGCTTAAAGTGCACAAAACAGTGCAGGCATTACAATAAATAATAAACAAGACAATAGGCACAGTAGTGGGCAGGAAGTTGGTGTCAGTCCAGACTCTGGGTATTGAGGAGTCTGATGGCTTGGGGGAAGAAACTGTTATATAGTCTGGTTGTGACAGCCCGAATGCTTCGGAGCCTTTTCCCAGATGGCAGGAGGGAGAAGAGTTTGTATGAGGGCTACATGGGGTCCTTCATAATGTTGTTTGCTTTGCGGATGCAGCGTGTGGTGTATATGTCCATTAATGTGGGAAGAGAGACCCCGATGATCTTCTCAGCTGACCTCACTCTCCGCTGCAGGGTCTTACAATCTGAGATGGTGCAATTTCTGAACCAGGCAGTGATGCAGCTGCTCAGGATGCTCTCAACACAACCTCTGTAGAATGTGATGAGGATTGAGGGTGGGAGATGGACTTCACTCAGCCTTCACAGAAAGTAAAGACGCTGCTGGGCTTTCTTTGCTATGGAGCTGGTGTTGAGGGATCAGGTGAGATTCTCCATCAGATGATCTCCAAGAAATTTGGTTTTCTTAACAATCTCTACCAAGGAGCCGTCAATGTTCAACGGAGAGCACTTGCTCCGTGCCCTCCTGAAGTCAACAACCATCTCTTTTGTTTTGTTCACATTCAGAGACAGGTTGTTGGCTCTGCACCAGTCCGTTAGCCGCTGCACCTCCTCTCTGTAAGCTGACTCGTCGTTCTTGCTGATGAGACCCATCATGGTCGTGTCATCAGTGAACTTGATGATGTGGTTCGAGCTGTGTGTTGCAGCACAGTCGTGGGTCAGCAGAGTGAACAGCATTGGACTGAGCACGCAACCCTGGGGACCCCCGTGCTCAGTGTGATGGTGTTGGAGATGCTGCTCCCAATCCAGACTGACTGAGGTCTCCCAGTCAGGAAGTCTAGGATCCAGTTGCAGAGGGAGGTGTTCAGGCCAAGTAGGCTCAGCTTTCCAATCAGTTTCTGAGGGATGACTGTGTTGAATGCTGAACTGAAGTCTATGAACAGCATTCGAATGTTAGTGTCTTTTTGTCCAGGTGGGTTAGGGCCAGGTGGAGGGTGATGGCAATGGTGTTGTCTGTTGAGCAGTTGGGACGGTACACAAACTGCAAGGCGTCCAGTGAGGGAGGCAACAGGGTCTTGATGTGCCTCATGACGAGCCTCTTGAAAGACTTCATGATGATGGATGTGAGTGCAACGGGACGGTAGTCTTTGAGGCAGGACACTGAAGACTTCTTCGGCACGGGGACAATGGTGGTGGACTTGAAGCACGTTGGAATGGTGGCGCTGCTCAGGGAGATGTTGAAGATGTCAGTGAGAACATCTGCTAGCTGGTCTGCACATCCTCTGAGCACTCTGCCAGGAATATTGTCTGGTCCAGCAGCCTTCTGTGGGTTAACCCTGCACAGGGTTCTTCTCAGATTGGCCACAGTGAGACACAGCACCTGGTCATTTGGAGGAGGGGTGGACCTCCTCGCCGCCATGTCATTTTCCACCTCAAAATGAACGTAGACGGTGTTCAGTGCATCTGGGAGTGAAGCATCACCCGCACAGTCTTCTGATGTTATCCTGTAGCTTGTGATGTCCTGGATGCCCTTCCACATGTGCCACGTGTCGCCGCTGTCCTGGAAGAGACTGTGGATTTGCTGGGCGTGTGCATGCTTTGCCTCTCTGATGGCTCTGGAGAGCTTAGCCCTCGCTGTTGTTAGGGCTGCCTTGTCGCCTGCTCTGAAGGTGGAGTTATGGGTCCTCAGCAGTGCACGCACCTCCAAGGACATCCATGGTTTCTGGTTAGCACGTGTAGTGATGGTCTTGGACACAGTGATGTCATCAATGCACTTGCTGATGTAGCTGGTCACTGATGTCATGTACCCTCTAAGTTGGTAGAGTCACCTTTTCAACCTTTACTGTAACTCAGGTCGTCAAATCCAGGCAACATCCCTGTAAATATTCTCTGCACTCTTTCAATCATATTGATATCATTCCTGTAGATAGGTGACCAGAACTGTACACGATACTCAAAATCTGGTTTCACCAACATCTTATACAACTTCAACATAATGTCCAAACTCCTGTACTCAATGTTTTGATTTGTGAAGGTCAATGTGCCAGAAGTACTCTTTATGACCCTATCTAACTGTAATGCGACTTTCAAGGAATTATGGATCTGCGTTCCCAGATCCCTCTGCATTCCTCAGGGCTCCGCTGTTCTATGTGCAAATCCTACCCTGCTTTGTCCTCCCAAAATGCAACATCTCACACTTGTCTGCTTTAAATTCCATCTGCCATTTATAGCCCATTTTTTCAGCCAGACTTGCTTCTCCATTAAACATTTGATGCTTGACTAACAATAACAATAAACCATTTAGTAAGTGAATCTAAAACAGATTAGATGATTAGCAACTTTCTTTATCCTGAATGCCTTTTGGGAAGTGCCTGAGAAAGGAACATGCAGCCAGGACTCCACTGAGTACAATGGATTCCAGTTAATTGTGAGACATCAGGACCAATATATATTGGCTCAACTAAATGGCTGCACCAATTAGCTGAAGTTTCATGAAAATTGTTAAAAAGATATCAGAAAGACAACCATTTAACTGAGCAACAAATTATGTATTTAAATGAAATGCAAAACAACTTTGAACACTACCGATGCTACAGTTTGGACAAAAAAAGTGGCAGATGGAACACAATGTTGGGAAATGTGTGATATTGCATTTGGTAAAAGGAACAATACTGTGGATTATTATCCAAATGGGGAGAAAATTCAAACATCAAAGGAGCAGAGGGATTTAAGAGTCCTCGTGCAAGACTCCCGGAAGGTTAATTCACAGGTTGAGCCTGTGGTAAAGAAGGCAAATGCAATGTTGGCATTTATTTCAAGGGAAATAGAACATAAAAGCAAGGAGATAATGCTGAGGCTTTATAAGACACTATTCAAGCTGCACTTGGAGTATTGTCAACAGTTTTGGGCCCCATATCTCAGAAAGGATGTGTTGTTATTTGAGAGAGTCCAGAGGAGGTTTACAAGGATGATTCCAGGAATGAAGGGGTTAACATATGAGGAGTGTTTGGCAACTTTGGAAGGTACTCACTGAAATCTAGAAAAATGTAGGGGGATCTCATTGAGACCTACCGGATATTGAAAGAACTAGATAAGGTGGATGTGGAAAGGATATTTCCTATGGTGGGGGTATCCAGAACTAGAGGGCACTGCCTCAATATTGCAACTTTTAGAACAGCAGTAAGGAGGAAATTTTTAGCCACAGAGTAGTGAATCTGTGGAATGCTCTGCCACAGACCACGGTGGAGGCGGTATCCATGGGTATATTTAAAGCGGAAGTTGATAGTCTCCTGATTGTTTATGGCATCAAGTGATGTGGTGAGAAGGCAGGTGTATGGGGTTGCGTGAAATCCAGGACCAGCCATGATGAAATGGCAGAGCAGATTTGATGGTTGAATGGCCTAATTTTGGTACTATGTCTTATGGTCTTATGACTGTTCATACCACTACACCCAGACTTCTGAAATTCAGAGAATGGACCTTTCCCAGTGCAATGGCTTTTCCACTTTAAAAACTCTCCTGCATAAGTTTTACTGTCTTCATCGGATACAATGGAAAACCAACACACTGTCATGTTCTTTTGATTTACTGTAACTTATCCAAGTTAGCCCAGATACCTAGTGCAGATGATGGACTGTGTCATATAATGCTTTTGACGAATAGATCCTCCAAATCTTCATTTTCATTGTAATATTCAAGATCATTGCTGATACCTTCAAATTCTTCATATTTTCTAACTTTTTAAAGAAGTTTAATTTTCACTCCCAGTCATTCCTGACATCTCCAGGCTTGAATGCTTGGAACCTCAGTGAGTAAACAATTCTAAGATATCTTACTGCATATTTCTTGCCAACTATCAGTGATAAAAAATCACTTATTTTTGAAGGGAAACACACACAACTGACACTATTTCAAAATTAAGCATTTTAAGCACAGTTTAGTGTCTAACGGCCATACAAGTTCATGTGACTGACGCAAATTAGAAACTGTTCACCAACAGTTTCCTGTCCTAATTAAGCAGCATAGTGTGCCAACGAACAAAGGGAATCCTGACTATTTTCTTAATTAGTTTTTGTTCTTTAACAGTTGGTCTCAGTTGTTCAGATGGGGATTTAAGTGCCGGGCCAGATTGAAAATGTCAGGGTGGCAAGGAGCAAGCCAATTCAGATCACTGCTCAAAGAAGCAGAACCTGTTGTTTGGATGGAGAGTTAATTGTCGGATCAGATTGAAAAGGTCAAGGTGTCGGGGCTCGATGCGAGGTATGGGCTGATTAAGACTGCTATTCCACGACATTTTCTCAGCTCTGCAGTGAACTATGAGCCTCAGACTCTCTTTGTGAACTTCAGTTCAGAAGCGTTATTTGCTTGAGGTTACTCTTTGCATGATGGTTTTTAATTGCACACTGGGTGTTCGATGGTCTTCTTTTCATTGGTTATTCTACTCTTTTATTTTCTCATGGGCATGAAGTGTTTTTTTAATTCTCCACACATTGTCCATTAGACAGCCTTTTTCATATACATGGGTTTGATTTTTGGGGTTCTTTGTTTCATGGAATCTCAATGTTGTATAAAGTATACATACTTTGATAATAAATTTACTTTGAACATGAAATAAGCAGCTGCCCTGTTTAACCAATAGACCAATTAACCTTAATTCACTGTATATAGAACACAAGAATAGCTCCATCAGCCCAATTAGGCTGGGGGTTGAACGAAGATGGAAGCTTTCTAGAAAGTGAAGAAAGACCGAGAAAAACACTATATGTTCAACAACAGGAAAAAAATCATGTGAAATGTCAAAGGTAGAAAGGTCAGACTGTCATGTTACATGAACCAGTGGGCACAGACTCAAAACAAAGATGAGAAGGAATTTCTTTAGCCAAAGAGTAGTGAATCTCTGGTATTTTGCTCTGTGTGTGTGTGTGTGTGTGTGTGTGTGTGTGTGTGTGTGTTAGAATGGCAGACCAGACTAAATGGACTGAATTGCCTAATTTGCTACTATGTCTTATGGTTTCATGATCTTGTATGATTAGTAATGAAAACAAGATAACAGCAGATGGCGCTGGAGACCAAGTAAACCTTAAGTCTCTCCTTGCATCTCACAGGTCATCATCAAAAAGTGATTGAATTGAATGAATTAATCTGACACATAGTTACTTTTATGTAAGCAGACGTAATGTGCACACATTACAAGTGTCATGAAATAAACAATCAATTAATTTTTGAGTGATGAAGGCCACGGAATGGAGATAGAGCACAGAACAAAGAACAGTACTGCATAAGAACAGGCCTTTCATCCCACAATATTGTGCCAAAATAAGTAAGTTAGTAATCAAATGGCCAGCTAAATCAGCCCTTTCTGCTATACAATGTTCATATCCTCCTGTTTCGCTCACATTCCTGTTCCTATCAAAATATCTCTCCTTAAGCTCATCTCCCCTTGTGAAGCCTGGGCCGTCAGCAGCTCCTCAGAGACCTCCGTCCTGAGCTGATAGAAAGTTGATTGAGCCTGTGGCTGCAGCTTTCACCACATGGCTTCATATGTCTTCTATCCAAACATCCTTCCTCTCCCAGGAATAAGGTCTTTGGAGCTTTGGAGCTGCTAGCCCCATGCCCAAACCTCGCTCCCTTTCCATGGCAGAGTTTAAATTAATGTATTTGCCTCTAACGTCACCCCGGGCAGTGAACTCCAGGCACCCACCATTCTCTGTGTAAAAAAACCTGCCCCTCACATCTCCTTTGAAATTAACCTCTCATCTTAAATGCCCACCTTCTGGTATTAGACATTTCAAACCTAGGAATAAGATACTGTCCGTCTACTCTATCTATGCTTCTTATAAAACTATAAACCTCTATCAGATCTTCTCCTCAGCCTCCACCACTCCAGAGAAAGCAACTCAAGTTTGTCATAGCATAGCCTCTAATCTAGGCATTTTGGTAAACCTCTTCTGCACCCTCTCCAAAGCATCAACATTTTTCCTTTCATGGGGTGATCAGAACTGTATGCAGTAATCTAGATGTGGCCTATCTAGAGTTTTATAAATCTGCAACATAACTTCCTGACTTTTGAAATCAGTGCCTCGATTAATAAAGGCAAGCATGCCATGTGCCTTTTTAACCACGCTAGCAACCTATGTAGCCACTTTCAGAGAGCTAAGAACTGGACCCTAAGATCACTTTGGTCATCAACACTCTTAAGTGTTGTCCTTAACAGAGTACAGTCTCTTCACATTTAACCTACAAAGGTGCAGCACTTCACATATGGCCAGATTAAACTCCATCTGCCATCTCTCTGCCCATATCTGGAATTGATATATATTCTGCTGTTTTTGGATTGGCAACATCTCTACCAGAACCTCCATCAGCACAGGTGCACCAGAAGGTCATGTACACAGCCCACTGCTCTATCTGTTTTCCACTTACGGCTGTGAGGCTATACACAGTTCCATTGCCATATTTAAATTTGCTGACAACACCACTGCCATTGGCCAAATCAAAGGTGGTGACAAATCAGCATATGGGAGAGATATTGAAAATCTGGCTAAGAGGTGCCGCAACCATGACCTCTCACTCAATGTCAACAAGATAAAGGAGCTGATTATTGACTTCAGGAGTGGGGAATCTGGAGCCAATCCTCATCAAGGGATCAGAGGTGGAGAGGGTCAGCAACTGTATATTCGTTGCTGTTATCATTTCAGATGACCTGTCCTGGGCCCAGCATGCAAGTGCAATTACTAACAAAGATGGAGGCACTTCTGCTTCCTTAGAAGTTTGCAAAAGTTTGGTTTGACACCTAAAACTTTGACAAACCTCTATAGATGTGTGATGGAGAGTATATTGACCGGTTGTATCAAAGGTTTCAATGGAAAATTTAATGTTAGAGAAATGTATACAATATACATCCTGAAATTCTTTTTCTTCGCAACCATTCACGAAAACAAAGGAGTGCTCCAAAGAATGAATGATAGTTAAATGTTAGAACCCCAAAGTCGCCCTCAGCTCCCCCCATCCATGCGTAAGCAGCAGCAAGGAAATGATCCCCCTCCCCCATCAGCAAAAAAAAAGTATCGGCGTCCCCTCACCAAGCACTCAAGTGTGCAGCAAAGCATCATTACAGACACAGACTTGCAGTACCCCAAAGTCTACTCATTCACCCAGTAATTTGACAAACCAGAGGCTCTCTCTCACTAATAAGAGGAAAAAAAGATGTCTCCATTTCATAGCGAGAGGGGAGACATAACAAAACAACTCTCTGATTTACAATGTTAAAAATCCATTGCGTTTCTTTTTCCGAGCGCTGTGCACGAAGAACTCGGGGTCTCTGGACACAAAGCCAGCAGCCAGCTTACTGCTTTCAATCTTCTGTTCTCCCACAACACACCGATTTCCTGCAGAGGCACCAACCTCGAGTCTGCCTGCGTCTGGAGACGCAAAATCCTGAAACTACAAAGGTGAACTAATCTTCTAGGCCATGTCCTTGGTATATCGAATAACAGCCAGTCGTGAGACCCTGAGAATGGGTCCCATTCCCAGAAAAAACAAAGTCAGTGTGTAACTCCAGGTCTGGGTCTTCAAAAGGACCCAGAAAGAGAAAAATCCAGCTGTTTCTGAAGATGTGAGCAAAGGAATTGCTGTTAGGCACCACCATCCCACCTAAGCTCCAAAGTCTTTGAATGGAAAGTACTACAAAACTTAGTGGATCTAGCTGAGTCCATCATGGGTATAGTCTTCCCCACCATTGAACACATCAACATGGAGGGCCATCACAGGAAAGCAGCATCCAATATCAAAACCAGGCCATGTTCTCTTCTCGCTGCTGCCATCAGGAAGGAGGTACAGGAGCCTTCGGATCCAGAGCACCAGATTCAGGAACTGTTAATACCCCTCAACCATCAGGCTATTGAACCAGAAGAAATATTTTCACTCAACTTCATTCACTCTCATCACTGACTGTTCCCACAACCTATGCACCTACTTTCAAGGACTCTTCATCACATGTTTTTGGTATTAATTGTTTATTTATTCTTGGTGTTATACATAGAAGAATAGAAAACCTACAGCACAATACAGGCCCTTTGGCCCACAATACAGTGCTGAACATGTACTTACATTAGAAATTACCTAGGGTTACCCATAGCCCTCTAATTTTCTAAGCTCCATTTACCTATCCAGGAGTCTCTTAAAGGACCCTATCGTATCCGTCCCCACCGCCATTGCTAGCAGCCCATTCCATGCAGTCATCACTCTCTGCATAAAAAACTTCCCCTGACATCTCCACCGTACGTACTTCCAAGCGCCTTAAAACTGTGCCGTCTTCTGTTAACCATTTAAGCTCTAGGAAAAAGCCTCTGACTATCTACATGATCAATGCCTCTCATCATCTTATATACCTCTATCAGCTCACCTTTCAACTTCTACAGCTCCAAGGAGAAAAGGCTGAGTTCACTCTACCTATTCTTATAAGGCATGCTCCCCAATGCAGGCAATATCCTTGTAAATTTCCTCTGCATCCTCTCTATAGTTTCTACATCCTTCCTGTAGTGAGGGGACCAGAACTGAGCACAATACTCCAAGTGGGGTCTGACGAGGGTCCTATATACAGTAGTTGTAACATTATATCTTGGCTCTTAAACTCAATCCCATGGTTGATAAAGGCCAATGCATCGTATGCTTTCTTAACCACAGAGTCAACCTGTGCAGCAACTTTGAGTGTCCTATGGACTCGGACCCCAAGATCCCTCTGATCCTCCATACTGCCAAGAGTCTTACCATTAATACTATGCTCTGCCATCATATTAGACCTACCAAAATGAACCATTTCACACTGATCTGGGTTGAACTCCATCTGCCATTTCTCAGCACAGTTTTGCATCCTATCAACGTTCCACTGCAACACCTGACAGCCCTCCACGCCATCCACAACATCTCCAACCTTTGTCTCATCGGCAAATTTACTAACCCATCCCTCCACTTCCTCATCCAGGTCATTTATAAAAATCACGAACAGTAGGGGCTTCAGAACAGATCCCTGAGGCAAACCACTGGTCACCGGCCTCCATGCAGAATATGACCTATCTACAACCACACTTTGCCTTCTGTGGGAAAACCAGTTCTGGATCCACAAAGCAATATCCCCTTGGATCACATGCCTCCTTATTTTCTTAATAAGCCTTGTATGGGGTACCTTATCAAATGCCTTGCTGAAATCCATATACACTACATCTACTGCTCTACCTTCATCAACATGTTTAGTCATATCCTCCAAAATTCAATCAGGCTCAAAAGGCATGACCTGTCTTTGACAAAGCCATGCTAACTATTCCTAATCATACTATGCATTTCCAAATGTTCATAAACTCTGCCTCTCAAGATCTTTTCCATCAATTTACCAACCACTGAAGTAAGGTTCACAGGTTTATAATTTCATGGGCTATCTCTACCCACTTTCTTGAATAAGGGACAACATCTGCAACTCTCCAATCCTCTGGAACCTCTCTCAACCCCATTGATGATGCAAAGATCATTGCCAGAGGCTCAGCAATCTCCTCTTTTGCCTCCGACAGTAGCTTGGGGTACATCTTGTCTAGTCTTGGAGACTTATCCAAGTTGATGCTTTCCAAAAGCTCCAGCACATCCTTATTCTTAATGTCTATATGATCAAGCTTTTAATCCACTGTAAGTCATCCATACAATCGTCAAGATCATTTTCCATAGTGAATACTGAAGCAAAGTATTCATTAAGTGCCTCTGCTATCTCCTCTGGTTTCATGCATACTTTTCCATTGTCACACTTGATTAGTCCTATTATCTCATGTCTCATCCTCTTGCCTTCACCTACTTGAAGAATGCCTGGGGGTTTTCATTAATCCTGCTCACCAAGGCCATCTCATGGCTCTTTCTGGATCTCCTAATTTCTTTCTTAACCTCCTTCCTGCTAGCTTTATAATCTTTTAGATCTTTAACATTACTGCATTTATGAAACTTCCATAAACTTTTCTTTTCTTTTTGACTAGATTTTCAACAGCCTTTGTACACCACGGTTCCTGTACTCCACCATCCTTTCCATCTCGTTGGAATATATCTATACAGAATATCCCCTGAACATTTGCCACACTTCTGCCACACATTTCCCTGATAACATCTGTTCTCAATTTATGCTTTCAAGTTCCTGCCTGATAGCTTCATATTTCTCCTTACTCCAATTAAACTCTTTCTTAACTTGTTTGTTTCTATCCCTCTCCAATACTATGGTAAAGGAGATAGAATTGTGATCACCATCTCCAAAATGCTCTCCCACTGAGAGACCTGACACCTAACCAGGTTCATTTCCCAATATCAGATCAAGTATAGCCTCTCCTCTTGTAGGCTTACCTGCATATTGTGTCAGGAAACCTTCCTAAACACACCTAACAAACTCTGCCCCACCTAAACCCTTTGCTGTAGGGAGATGCCAATCAATTCTTGGGAAATTAAAATCTCCTACCTCGACAACTCTGTTATTGTTACACAATTCCAGAATCTGTTGCCCTATCTGCTCCTCAATGTCCCTGTTGCTATTGGGTGGTTTATAAAAAACTCCCAGAAGAGTTATTGAACCCATCCTGTTTCTAACTTCCACCCACAGAGACTCAGTAGACAATCCCTCCGTGCCTTCCTCCTTTTCTGCAGCCGTGACACTATCTCTGATCAGCAGTGCTATGTCCCCACCTCTTTTGCCTCCCTCCCTGTCCTTTCTGAAACATCTAAAGCCTGGCACTCTAAGTAACCATTCCTGCCCCTGAGCCATCCAAGTCTCTATAACGGCCACAACATCATAACTCCAGGTACTGATCCACACTCTAAGCTCATCCGCTTTGTTCATGATGCTTCTTGCATTAAAATAGACACATCTCAAACCATCGGTCTGAGCGTATCCCTTCTCTACCACCTGCCTGTCCTCCCTCTCACACTGTCTCCAAGCTTTCTGTATTTGTGAACTAACCACCCCTTCCTCTATCTCTTCAGTTCAGTTCCCACCCCCAGCAATTCTAGTTTAAAGTCTCCCCAATAGTCTTAGCGAACCTCCCTGCCAGGATATTGGTCCCTCTTGGATTCCATCCTTTTTGTTCAGGTCATGCCTGTCCCAAAAGAGGTCTCAATGATCCAGAAATCTGAATCCCTGCCCTCTGCTCCAATCCCTCAGCCACACATTGATCTTCCACCTCACTCTATTCCTATTCTCACTGTCACGTGACACAGGCAGTAATCCCAAGATTACTACCTTTGTGGTCCTGCTTCTCAACTTCCTTCCTAACTCCCTGTAGTCTATTTTCAGGACCTCATCCCTTTTCCAGCCTATGTCATTGGAACCAATATGTGCCACGACCTCTGGCTGTTCACCTTCCCACTTCAGGATATCGTGGACATGATCAGAAACATCCTGGATCCTGTCACCTGGGAGGCAAACTACCATCCGTGTTTCTTTCCTGCATCCACAGAATCGTCTGTCTGACCCCCTAACTATAGAGTCCCCTATCACTGCTGCCTTCTTCCCTTCCCTACCCTTCTGAGTCACGGGGCCAGACTCTTTGCCTGTGGTGCGGCCACTTTTGCTTCCTCCAGGTAGGCTGTTCCCCACAACAGTACTAAAGCAGGAGTACTTATTGTTGTGGTGTACAGCCACAGGGGTATTCTCTAGTATCTGACTCTTGCCCTGACTGGTACCCACTTATCTGTCTCCCAAGGCCGCAGCGTGACTACTTGCCTATAGCTCCTCTCTATCACCTCCTCACTTTCCCTAACCAGACAAAGGTCATCGAGCTGCAGCTCCAGTTCCCAGACTTCCCATATCTGACACCCAGTACGGAACACCGACCTCACAGACATACTTCCTGTTTCGATTCCTCATAGGCAACATACCTCACCTCGAGCTGTTATTGCCGAAGTCCAAATAAGCCTAAGCACTACCACTCTGCCTCAGACCACTCCGTCGATGACCACTCCGCTAGGCAGTTTCTCCCTTTTATGCCCAAACCTTCCCTGCTATTTACCTCACAATTGGTGTTCCGGTTATAGCCGCTGATAGGCCACGTACAACGGACAAACACTCTTGAAGTTCCCTTTTAAAGAACCTCTTGGTAAAGCTCTGTTGATGCCTCTAATAGGCCACGTACAATTTTTGTATTTTCTCAGCTTAAGCTAGGAAAACCTGAGGTACAAGTATTGCCAAGCACACTCATTTCTCAATTGCTAGGAGCAATTGGATCATTCTAGTGGCTTTCTGAAGATTTACATAAGCTTTGCTGTGTAGGCCTAATTGCTTAATGCTATTGTGCAATGACTTTGCGATGATACCAGTTGTAGATATTACTATTGGGACAATGTGTACCCTGTTCATATTCCATAGATTTTCAATGCCTTCTTTTAATTCAGTATATTTCTGGTGTTTTTCTCTTATTGATTTCTGTAAATTATGTGTGCTTGGAATGGCTATATCTATTCAGTAACACACACAAAATACAGGTGGAACACAGCAGGCCAGGCAGCATCCATAGGGAGAAGCACTGTTGACGTTTCAGGCCGAGACCCTTCGTCAGGAAAGGAAAGATGGTAAGAGTTTCTATTTTAACACAAGATTTTGGTGAATGATGTTTGCCACTTTATTGTTCCTGTGTAAGTAATCAGATTGAGTTAAACTGCTGCAGGATCCTTTAACGTTTTTATTCTTTCTATTTCTCCTTATATTTATATTTGTACACTTGTAAGACTACTGTGACATTGTAATTCCCTTTGGAAACAATAAAGTATCTATCTAATGTGTTGTATTGCTTCTGGTTTCACTTGACACTTTCTGCATTTATTGTCTTGAATTTATCGGTCTTTTTTAATGCATTCTTCATCATGTTTTGTGTTAACCACCTGGTCCTGTATCACCCCTCAGTTTCTAGAAAGAGGTCTTTAACACTGAGCCAAGCTCTCAATGTTTCCTTGATGACATCTAGTCTCAAATCATGGGGATGTTTCCCATGCTCTTCCATTGGTTAACTTTTTTTCTTCTGTTGTGATAATTTATTCTTTCTTCTGGATTGTGGTTTCATTTAAGTTGAGTGATGTGTACTTCTCAGAACTGCATATGTTCACACAAAGCACAGAATCATGTCTTCATTAGACATTTTATCTGAACTTGAGCAATTTTTTTATGTCTGTATCCCTCTTCCTCCTTCTATACAATGTCGTGTTAATCTAAGTGCATTTGAGTGTACATAACATTTTCTAAAACTTGTCACTTCAATTCTTACCTCTTTAAAAATTTTTCAGATCAACTTTGGACCAGGATATAATGCCAAAAGAAAAAGTTAATGTGGGTATAGCGAAAGTGTTCATTGTTTTTGTTATATGTTCACTATTGAGCTCTGTTTGGCAGATTTTCTTATGGTTTAATGTAAATTCTGTTGAAAGTGTTCCCTTTATTGCACTATGATCTATCTTCTTGGCTTGCTGATATCCCAGATACATGTATGTTTCATATTCATGCATCAATTGTATTGTACCCTGCTGCTCTGGTTTATATTCTACTAGTTCTATTGGGCCATTCTTCATGTTTAATTTTCCATCACTCATCTGGTCCAAAGTTTATGTTTATATCTTCAAAAAATTGTTCTACTCTTTGAATTAATTGTTTTAGCAATTTCATCATTATTATTATTATTTTCTTTTTTTTGTATGTCTACAGTTCATTGTCTCTTGCACATTGGTTGTTTGTCTGTCCTGTTGGGTGCGGTCTTTTTGTTTCTTGGATTTACTGTGGATGCCCGCAAGAAAACAAATCTCAGAGTTGTATATAGTGACATCCTGTATGTGCACTTGACACTAAATTTGCTTCAAACTTTGAACTCTGCTTGAAGTGTCTGATTGAACCTTTTATCTGGATGGCAGCACCGTTGACAGTGCAGCACTGTGCCTGAAACACACTTGCTCCCAATGAGTGGCATTAATAGAGCTAGACATGGACATTTTAGTGGAGGCTTTAACTATACATTTCCTGGAGTAGGCTCGCTCTCTCCTTCTCAGCTGCTCAACTCTTCATTGAAACAATGCTCATTATGTCAGAGAAACAGCAATTAGTGTGTCATCAAAAGCATTCCTTCCTCTCCTGTCCGGTGGAAAAATCTCACACACTGTGAGCTGGGAATGAGACTGAGTGGCTACCCACCCCTTTGTCAGCTGAGTATCCTGGTGTCTGATTGTAATGAAAATATTTAAAAAATCTGTTCCATGCTCTTTCTGATTCCGCAAGGGGCATAAGTGTATGTATTCACAAACAAAGGAGTGACTGTACATGTGGTAAACAAATGGTTAATGAAATTGCAGTGCAGAAAAGAAATTA
Source organism: Hypanus sabinus (assembly GCF_030144855.1). Lineage (NCBI taxonomy): Eukaryota > Metazoa > Chordata > Chondrichthyes > Myliobatiformes > Dasyatidae > Hypanus > Hypanus sabinus. Next base: position 44,272,199 of record NC_082724.1, on the reverse strand, counting down.
ATAATTATCATCCACTGAATGCTTATCTGCAGAATACCAAAGAAAACCATAGATCTCAAAGCTTTCAATATAGCTTCTCTCTGTCTCATCCTCTTGACATACTTATCCCTATCTTCTCCAACTCCTAACATTGGCACTGGCCAAGACCAAGCTAAAGAGAAGACTCCCCCCCCCCCCCCCACCACACACACACACACAAAGAAAATGGCATTTTTATACCCTTCAAGATCCCTTAGTCCCTTTGACTTAACTCTTTTGCCAGTACTTTCCCATGACAGGGCACCATTTAGTACCTGCATCTGCACAATGAATTCACCCCCTTTTGATAAACATGTTCATTATCATCTGTTCTGAAGGTTGTTGACTTGTATTCCTTTAACTTTCTCAAAACAATCGCACTCTAAGCGAACACCATTTTGTCTTAGTCTTCCATTTTGTTTTAACATATACCAAGAAATAATCACATTTAACTCTTTCCTTACAGTGACTGTAAGGAAACTGTTGCCCTAAAACACAATGCATTCATAATTGTTTTGCAGTACATAATACTTTCTGTGTGCTCTGTGAATGAACTGGTTTTAAACCTGATTGTTATTGCGAAAAAGCTCACTGTGCAAATCCAGCCCAGTTATGGGCTGATGTTCTTACCACTAGGTCCTCCTTAGTTGATGTACTAAGTGTTTGTTCTGAAATGCCCTCATTCACTGCTGGGGGGTGTGGTGAGGTGGAAGTGGACAGAGTGTACATGTGTGCTAGGTGCAGAAGGGTGTTAAGTCTAACAGTCTGAGGAAGGGGCTGTTACCCAGTTGACAGTTCTCATTCTTATTCAGCAATATCTTCTGAATGACAGCAGGAGGCCAAATACATTGTAGGACAAAGGGAAGGGATCCATCTTCATTTACATATTTCCACCTCCATAATATTATCCAATACTGCCCCGTCTTCACAGCTCATCCATGTCTTTGTTGCCTCTTGGCCTCCATCCTAGTCAGAGTCCTTTTTATTTTGTAAACTTGAGATTACCCAAAGCCTTGGAGTCAATGTTCTATCCGCAGAATCATGCCCCATTAATCCACTCCTCTAGTGCTTGCTGACCTCCATGTGTACCAGTGAAATGTCTTGATTTCATGAAGCTTGTCTTGACTTCCAAATTTCCCATAGTCTCATCTACCCCAGTTCTAATTATTATTGTCACATGTATCAAGATACGCTGATTTCTATTGGTGCATGCCATCCAGATATTGCCATACATAAGTACATCAGGTGGCACAAAAGAAAACAGAATACCTTTTGCAGAGAAAGCACAGTGCACATAGACAAATGAAGTGCAAGGACCTTTTCGATAGAGTGATCAAAAGTGTATCTTTTGGTGCATAGGGGCCTGTACAAAAAGTCTAAATAGCAGTGGGATAGATGTTCTTTTGAACATATGTTCACAAGGTTTCAATCTTCTGCACATTACAAGATTGGACAAGAGACAATGACAGGGATGGGAGGGATTCTTGATTATGTCGACTTCTTTCCTGAAGCATCAGGAAGAGTAGATGGAGTCAATATAGAGAAGGATGGTTTTCATGATAGTCTGGGCTGCATTCACAACTCTAATTAATTGATTGTGGTCTTGGACAGAGCAGTTCCCATGCCAAGTTGTGGTGGATCCAGATAGGATGCTTTCTATGCTACTTTTGTAAAAATTGGTGAGGGCCTTCGAGAGCATGTCAAATTTCTCCAGCTGTGCAACTCCCTGAGATACATCCTCTGCCCTAAGTATGGCCTCTTGATCATCTTTGAAGTTAACCTCTTCACTACTGCCAGCTCCACCTTCAGTAAACGGCGTAATGTAGTTGTCCTTTCCTTCCTCTATGAATCTACTTGTTTTGAAATCATAGAGCTAGCCTTTGCATGAATCCCTGTTCATCCCATTATGTGATTTCATGGAAAGTTAATGGTTACTGGTGCTTATTGGAAATTTTGACTCAGTTTTACTAAGGCACTATAAAATTGGAGTAAGAGAATTTTTCTCCTGTACTCATGTCCTGTTGTAATAAAGACCAATACTCACAGCACCTGTGTGTTCGCTTTCATTGGCTTGTAAACATGGACACCAAACTCCCTTTGAACATCAATATTTCTGAACCTGCTGACCTTAAAAAACTCAGCTATTCTGCTCCTGTTCCCACATTTTACTCCCCCTGACATGCTATCGCCCATTGGTGTAGCTTGATTGTATCCGCTTGAAGCCTCTTTATATCCTCCTCAGTATTCAGACTGGCACTGTCATCAGCAAATTAGACATCTGACATTTATTCCTCTCTAATTGTTCACATATATTGTGAAAAGCTAAGGCCCAAGCACTGATTCCTGCAGTATCTGACTGTTTACAACCAACCAATCTGAGAAAACACTGATTATTCCCACCCTTTGCATGTTAAGCAATTCTCTGTCCTTGCCAGTATAGTACCTCCATACTCTCTAACCTGTTGACCAACATCCTGTGTGAGCCATTCGAAAGCTTTCTGAATATTTAAATTCACCACATCCATTAGCTCCCTCTTACTTGTTTCACTAGTCACATGCCCATAACTCCAATGGATAATGTTATTTCCCCTTAATAAAGCTATGCTGACTGCACAGTCTTATCGTCTTGTTTTAGATATTCTGCTATTAAATTCTTTCTAGATCTCAACATTTTCAATATTACCAATAATAGGTGAACAGATCAGTAGCTTCCTGTATTTTCTCTTCCTCCTTTCTTATGTACTGGAGTCACACTTGCAATTCTCATTTAATTTCCTACAAGTGTCGATGCCTTTAAAGATTATTTTAACTGGATCTGAAATAATACTGCTGGAGTCCATGTGAATAATATGTTCATGTGATTTATTTATATTATTTATAAATATAATTTATTTTTAATCATGAATTGAATCTTTGCTCGGTTGAACAGAATTTGTCATTCATAACATCTCCATTCTGTTATGCGGGTACTCCTACGCTACTGCTGGACATCGAGTTGCACAATTTAACCCTAATACAATGTGGTAATATATTTCAAAGTCAAATTGGGAAATCAACATGTACAAACAAGCTGGATGAACCTATTAAACTGAATGTTTAATAAGAAGAATGGATGGCAATTAAGATATTTGCTTTTTCCTGGACACTGTGGATGCTATTAAGTTTTGTTGGGGCTGCTCTGATCCAGGGACATGGAGAACATTCATTACACTGCTTGTGTGCTTATAAATCATAGACTTTGCAAAATTATGAGATGTGTCGGTCACTGTCACGTATCCAAGCTCTGGCTGTCTATCCCATCCACAGCATTATGAATGAACTACTTCCAGTACATTTCTATTCTACTACAGCACAGAAACAGGCCTGTCAACCTATCTAGTCAGTGCAGAACAATTAATCTGCCTAGTCCCATTGACCTCCACCCGGACCATTGCCCTCCATACCCCTCCCATCCAGGTCATCATCATCATTATGTGTTGTTTCATATGTGGTGATTGAATATGATATTCCCTATGTCTTTAATCTGAGTTCTAATCAGCTTTCCAAAACTTTTGCCAGTCCATTCCTTGCTGTAACTCATGAATGTCATGCACTGTTGATCACAACTTTTTCTTTCATCAGTTTTCCCATCACTGCAGAGATGTTCAAATTTATCTTTCCTCAATACATGGCACAGAAATTCCAGCTGCCATTTCCTGATTGATGGTATCAGCTGTCCTCTTATTCTGGCTTTTTGTAATACTTCATTTGTTACTCTTGTCCTTCCATGATATTTTCATCATTTGTCTCAGTAGCCACATTTCTGCAGCTTCGAGTCTTCCTACTGTCCAACATTCACTTCCCTCTGTTAGTGTGGAATGAACGCAGAACTGCAACACTCTGAATTTTGTACCCATAGAAATTATGTTATTCTTTAGTACCTTGCTCAAATGCCTGAATGTGCATTTAGTAATCCCAATCCTCCTTCTAATTCCACCATCACCCTTATCATAGGATGTTATCATGCTTCCTAAGTAATTGAACTTCCATTTTTGTCTAATTGTTTTGTTGCTCACTTTCAATTCACATTTCTGTATTTTGTTCATTGTAACAACAATACATTCAGTCTTCTTGTAGTTGATTGTCAATCCTCTCTTTAAGCTTTCTTCGATGACTTTGTCTGGTATTTCTTGTAGCTTCAGTGGAAAAAGCCTGTTTGCATTTATCCTATCTATCCTCTCTCAGAAGTTTGTATATCTCTAACAAATCTCCCCTCAACCTCCTATGTTCTAGGGAATAAAGTCATAACCTATTCAACCTTTCCCTATAAGCCAGGCCCTCAAATCTCAGCAACATCCTTGTAAATTTTCTCTGCATTCTTTCAATCTTATTTACATCTTTCCCGTAGGTAAGTGACCAGAACTGCACATAATACTCCAAATAAGGGCTTACCCATATCTCATACAATTTCAAAATAACAACCCAGCTCCTGTACTCAATACATTGAATTATGAAGGGCAATGTGCTAAAAGCTTTTTCTACACCCTATCTAACTGTGATGCTACTTTCAAGCATTATAAATCTGTATTCCCAGATCCCTTTATTCTACTGCATTCCTCAGTCTCCTACTGCTCACCATGTAAGGCCTTGTTGGTCCAGCCAAACTGTAACACCTCACTCCTGTTTGCATTAAATTCCATCTGCCATTTTCAGCCCATTTTTTTCAGTTTGTCCAGATTCCACAGCAAACTTTGCAGTATTCCTCACTGTCCACTACACCCCTAATCTTGGTGTCATCCACAGACTTTCTGATCTATTTTACCACATTATCATTCAGGTCATTGATGGAAGATCCAGCACCAATCCCTGTGACATACGACTAGTCGCAGGACTCCAGTCAGAGAGGCAGCCATCTACAACCACTCTCTGGCTTCTTCCACAAAGCCAATGCCTAATCCAAGTTACTACCTCATCTTGAATGCCAAGCAACTGAACCTTCTGGACCCATGTTTTATGCAGGACCTTATCAAAGGCCTTACTAAAGTCCACATAGACAACTTCCACTGCCTTGCCTTCATCAACTTTCCTGCTATCTTCCTCAAAAACTCTATGATTGGTTAGACATGACTTACCACCCACTAAGTCATAATGACTGTCCTTAATCAGTCCCTGGATATCCAAATATTCATGTATTCAGTCTCTTAGGATACCTTCCAATAACTTTCATATCACTGATGTCAGACTCATCGGTCAATCATTTTTTGGCTTAATCTTAGAACATTTCTTAAACAAAAGGACAAAATTATCCTCCAATCCTTTGGCACCTCACCCATGGCTAAGGATGTTTTATATATTTCTGTTAGGGCCCCTACAATTTTTGTATGAGCCAGCCATGGGGCCCAAGAGAACACATTGTCAGGCCCTGGAGATTTATCCACTCTAATTTGCCTCAAAACAGCAAACACCTCCTCCTCTGTATCTGCATAGGACCAATGAAATCACTGCTGCATTCCCTGATGCCTATGAACTCTGTGCCATCACCCGAGTAAATACAGATGCAAAAATAAATCTGTTTAAGATCTTCTCTTTCTCTTCCAGTTCCATGCACAGAATACCACTCTGATCTTACAGAGGACCAATTTTGTCCCTTGCTGTTCTTTTGTTCTTGATATATCTGTAGAAGCCTTAGGATTAATGTTCTTTTAGCCCTCCTGATTTCCTTAAGTATTCTCTTGCATTTATTATACTCAGTTGTTTCTGCCTGTAAATACCTGCTATACACCACCTTATTTTTCTTACCAAGGCTTCAATATTTCTCAAAAACCAAGGTTCCGCAAATCTACTATCCTTGCCTTTAATTTTGATAGGAACATTCAAACTCAGAAAACAAAATTTCACTTTTGAAGCCCTCACACTTATCAAGTACACATTTGCCAGAAAATAACCTGTCCCAATCTACACTTGCCAGATCATTTCTGATATCATCAAAACTAACCTTTCTCCAACTTAGAATCTCAGCCCGAGGACTAGACATATCCTTTTCCATAACTACCTTGAAGCTAATGGCACTATGTTCCCCAACATAAACTTCAGCCACCAGTCCTGTTTTATTCCCTAATAGGAGATTTAGTCTCACACTCTCTCTAGTTGGGAATTCAAGAAACTTTCCTGAACACATTTGGCAAACTCTTTCCCATCCAGCCCTTTAACCATATGGGAGCCCCAGTTCATATCTAGAAAGTAAAAAGAAAACACCTACTATCACAACTTTATGATTATTGCAGCAATATGCAATCTCTTTACAAATTTGCTCCTCTAAATCCTGCAGATTGGTCGATGTATTATAACATAATCCTATGTAGGGAATGATCATTGTCTGCCACTTGTGTGACATGAATGTTACTAACTGCATCAACCCAAACTTGAATCCAGTCCAGGACTCGATACATGGACTTTATCATTATCTGAAGACTATACAATTCTCAGCAAATGTTCCTACTTCAATACTCAAATGATGAAGGATAGAGGATTGATGAAGCAACCAAAAGCAGATCACAGCCCAGAGGTATCACTGCAGCAACAGTTCTAATCACTTTACTTCTAACAGAGGATAATTCCAGCCGGTGGACATTTCTTTTTCTCTTTACTTTCATTGAGTACAGTTATTCCAAACCTCCTTGATGCCTCAAAATATCAAAAGTCACATTGAAATTAAAATCTAATCTCATGTCTTCTATTTATCCATTTTGTCCTTGTTAGGACCAAAGTTGGTGATGAAGTTTAGACCTTGATAGTCTCATCATTAGTACAATGTGGTTATGTAATAGCACTGTTAATTACACAACTGAATATAGACTGATGGTATGTAATTGGTTGAATGGGCATGGTGTTTTACTTACACCCAGAATATATTGGGCAACTTTCCCTAATTTTAGGCAGATCTTAGTACTGATGTTGAATAGCTTGGTCAGGATCTCATTAAAAACCATAGCAAGTTCTCCTTCTAGGCCTTGCAGTGACAAATTATGGTCTTTGCAATGAGGACAACCTTTATCAAGTTGTATGACACTACCACTGGGTGCTAATTGTGATGGATTCCAAATACATCCATCCATTCCAAACTGCACCCATGTTGTTTTGAGCCAATGGCAGCAACATAACTACTTTATAACCCAGTACAATATGTGGAGTAATAGATGAATATATCTTTCAAGCTACTATGATCATCAAGCTGGTTCAACGAGGAAGACAAAGCAATGTCAAGTGTATCATTAAATAGTGTAATAAGCTAGTGAAGCCACAGCTGAAGCTTTAATGAGACTGCATACTACACAATGTGAGAAGCCAAGAAAAATTGCAAATTTCATGTCCAATGGGTCTGATTGAAGTTCCGCAGTGTCTCTATATTTATTTCCAAAATTGGCAGAAATAAAAGGAGGTAATTCCAAAATAGAAAACAACCTCAATCCTAATAACTGTGGATACCATTCCTGACAACGATTGACAAGTATCAGGTAAATGTCCACCTCTGTCTTTGCTTGAGATCATCTGTATCGGGGAATCCAATTGAATCACTCAATGTGATTTCAAAGGTAAATGGACAGAGTCATATAAATCAAGATGTAGTATACAGCCTTTTTTTTGTTGTAAGAATCAATGATTTAGATTTAAATGCAGGCATTATTATAAAGAAGTTTACAAAGGATACAAAAGTTGGCCATTTTGATTGACAGGAAGGAAGAAAGCTTTTGCCCCCAGGTGAGTGTAGTCAGTTGGGATGAGAAGTTACAAAAGAAATTTAATCTATAGAAATGTGAGTTAATATATTGGGTTGGTAGACTGACTACAATGGCTGCACACCAGTTAAATTCCTTCCTTTCACTGCCTGGCCTAAATGTGGCTCCAATTACACCCAGGTAGTTTGCACTGAAATGTTCTCAGGTCAAGGGCATCTCATTTTGGGAATAAATGGCACCCTTGACAGTAAAGCTCAGATAATAAAAACTGAGTATTAAAAAATGTGGAATAACCAGAAGATCTCAAAATGTACGTATACTGATTCTTAGAAATACCTGGGCAGGTAGATGAAGTGGCTTTCAAAATAAGCATGTGGTACGTTTTTCATATCTAGCCAAGCAGTAAGCTATAACGGGGGGGGGGGGGGGGGGGTATGCCAGAAGTATGTGCAACACTGATTCAATAAAATTAGGGCATTTTGTTTAGAATGGAGGCTCTTGTCAATTTGTCATTAATTATGTAAGAATACAATGTAGTTAAAATGGTCATAGCACCTCAGTTTAACTATCTTTCTATGATGCTTCCTTTAACTATTTCAGATTTGATCTACAAGCAATACAACAAAATTATTAGTGACTTTCTATGGGATAAGAAGCAGCCCAGAATTAAAATGAGTAAGATGTATATGTCCAGGGATATGGGTGGGCTCAGTCTACCAGACTTATCCTTTGAAATGACCAAGTTAGCTAAACATTGGGACAGGGCTGATGTTGATTTAGATTGGGTAGTTATAGAACGGAGCTTAGCTGCACCATTCTCCCATTAACATTCTCTCACATGTGGAAAGCAAGACTAATCTATATCCTATACTATTTCACTCAAGGAGTGTGTGGAGTACAATACATAAAGCTTGTAAAATGTCACATTTAAATCAGTTATACTCCTCACTCTGAAATAACCCTGCGATATGCATTGGGAAAAGAATGGTGTACTGGAAAGAAAGGGAGATTAAAGGTGTAAATACAGTAGGTGATCTCTATGAGAATGGGATTTTTATGTTGTATGTGGATTTGCAGTGGAAATATAACTTTGTAGATAAAGGGAATTTCTGGAAGTATTTACAAATAAGACATTGCATTCGTAGCACATTCAAGATTGGTGGCCCACAAAGTAATCCTTTAACTGAATACTTTACACTACCACAGGACGTTCATAAAGCATCAGTGTTTTATAGAAAGTTCAAGCACTCTGTAGGTGAACCGTGTAACAATCTCAAAGCAGTATGACAGAAGGATCTTGGAAGCGATATTGAAGACAATGAATGGTCAAATATTTTATCAAATGTGGGTAGACATATTGGGGAAGCAAGAGAGAAATTTATTCAGTATAAGATAGTGTACAGATTATTATTGGACAACAACTAGACTCTATAAAATAGGGATTGTTGATAATCATTTATGCTGGACATGTAAAAATGAGGTGGGCACATATTTTCCCATGATTTGTGAGTGTTCCATGGTTCGTCCATTTTGGTGTAAAGTTCTTGATTTGTTGGGGAATTGGTCATGTCCTACACTGCCCTTATGCCCAGTGCTTTGTCTCCTGGGTGATAGGACAATGATACCTGATGTAAACAATGACAAATTTACTATTTTAAAGGTGGGTCTCATCACAGCTGCAAGAATTATATTGCAAAACTGGAAAAAAAAACCAGATGTCCCACTGTGAGGGAATGGACTGAGGAAATGGTTCATTTCATCATATGAACACATGTTGGGAAGAATTAACAATGAGGGAAAAGTGCAAGATACGTGGGATCAATTTTGGGAGTATGTTAATTTAAACTTAAATTAGAAGTTTTTTTCTGTTTCTTGGTTTTATATGTTTTCCTGTCATGGGACAGCTGTGTAAATAAGCTGTACTGTATCTTCTCTGTGATATGCTGTGTTGCTTTGTAAAATAAGAATAATAATAAAAAATTGAATTACAAAAAAAAAATACAAAAGATCTGGAAAGAGTGAAGAGGAAGAACAGCTGCCCTTTGCTGACCGGTCAAAAAAAAAACCAGATGTATAGATTTAAACTGATAGATAGCAGGATTAGCAGGAAGGGGAATCAAAAATAAAATCTTCAAGTGGAGGAGGTCTGGAATTCATTATCCAAGAGTGGTAGAAGCAATAATACTCATCACATTTTAACAGGAGATAGATGTGCCATGAAGAATTATGATCTACAGCCCTATGGACAACAAGCTAGGAGGGATTAGGCCAAATAACATTCCCTTGCATGGAAAGGAAATACTTTTTCCATGTCATAGATTCACAATGTCATTGCATTCAATTAATTACACTCTAAGTCTAGTACTCCAAGACTTAACCATCTCCACCAGGAGGACTGATCCTAACCACAGTTGGAAAGGAATGTCAAGATCCTTTGCCTAGAGTATATTTCTACCCTGGTTTCCTGTTGCCCCTTCAAGTGATGTTCAAAGAGGAGAACAAACTTATGAGGTGACTGGGATCATCAGCAGGCGATTCCTTTACTTGATGACATCAGACTTCATTGAGGTCAGAATCATTATGTCATCAAAATGGTGATCTTCCCTGGCTTTACAGATGTATAAGTGCTATAGATATGAATATATCAGGCTTTTATTTGAATATTCTATGGAGGCTGCCTCCATGGAAGGGAATAAACAGTCAACAGTTCTGGCCAAGAAGTCTCAGCCTGAAACGATTGTTTATTCCTCTCCAAAGACACCATAAGAGGACCTGCTGAGTTCTTCCATCATTCTGTTTTAATCACACACACACTCGCTGAGAAAGGCAAACACCTTTCCTTAAAGAACAGAGGCATTTTCTTGAAAATTTGATAACTGCATGGTCAAACAACCATGAACTAAATGGGACCTTTTAAATTCCAGATTTACTTAATTGACTGAATTTAAAATCTCCAGCTGTTAAAATGGAACTTGAACTCATATCAGTCCATTAACAAGTTTCTAGATTATGAGGCTGGTAGTTTAAACTACTTACTTGATGCCCTTTAATATTGTCATTTTTAATCTGTATTGCTCTTTCTTCGCTTGTATTATTATTAGGTCTTATACTGAGCTGCTAAGACAGAAAGGGTTCAATCATCTATGCTGTTCTGATGATAATCTCATCATCCAAGTTTCAAGACCATTAAAAATAAAGTATAGAGCAGAAAAAATGTGAATGTAACCATGAAATGCTTGTCTCAAGTAACATCATTCCTCTCTGGCTGTTATTCTGAGGAAAATTGATTTCTGATTACATATCTACTCCTCAAACACCCAAGTAACAAACCATATCAATGTCTATATCTGATTTAGCCTATGTTTTGTTGTGTGTGTGAATGAATTTTATATATATAAAATTGTGTTATGATTGTGGCAAGAATATTCATATAAGTACACACTGACACAATGCACTGACTCTTCATCAGTAACCCATTGTTTATATTCTTGGTCTGTCCAACTCCTCTGATGCTGTGCAGGAAATCAAACATTGAATGAACATGCCTTTGGTTTGGCAATAGGGTGTTTTAGGGTCATTTTCAATGGTTGGATCGTTCATTCTGGAGAAAAGAGTCATATGAAAAAAAAATTTTTAAAGTCAGTTCATATCTTTGAAGCTTTACCTAGTTGGAACACATTTTTAGAATGTGGGTGCCCAAGCTTTCCTTTAGGTGCAAGTCGTGTGAAAAAAGATGAATTTTTTTTTTTTAAATCACAGGGGCTGGAAATCTGAACTAAAACTGTTCTGGGCAATTGTTGAACTTGAAACCTTAACTGTTTCTTTTTCCAGAGACTTCAGCACAAACCCACAAATTCTCAAGACCTTCTACACGGGCATCATTGAGAGCATCTTGACTGGCTGTATCACCACCTGGTACGGGAACTGCACCAACCTTGATCACTGGACAAGGTTGATCAAGATTGTCCAGACAGTAGACCAGACAGTGCAACAGTCAGCTTGGAGCATCTGTGGCTGTGAACTTCCCTCCAGTGAGGGCATTTACAACAGCAGGTGTGTAAGGAAGGCCTGAAGATCATTGAGGACACCAGTCACCCTGACCATAAAAACTGTTTCAGCTGCTTCTGTCTGGCAAACATTACCGCAGCATTAAAGCCAGGACCAACAGACCACGGGGCAGCTTCTTTTTATAAGCCATTAGACTTATAAATTTGCATGTCTGTACATTGCGATGGAGTCATAGTGCAAAGATTTTTATTCATTCACGTTGTGGGACAGATGCAAGATTTAAATAAATTCAAATACCTGACCTGCTGTGTGTTTCCAACATTTTCCATTTTTGTGTATGAAAGCAGTACTGAGGCACCAGATAGGTCAGTTCAGATTGCAGCTCCGCAACTCTGATCTGCACTGAATGAGCTATGCAGAACCATGGGATTCTAAAAGCCTGGACTTCCACATTAATGTTCTGGGCTCTGCATCTAGCAGTGGCACTGTCCAATGGTTGGCTTTCTGTAACATGTTTCTTTGGTGCTCCCTCAAGCCTCAAACCCCACCAGTGATCCAAGTCCCTTCACTCAAACTACCTGGCATGCAGCACAAATTGGCCCTTTAATCAGTGTGCACATCATACTGGAGACTATGGCATGGGAATTGATCAGGCCAGGGAAATGTGTAGAGTTCCATGCAGTGTGCCCCTGCATTTCCTCTAAACCCCAATTCACCCACCTATTATCCCCTCACCTTCACTCCAACTGACAGCCACAGGAAGAGAGTTCCTTAATCGGTGACCTGTGTTCAAGTGATGAGCAGAAAAAACGTGTAGCAGCTGTGATTGTGACAGGCAGCTTATGACCTAAACCACACATGCTCCACCTTTTGAATTAATCTGTATGCATATCATTGATTTTTGCATAATTTCACAAATCAGTTTGGCCATTAGCACTATGCGCTGTGCATGGTTAATATACTAAACAGTAATGCTCAACTTTTAAGCAATTGATTCCACTGATTTCTGAAAATCACATAATCATTATGAAAAATTAAGTTCATGACATGTTGCATACAGGATTACTAATGGCCATAACACTGGGGATAAATCCCCTACTTTTCAAAATCATGCCTTGGAAACAAACTCCCATTCAACAGAGAAGACTGGTTTCAGATTCAATGCCTCATCCAAAAGATTAAACTCAAGGAGTGTGGTATATTGTCATTATAACATTGGAGTGTCAGCTTAGTTATCTGTGCCCAGCTATTTAACCAAACTATGGCTTCACCCTGTGTATAGCAAATGGCAGTCTTGCATCCCTGACCAACATGAAATCAGTTCTATTTCCCTTATTACTATCTGGACAGAAATGAGCTATTATCACTTTATTATCTTCAATTTCCAAAGCATTTAGCTCTATACAGAGAACAACAATCACCAAAGGGATTTTCAGAAGTGCTTCAACTGGTTGAATCATGACCTATATTGGGAAGAAAACACATACTTATGCACTCGAATTGTCTTAAAATATGTTTCAGAGTGTTTACAGAAACTGAATTAATCTCACAGTGCCCACTTTATACGTAATAAAAATAGAATCTTGATATTGTTTGCATTTTGAAATGCAAAGTATTTGCATAAGCAAAGTCAGATTATTTTTTGGGAATCTTCTCCCTGGAAAACCTGTGTATTCCTGGTCTGTCCATTGTCCACAGGAACAGTGTTAACATTTGGTCTGCAGAGCTTACGTTTGCTTCAGGAAGTCTTCTCTGAACAGTACTGTAAAACCTGTTTCAGATGTACTTGCTGCAGCTTGTCCATGCTCAGAGTAAGCCATGGTTATGAACCTACCTGTAATTCAAAATGCCCCTAGGATAGACTCCTTTGTTAGCAGGAATATTGATACAGCATCACAGGACTTGAGGAAATCAACAACTCCACGTCACTCTGTAGGCCTCTGCTGTCAAACTACATAGGCTACAACCTTCTTTTCCCCATTATCTTCCTCTGTTATGCTACTCGCAACATGTTATGCTCTTTTGCCTCCTCTATCCTTTTGCCTTTCACTTCCTTTCCCTGCCCTCCCGAGAGCAGTTGTTCACATGAACATAGACTATCAGAATTATGCCATGTTACCTGATCTCAGCTGCCTGGCATCATAAATTTATCCTGGGGATAAATTTCTCCTGGGGAGGAGCACAAATCCTCATTGGATTTTTTTATCCTTAGGGCAGAATGAAAACCAAAGCAAGATCTCCCTGGTTTGTTAGCTGACTGGGATCATTGATTAGTGTGAGATTTCTGGATACAAGTTCGAGGCTGAAATGGTATCAGCTGCTTTGTCATCATCACAGTGCTTGGATGTGAGGCACAAGCTGCTGAGTTGTCAACATCCACAACGCCACGGTTCACATTAGCAGCACGCTTCTTTTTCTGGCAGAAAATTATCAAGTATCTCCTGAGTGACACTCCATGTGGGAAGTTGCTGCATCGTCTGTTGGATCACTCACAGTGTATTTCATGGCTTTCATCCCTATATGAAACATGAGTCAAATCACATAGGAATAAAAAGCCATAGAAGACAGTGGAGACACATCTTTTCGCACTCATGATGGTGAGGGATCATTATCTTGCTGTATCTATTACAGAACATTATAAAGGTAGCTTACAATTAGCTTTACATTTCTCACAGCGATAGATCAGGATGTTTCCTGATTGTTGAATTCTAGTGAATCCAGTATTTTGGCAGACGAGCCATTCTCTGAGGATCAAAGCATTAAACTTACAAATGTCTGATAGAATTATAGCAGCACAATATAGCTATTCATTCAGATGCAAAAAGATATAACTAATGCATTTATATAATTTGGTAAGTTTGTTTCATTTGGTACTGGTTCAATAAGTGCCCCTTGTCACTTTTACTTAAAAGAACTTGTCATGAAATAGCCCCATTTTAACATCATCCATCAGTGATGCCTTTACAATCATTTGAGAAGCTCAACTGAATGAGCAACCTTTTTTTTTCCGAACAATTAGCAAGGATGATTGAAGGCTGGTCACAGTCTTCACTAAGGCTTGTGGGCTTCACTTGTTAAAAGGCATGATAGGATGGGAAAATTACACTGATATTGCATATTTTTTCTTTGATAAGATTTTTGTCAAGACTCTATATTAAGGGTTTTAAGCAGTTAAACACTTGTTAGATATAGTATGTTAATGAACAGAAAATAAACTGTGAAGAAACTCTAATTTAGGGGCCACATACAGTTTTACCATCCATACTTCTGTATTTTCTTATAAAATAAAAGATCAGCCCATCAAGTCTCAAATTAATCCCATTTCTCCACTTATTTCCCTGTAACCTCACACATGCCCATTAATGTCTCCCTGCTTCTCTTTCCACACAGGTTCATTAGGAGTAATCTAGTGTCCAATCAACCTAACCACCATCAAGTCTTAGGAATATGGAAAGAAACCAGAGTACTCAAGAGAAACTATAGGGAGGGCATGCAATCACCACATAGACCAAAAGTCAGCAACACAACCTACAGTGCCACTGTGCTGGCATGATTTATGAAAGGCAACATGGAAACTCAATAGGAAATCAATACTTTAGGCAATTTACTTGCTTTCTACAAGGGGGCATTCAATATGAATGATGTGTAGTAATTGGAGTTGGAGCAAAGATGTGCTAAATGAAATGTTGGAAATATTTGTTAAACTGTGATAACTCTGCATAACTGTCAGTTACTGCAAAACAGTGAAAGACCTGGGTTCAATATCAGAAGAATATAAACCACTGCTTTCCTCCACAGGGATTTAGTCAGAACCCAAATAGAATGAGCAAAGACCTGACTGCTTTTGGAAGGAGAGTAATGAATATCCAAGGATTCCAGGTGCCAGGATTTTGAACTGAAAAAAAAAATCAATTGTGCTCGCTTTGGAAGGCAAATTTTAAAGTACACCAGAGTTTCCATTTACCTTGGAATAAATATGAACCATGCATGTGTTGCGGAAGGGATGTGCTAAAAATGAGAGGGCAGTACATTCAACTTTGGCATAGAGGGGCTAGAGTAAATTGGACACTTAGAATGGAAGACCAAACTGGGGTTCCTGAGTACTGAACAGGCTATCTCTTGTTGCCTACTTCAGCTCCAGGGTGAATGTTTCACAAAGTCAGTAACAACGTTCAGAACAGCTAGAACATCTCCACACAAACTGTCATTGAATGTTAGCTGTTACCATGGAAGTACACTGAATGTGTCATTGGTTAAGTGAGTTCATGAAGCAATTAAGTGTGGCTCCTTGAGAGAATTGGTGAGAAGAGCAATTGCTGGGGTCAATCTATATCAAACAATTAAGCTTGCCACATCTAATGGCCTCACCTTGCTCTTGTACAAACCACTTTAAGTAGGAATCAAATGAAAATAATTATCCCCATTTAGAAAGCCTGCAAATGAACCACAGATTGTAATTTGGAGCTGGGAGAAGAGGGGAGTAGATTGATCTTTGTAGTTCTCTGAAACAAAGGAATGTGCTTAAATATCCTCTCTTGAAACTATCATATTGCTGCTTAGCTTTTGGTTATTTAATTTCCTTATATGAACTTGAATTCATAGGAAAGCATTTATGATAATAGGAGGTTACCCAGTCAGTTATTGTATTCTTCTGATGTTCTATTATGAATAGAAAATACATAGGCTGCTACGGTCTGCCACACTAGACAGAACTTTCAAAAGATTCATTATATAAGGAACAATCACATCAAACCATCTTGAAGGAGGCATAATGGCATAGCTGGTATGGTGACTGCTTCACTGCCCCATGTTCAGTAGTGACCTCTTGTACTGTCAGTGTGGAGTTTGCATATTCTCTCTTTTTGGTGTAATTTTCCATATGACTACAGGACATAGGAGCAGAATTAGGCCATTTGGCCCATCATGTCTGACCTGCCATTCCATCATGGCTGATTTATTTTCCCTCTCAATCTCAATCTCCCAGTAATCATACTAATTAAGAAGCTATCAACCACCATTTTAAATGCACCCAATGCCTTTTGGCCTCCAGAGCCACCTGTGGCAATGAATTCCAGTTTCCCCTCCTTCTGGCTAAATAAATTTCTCGTTATCCTTCTATTCTGGGGCTGTGCCCTCTGGTCCTAGACTCTTCCTCTATTGGAAACATCTACTCATATCTAGGCCTTTCAATATCAGTAGGTTTCAATAAAATCTCCCCTCATTCTTCTAAGCTCTTATGAGTACAGGCCCGGAGCCAAACACTTCTTATACATTAATTCTTTCATTCCTAGCATCATTCTCGTAAGCCCTCTACAGACCCTCTCCGATGCCAGCACATCCATTCTTATACATGTAACTGAAGACCACTCACAAAACTCCAAATATGGACAGAGTAATACCTTATAAAAGGTCAGCATTACACCTTGCTTTTATATCCTACTCCTTACTCAATCTGCAAGCTAATTATTAGGGAATCCTATATCCCTGTGCACCTCTGATTTCTGAATTTGTTCCACGTTTAGAAAATAGTATACAGCTTTGGTTGTTCTGCCAAAGTGCATAGCCATACTCTTCCCTACATTACATTGTACATGCCTCTTCTTTGCTCATTCTCCTAAAATGGGATCAGGATAGGATTGGTGTAAATAGACTCAGCATTTTCAGTGTGGGCTCGGTCGTCAAAAGAGTCTGCTTCTGAATTAGAAGAAACTCGTACATTCAAAGTCCTTTGAATTGGAGGACCTCAGATCATAACTCTTTTTTTAATTGGAGGACTTTTTTGTCTGCCTCCGTCATTCATGAGCCACTGTCTCCCAACTCCCACCCTGCTACCCTTCTCCGTACAGCTTGCATGTCAGCTTACACCCGTCTTCAGTCCCCAAGTCATCTTGACTTCTTTCTTCACCACTCACCTTCGCCTCTTTATTCTCTCCACTCTTAGAAGTCATACAGGGTTACAACCTGCAACATGGGCAACTGCTTCCCTCCTCAGATGTGGCTCCACCCATTGAGTTCCTCCTGCATATTATTTCTCAAATGTTCATTACCATTTCCCATTCTCTATAAGAATTCAAGACATGGAGACACTTTGGAACAAATCAGGGGAAAATCACTGCCCAAGCTATTACACACATGCATCACGGAACAGTACAACATTGGTTGGGATAATGGTGGAGCTTTCTCAACAGATTTCTTTCATGTAACATTTTCAATAGTCTTGAGTAGATAACCCAGAGTTTGCAAGCTGAAATAGGAACTGAGATTGATATTGGCAAATTACAAATTCTGACAATATTATGCACAGCTACAATTGTCCTGGACTTGAAATAAACCTCAAGAGAAGAATTTGTTTCTTTTACTGGTTACCTTGATCATTGATGAAATAGCCTACCAGAGTATGGCATTAGCCCAGGCAGTGAAGGATGGCCAATCAATGTAACCTTTCAATATTTTTATTTGTAAAATTTAAAGGGTTGCAAAACTAGTTGGCCCAGTAACATATCACGCTCCCAAGTGATGTCTATGGCAGTGGATTCATCAAGGGAATGTTATGAAGTATTAGAATTAATGGTCGATTCTACCAGCAAGGCCAGGTCTTAAACCTGACAGCTGGCACTGTGTTTCTACAACATTTCATTTTGCCATTAATTAACTCTGCAAATACAATACTCTCTGGTACATCTGGGCTGTAGTCAAACTAATGACTTTGCAGGCACCTTGCAAAAATGCCTGCTGTGCTCACAGAGAAGCAATAGCTGTCTGGTCTATTTTTCTTCCAGCTTTGATGAGTGTTGCAGCAATTGTATACCAGCTCAACCTTGCCTTTGCTAGCAAGCAGCAGATCTTAATTTTATGGTGGATGCAACTGCAGCTGAGAAGAGAAAACAGAAATTAAATGATAATTTAATTAAAAAAAATAAAACAGACGAAGATGGAGGAGTTCCATGGTAGAGGGTGCACAACTCTGAAGAGTCATTTTTACAGATCATTGCTTACACTTATGCTGCTGTGATCTTTTTCAATAAAAGCCCAAGGCTATTTCAGTTAATGAAAAACTCACCCTTTATAACTTATCCTCTTTTTAATTAGTATTAAATGTCAAAATAATTTTAGACAGTCTCTTTTACTGTTTTGTTGTAATGCCAAAATGCCCAGCAGTTCGTGTATTTAAAATCAAATGGATGGCCCCAGTTTAAACTCAAGACACTGCACGTATACAGGAATATGATAACAAATTCCTACCTTGCGGTCAGCATTTATTTCCAGTCATTACTTGCCCTTGAGAAAGCAATGGTCAGCCACCTTCTTGAATCACTACGATCCTTTTCATGAATGGACTCTCACAGAGTTGTTTGGAAGGGGGTTCATGGAGACAAGATGAACGATTTAGAGGGAAACGTATTAATGAAAGCCAAGTTATTAATACATCTACAGTGAGAATGGAATTCAAACTTTACTCCAATGCTATGTGTCTAGGCCCCAAATAAAGACTGCAAAAGCAAATTCAGCGTATAATGCTCCTTTACTGAAACAGCCTCCTATTCAGTCCTCAGTTTGTACTCAGAGCAGAGAAAAAAAAAGTTAATTTCCATTTCCCAACCTTGTTCCCACATTCCTTCTACGTTTTTTGCTGCATCCACTGACCCAGTCTAAACCAGAACACCCTACTAAAAGATAATTACCACTGGGAGTGGGATTCTGATGGACAGAAGACTGTTGAGCACTAAATAGATCCTCCTCAGCTAAATACCCAGTACTCATTATAATTCAGTAGAATTTTTCACCAGTAAACTTTTCTGGTCCTAAATTGTGTTTGAATTTTCTTGTGTTTTGGCACTTTGCCTTTCCTGCTCCCAATTAGTGTTGAACTCCAGGCTCAGCAAAGCTATCAGATTTCAAACTGCAAATTCAGGAGGACCTAGCTGTTTCCAGGCACCTATTCAAAAGAGTAGTTTTAAGATCTATTGTACAGTCAGCCCTCCTTACTCACGGGGGATTGGTTCTGAGACCCCCTGCGGATACCAAAAAACGCGGATGCTCAAGTCCTTTATTTAACTTGGCTCAGTGTGGTGGTCTTTAGAACCCAGTGGAACCCCGGACTTTATTTAACTGCTCAGTGCAGTGGACATTAGGACCTGGCAGTGCAGCTCTAAATCCACAGTGTTTCTGTTAACGAAAATAATCACGATCACGATTGAAAATAAGGTAGAAATAATAAAGAGGTGTAATGCCATCGGTCATTGGAAAAGCATTAGGCTACAGTCGGTCAACAATCGGAACAATTTTAATGGAGCATGTGAAAGGCCCTGCCCTGATGAAAGTTACAATTATTACTAAGCAACGCAGTGTTTTAATTATCGAAATACATATGTTTCTTAAGTGTTTTATGTACATAAAAAGGTAAAATATGTACTATATACTAAGAAAAACGTTTGACTGACACTAAATAATGCCGGATGTACCTTTTCCGACTCCAAATCCGACTTAAAGACGGACTCAGGAATGGAACTCATTCATGACCCGGGGACTGCCTGTACTTTTAAGTCATTTCTAGATTAATTGTAATACCTAATATAATGTAAACGCTATGTAAGTAGTTGTTATACTATATTGTTTCGGGAATAATGACAAGCAAAAATAATCTGTACATGCTCAAAAGACGACTGCTGGAGAGAGAACTTACAGGTTTTCCAGATGTGCAGCTGGTTGAATCAGCGCATGCGGAATCTGCGGATAAGGAGGGCTGACTCTATTGCATTTCCTAATCAAACCATTTACAGTTTTGTGCTCATCCTTCCTCTAAAATGGGAAAGCATGCAGATGTTACAGATTTGCTGGATCATCAAGGACATGAAAACTAAAGGAAGAGTCATACAAAGGCCAGAATTTCTCCTCAGCTTTTCTTACTTATAGAAAAAAACATTTAATCAAACCTAAGGTAATGACCTCAAGGAAGCCCATTTCATTACTCCCTGAGCAACACACAAAAAATGCTGGAGGAAATCAGCAAGTCATGCAACATCTATGGTGGGGAATCAACAGGCAATGTTTTGGGCTGAAGTCATTCATCAGGACTGGGAAGTGTTATAAGAAGTCAGAATATGGAAGTATGGGATGAAAGAGAATGAGTACAAACTGGCAGGTGAGGGAAGGGGATGAGATAAGAAGCTGAGAGGGGATAGGTGGAAAAGGTAAAGGGCTGTAGAAGAAAGAATCTTTAATAAGAGAGGACAGTGGATCATAGAAGAAAGGGAATGAGAGGAACCCGAGGAAGGTGACGGGAAGGTGAGGAGTAGAGAAGGGGTGAAAGCACTGCTCAGAAAGCAGAATGGAAAGAGAGAGATAAAGGAAGCAGGGATATTCATTCCATCAGGTTGGAGGCCACCCAGACAGAATATGTGGTGTTGCTCCTACAACTTAAGTTTGGCTTCATTGGGCCAGTAGAGGAGGCCATGGACAAACATGTCAGAAGTCATATTGAAAAGTGTAGCCACCGGGAGATCCTGCCTTTTGCACTGGACAGAGCAAAGACGCTTGATAAAGTGATTCCCCCTTGTGAGGTTTAATGGCAGGACAAAACTGAGTCCCAAGGGCTCTAATGAGTCTAGAATGCCCACTGAGCTTAAACTGTGTTTATAAAGAGCAAACACGAGGAAAGCTGCAGATGCTGGAAATTCAAGCAACACACACAAAGTGCTGATGGAACACGGCAGGCCAGGCAGCATCTATAGGAAGAAGCACTGTCGACGTTTCAGGCCGAGACACTTCGTCAGGACTAACTAAAAGAAAAGACAGTAAGAGATTTGAAAGTAGTGGGGGAAGGGGGAAATGTGAAATGATAGGAGAAGACCGGAGGGGGTGGGGTGAAGCTAAGAATTGAAAAGGTGATTGGCAAAAGGTATACAGAACTGGAGAAGGGAAAGGATCATGGGATGGGAGGCCTGGGGAGAAAGAAAGTGGGAGGGGAGAACCAGAGGGAGATGGAGAACAGGCAGAGTGATGGGCAGAGAGAGAACAGAAAGGGGAGGGGGGAAAATAAATAAATCAGGGATGGGGTAAGAAGGGGAGAAGGGGCATTAACGGAAGTTAGAGAAGTCAATGTTCATGCCATCAGGTTGGAGGCTACCCAGACAGTATATAAGGTGTTGTTCCTGCAACCTGAGTGTGGCTTCATCTTGACAGTAGAGGAGGCCATGGATAGAGATATCAGAATGGGAATGGGACGTGGAATTAAAACGTGTGGCCAATGGGAGATCCCGTTTTCTCTGGTGGACAGAGCGTAGCTGTTCAGCAAAACAGTCTCCCAGTCTGCATCGGCTCTCACCAACATATAAAAGGCTACACCTGGAGTACCAGACACAGTATACCACACCAGCCGACTCACAGGTGAAGTGTTGCCCCACCTGGAAGGACTGTCTGGGGCCCTAAATGGTGGTGAGGGAGGAAGTGTAAGGGCAGGTGTAGCACTTGTTCTGCTTACAAGGATAAGTGCCAGGAGGGAGATCCGTGGGAAGGGATGGGGGGGGGGGGGGGTACGAATGGACAAGGGATTCGCGTAGGGAGCAATCCCTGCAGAAAGCAGAAGGGGGAGGGGAGGGAAAGATGTGCTTGGTAGTGGGATCCTGTTGGAGGTGAAGGAAGTTACTGAGAACTATACGTTGGACCCGGAGGCTGGTGGGGTAGTAGGTGAGGACAAAGGGAACCCTAACCCGAGCAGTGTGGTGGGAGGATGGGGTGAGGGCAGACATGCCCGAAATGGGAGAGATGCATTGTCTTGCATCATAGTAGATTACAATTATTGCTGTTTCATTAGTATTTGACCTGGCATTTGGATAAAACTCTTGATCTTGAACCACAAAGATCAGTTACTTAACTTTAAATAGAATTATTTGCAAGCAGGATGAAATCAAAATGACAGATCCCAGTGAGTGGGTCCCTGCTGGTTTTACCTGAAAATCTTGAGATTCATGCACAGAGTTATCTTGGGAGTTCGTCCATTGCTCCCCAAAAGTGGCAATGCAAGTAGACAGGGAGATAAAGGCAGCAAATGTCATAACTACCTTCATTGTTCAGAGCTTTGTGTGTGAAAGTCAGAAAGCAACTGTACAAAACTTTGGTTAGACCACATTTGTAGTACTGTATGCGGTTCTGGTCACCACATTACAGAAAGCATGCGGAGTATTTGACTGGGTGCAGAGGAAGTTCATTAGGATGATGCCTAGAGTATTAGCTAGAAAGAAAGTTTGGACAAACATGAATTGTTTCATCTGGAGAGGCAGAGATTGAGGGGAAATACATAAAATTACAAGAGGCATAAAAAGGGTAGAGTGTCAGAGTCTTTTCCCAGGATGCAATTGTTAAATAGTAGTATAGCTTTAAGAAGAGAATGGTGGGGGGGTAGTGGAGTGTAAAGGAGATATACAAGGCAAGTTTCTCCCCCCCCCCCATACAGAGAGTGGTATATACCTAGTATATTCTGATAGTGGAGGTGGTGGAAGTAGACAGGTCAGCAGTGTTTAAGCATTTAGAAGACCTTGTGAACAGATAAGGAAAGAAGATTATCTACCCTGTGCAGGCAGATATGCAGTTTCAATTGGCATCATGATTAGCACAAACATTGTACGCCGAAGAGCCTGTTCCTGTGTTGTACGGCTCCAGTTCCATTAATTACTTCAGAAGGGGCAAGATGGCACTTTAGATCAGTTCATATTTAACTTTTGTTTTTTAAAAAAAAATTTTTAAAAAATGTGCTTCCAGGGAGGTAAAAAAAAGCTAACTGTACAAAGCAAGTCACCTTTTGATTCTTGAGCCCTCAGTTCACAGTCTTGCTTTCTGTGGGCTGTTGACAGCTCTCTAAGACTCCAGTGGCCATTCTCAGTTAAGGCGATTCGAATACAGACATCTTTACTGCCGCAACATCATTAAAAATGTATCACACCAATTCTCTCTCGAATACGCTTCAATGCCTTGCTAAATAGTTTTCCAGTCTTTAATGTCTGAGGATGACAACAGCCTTTGCAATGTTCAAAGCCCTTTTGGCAGGCAACGCTCCCCTGGGCCTTCCCGAATGAGCAGTAAACTGCCTTCTCCCTTGAATCACAGTCTGTTTTTGACAGGGGTTGAGCAGCTTTTAATGAAAACCTTACACTTTCAACCAAGAGTTCACAAGAACCCAATTTGTTCAAGATTGTATCTCAGTTTTTGTTTATTCTAATTTTTTCTTACTTTTTTTGTGATTTTGTGATTATTAAAGAAAGCATTGGAGTAATGGAGATCCACAGAAGATGAAGCTCATCCATTCCCCCAGAAAAAGATCTCAAAGTCCAACACTATCTGCTGAGTTCATGCTCGTTAGATACACTGCTAATTCTCTTCTTCTAAAAGAGTATCAGCAACACACACAAACCAGTAGAAGCAAGTCAGAAGACATTGGTGACTAACATTTTAATCCTATCTCAATTTGAGTACTGTAACCAATTATGATTGCTCAGAAATTAAACTCTTTCCACAGGAGCAGAGTGATGAAAGCAATAAGTATTAGCCTGTTGAGGTTCAAAAGAAAATACTGAAATACTTAGGAAAGGACTCTCCACTTACACACAATCAGGAAATAGCAACAGAATGCATCTGAATTTGGTGAGCAATTCAATTCATGACCGACCAAAGAATCTTTCAGCAACCAATGAAATCATGTTGGACTGTAAAATGTTTTTTTTTGTTTTTCGCTATTAAAAACAATACTCTAAGTAACTCTGGTAATCAAGTCCATTAAAAAAAAATCCAGCTAAAAATGCACAACAGAAAAATAAACCACTTCAAAAAAAGTTAAGTTATTGAAAGTAACTTAAAATACACAACTGAAGTACTTACTGGGGTAATTAAATGATGCCTCATACACCAGGATGCTGTTTATCATCTTCAGCTTAGTGTTCAATACAGTCAACACTCAGGAGCTGATGGATAAACTGTCCTTGTTGGGTCCCAGCATCTCTCTCTGTAACTGGATCTTGGACTTCTTCACAGAAAGACCACAGTCAGTCCAGGTTGGCAGCAACATCTGTAGCTCCATGATGCTGAGCACTGGTGAACTTCCAGGGCTGTGTGTTTGGCCTGCTGCAGACACACATGACTGACCTGCTAGATCTGGTCAAACTGAATCAGCAAGACTGCCGATGACACAATAGTGTTTGGCCTCATCAATGAGAAAGACAAAATGGTGTACCGATAAAAGGAGGTAGAGCAGTTGGTGGAGTAGCCTGAGCACAACAACTTGAGTCTCAGTGTGGACAAGACCAAAGAGATGATTGTGAACTTTAGGAAGGTGCAGGTTGACAACTCCTCATTGCATACAAATAGCTCCTCCGTGGAGAGAGTAAGAAGCACCGGGTTCTGGGAGTGCACATAATGGATAATCACACCTGGTCCCTCAACACCACCTCTTTAGCCATGAAACCACAGCAGCATCTCCAGTTCCTGAGGAGATTGAGGTAAGGGAGGCCCAACCCACTCCCCATTCTAACCAATTTTTACTAGAGCACCATCTAAAGTGTCCTGACCAGCTCCATCACATGATTTACAAGGGGTCTTATCTCATGACCCTACAAAGGATTGTGAGGTCCACTGAGAGGATCATCAGGGTCTCTCTTCCACCCATCTGAGATATTTATAAGGAATACTGAATATGCAGAGTCTTTAATATTTTCAATGATCTTTCCCATCTGTCCAACAATCCTTTGACCCCCCTACCATCAGGTACCATAGCAGTAGGTTGAGGGCTGTTACCATGGGGAAGAGCTTCTTCCCCCAGTCGTAAGACCACTGAACTCCCTGCCACCATCAAGGTCTCATCATCATGTATGAAATGCCAGTCCATGAGTATACTGTTTGCTTTTTGACTTGTGTCATAAATGCACCTTATTAATTGTTCAATCACTTGTGGTAATATTACCTTTGTGTTGTTTGTGTGTCAAATATTATATGTACTATGTTGCGTACCTTTGTCTGGAAGAACATTGTTTCATTTGGCAGTATATATGTATGCAGCTGAATGGCAATAAATTTGAACTTGAACTAACATACAATAATCAATCACAGTAAGCTATGTTTTAATGTTAAAGAAAAACAAAGCTTGTTATTAGATCATGCATGCTGAAAAGCTACTATCAGTAGAATCACACATTCTTGGGCATGAACAGTTTGATAAGACACAGGAGTAGAAGTAACACATTTGGCCATCAAGTCTGCTGCATCATTCCATCATAGCTGATTTATTACCTCTCTAATCTACATTCTCCTGCCTTCTCCCTATAACCTTTCACGTGCTGATTAATCAAGAACCTATCAAGCTTGGCTTTAAATATACCCAATGTCCTGGCCTGAACAGCTGTCAATGGCAATAATTTCACAAATTCACCACACTCTGGTTAAAGAAATCTCTTCTTATCTTTTTTTTCTAAACTGTCATCCCTCAATTTTAAGGCTGTGCCCTCTGGTCCTAGACTCACCCACTATTGGAAGCATATTCTCCACATCCATCATTTCTTAAATAAGGGACTCCAAACTGCTCGCTATTCTCCAAGTGCCCTCTGACCAATGCCTTATAAAGTCTCAGCATTATATTCTAATCCTCTTGAAATGAATATTAACACCGCATTTGCCTTCCTTACCATTGATTTAGCCTGCAAGTTAATCTTTAGTGAATCCTTCACAAGGACGCCAAAGTCCCTTTGCACCTCTGATTTTTGAATTTTCTCCCCACTTAGAAAATAGTCCACCCATTTATTCCTTCTGCTAAAGTGCAGAACCATACACTTCCCAACACTATATTCCGTCTGCCAGTTTTTTTGCCCATTTCCCCAATCTGTTGAACTCCTGCAGATACCCTGCGTCCTCAGCCCTACTTGTTCTTCCACCTATTTTCATATCATTGACAAACTTGGCCACAAAGCCATCAATGCCTTCATTCAAATCAATAACATATAATGTGAAAAGAAACAGTCACAACACCAACTCCAGCAGCACATTAGTCACCGACAGCCAAACAGAAAAGACCCCCATTATTCCCACTCTCTGCTGTCTTCCCATTAGCCAAAATTCACCTCATGTTAGTACCTTTCCTAAAATACTATTAGCTCTCATCTTGTAAAGCAGTCACATGTCCGGCACCTTGTCAAAGGCCTCCTGAAAATCCGAATAAGCAATGTCCACTGACTCTTCTTTATTTATCCTGCCTATTATTCCCTTTGGGAATTCCAACAGATTTCCCCTTGAGAAAAACATGTTGGCTGTGGCCTATTTTATCATGCATCTCCAAGTGCACAGAAATCTCTTCCTTAATAAAAGGTTCCAATATCTTTCCAACCATTGAAGTCAGGCTAACTGGCCTATAATTTCCTTTCTTCTGCCTCTCTCCCTTCTTAAAGAGTGGAGTGACATTTGTAATATTCCAGGTGTCCAGAAACATTCCAGAATCTAGTGATTCTTGAAAGATCATTACTAACGCCTCCATAATCTACTTCTTTCAGGGTGTAGTCCATCTGGATCATGTGACTTATCTACCTTCAGACTTTTCAGCTTCCCGAACACCTTCTCCTTCATAATAGTAGTTGATAGGAGGGGACCCATAGAGTCTGGAATGGACAATGCAAATAAAATCAAATTAATTATCTTTTTTGTAAATTAACACTGCTGCTATAGAATTATGAAATAAGAAAGGAAATGCTAGGAAATCCTTGGAGGCTAGGTAGCATCTGTGGAAAGAGATGACCTTCTATAAAATCTGAAATGTTAACACTGTTTCCTTTGCACAGAGGACATCTGATTTGCTAAGCATTTCCAGTGTTTTCTATATCCATTTCAGATTGAGGTGACCTGCACTATTTTTTTTTTTTGCTTTCTCACATAGCAATCTGGGAAGATTGATATTATCATCTCTGTGCAAATGACGCAAGTAGCATGTGTAGTAAGATACCTGAAGCGCCTGTAACCATCACTACTAATAGAACCTTAGCAGCATTCCATTAGAATCATTTGGATACATTACCAAGGTACTTAAAGGGACAAATCTTCTGTTTCTGCAAGGAAAACTGGACATGGTATGAGGCAGATCCATAACTACCTTTTACTTTTAATATATTTGTACTTCAATCTACTAGCTGTGGCTGCATGGAAAAATAGTGGAACCAGAAAATTAATCTGAAGAACACACAAAACACGGATGATCAATACACGAGAGCCTGATACTGATGCAACACAAGCCAAGGACTGCTGTGCCATGGCTGAAATGAAAGAAACTGTTTTTTTTTTAGAAAAATTGTTAACAAGTTGATTTTTAAAAATCAAGAATGAGGTTTTAGGATATCAGTAATTATCAGCTGCAATTTTTAATCATAATTATATCAACTTCAAATGAATTTATAATTTGCACCATTTGTCTTCAAGCAGAAACAAATAATTTAATAAATGTTTTACTTATAAATGAATGGCTTGGATCACCATATGATTTAGTTTGCTTTAGCAAAATGCAAGTGATGATTTAATTAAAATCTTCTTTAGCTGCTGCTGACACTGGTCTTTTTGCATCGAAATCAAAAATGACAAGTATTGGCACTCCACGTTACTTTTCCCTCTGGAGATGGGAATCATTGCTGTCGGTTTGTGGAATCTCTGTAGCAAAGGGAACAACAGCTGTCAATCTTGTGATTCTCTCTGGAAAAAGGAATGGGCCTGCCAATCAATGGGTATCTCTCTGGAATAGAGAGTATCAGCTGCAAGTCTGTGAGAATCTTCCTGGAAAATGGAACAATGACTGTCTACAGAAATCTATACGGAACAAAGAACGGTTGTTATTTGTCTGTGAATCTCTCTGAAGCTGGGATTCTTTGTTTCCCGAAAAAGGATCTCGGCATGACATGTCAATTGCTTACTCTCTTCCATAGATGCTGTCTGGCCTGCTGAGTTCCTCCAGCAATTTTTGTGCATTGCTTTGGATATCCAGCATCTGCAGATTTTCTTTTATCTAGGAATCTCTATAGCCAGTTATAGAGAAAGATAACCAACTGAAATTTCTCTTTCTGTGGATGAACTAAATAATGGCTGAAGTTTGTTTTAGGGATTGATAAGTTCTAAAGACTGGAGCCATTATTTAACACAATAACAGTCCTAGTTATGAAAGACAATATCCTCTCATTCAAACATTATTTGACCAGAGCATCTCAGCCAACCATACAAACATTTTATTGGTGATATCTTTGTATATTGGGAGTATTCATTCTCCTTCACTTTGGGATGATTAGTTAAAACATCTTTTTTTTATGCCATAGAGCCTTACTGAGTGGGCCGCAAACCCCAGGCTGGGAACCCTTGATCTAAAAAGGAAGCCAAAGAGGAAGACTGATGTTATACTGCAGAGATTCAATCTGAACCAGTTACTTCAAGCAGTTTAGTACTTTATCTAAAATTCTTCAAGGGACATCTTGTTCTATATAGGCTTTCTCATGACATAATGCAGTCTCAGGTATTTTGGAACTATATAAAAGTACAAATTAAGAAACTCAAAAGAGTGAGCTTTCTCAAATGTGGTCAATGGGTCACAGTCTTGTCTCTGAACAGACCCACTCCAGAAGCACACACACAGAAGTCCAAAAAGCGTCGACATTCCAGCAGGATGTTGAGGCAGCGCTGGAGATGCTCGTTTAGATACAATGTTAGACCAAGGCTCCTCTGGCTTTCTGAGATGCAAATGAAAATCTAATGGCAAAATTCTGAAGAGAAGAGAAGAGGTGTTATTCCTGGTTTCTTGACCAGTACTTATCCTTCATTTAAAGTTATGAAAAAAAACCTACCTGCTTACGAGCACATTGGTGCTGGTGGCGTCTTGCTTCACCTAAACCAGCTGCCACATTTCAATGCATTCAGGGAATTCTAAGTAGGATGTAAAACTGGCCATATAAATGCAAGTCTTTTTAACCATGCAACTTTTGATGAGATCCATTATCTATTATTCAATTACATCACATGAATGATTCTCTGAGTGTTCTATGATCAGCACATGTGGACATCTACAGTATTAGTTGTTATCTTAGAAAGTGTGTGTCATCAATCTGTTTGACCTTGCCATGCAGCCACATTCATGTTCACTAGGAGAAATTGGATACAATCATGAACAGAGAGCACTGCTTATTTTCTCTTCTGCAATAAAACCGAGATCAGTTAACTCAGCACAGAGAAGGGACAAAATCTGACATTGTCTTGTTGTGTATGGTCTGCCTGCTCATTCATTCATATAGCTAGGCTATAACAAAGGTTCTGTTTTGTTTAAGCAATAAGCACACATACTTATAAACTCTCAAATCAAGAAAAAATGCAGATAGATTAAACAGCTCACTTACTTTGGAAGCTTGAAAGTAGTTCTTCTAGGTAATCAGTTCTTTTTCTCTTCCTCTCAGATGGTAGAGCTCTTGTTTCTGGGTGCTGGCCTTAAACTGTAGAAAGGGTATAATTTATCCACATCCAGTTGAGGGCAGTCTCAGTAATGCCAGAGTTTGCAAAGGCTAAAATATTCTCTTTGCTAAATCCATCTGCTGCTCTTTAAAATGAACATTAAAAAATGAATAAATAAGTGTCCAGAGTTCAATTCAACATTCTTGCTCTTTCAACTGCAAAATGAAGGACAGATGAAAGAAGCACCATGTGTTTTATCTCTGCACCGAGGGACACCTATATAATGTACATGTAATGAAGAGCAGTGATGCCTGCCATGCACTGCAAACTCAGCGGGTCAAAACACAGCAGAATTAATGAAATAAAAATATCTGATGATTCACAATATACGACAGACTTTGTTACTTTTTTCTGGTGATGAAGATAGAGCTTGTGCTTTAGTGGAAATACTTCCAAACTATTCTTTACCTAATTGATATGTAAAAAAACTCAGAAGTTAACAGTTGCTTCAGCAGTGGTGACTTTGGGGCTGTAGTCCTGTTAAGGGCAATAACATTCCAGCTTTCTCCAGAGACTGCCGAGTCCTTTCTACTCATTTATTTTCCTTGCCATTCTCAACTTAACACCTTTGAAGATGTCACAGTTACTATTAAACCTGCCAATGGAAAGATCCATGACTTTGAGAGATGAGTATGAAGAAGAACATGTTCAAAAAGACTCTTAAATATCTGACTGGGAATTGGGGAAAAGTCTAAAACAGAATACAAATTATCACATGGTTTTGTCACCGAACTTTTTCCTGTGGGAGTTAAGGTGGGTGTGGTGGAGCCACAGTGGAAGAAATCAAACATGCTGTGAACGTGAGTTTGTTCCATGAGACAAATTTTTTATCTATTTCACACATTTTTGGAATAGACATTCCTCTGATTTCTATAGAAATCAATTATGAAAGACTAATTTGAAATTTCACAGGTTTATTAATATACCTTTACAGATGTACTTACAATATTTGCATAGTATAATGGTGTGGGTGAGCTGCAGATTGATCAGTCCTGTTGCTTCACTTTGTTATCTATTTTAGTCAGCTTGCCCAAGAGAAGGTTAGTGCTTCACAATGGAAAGTTCATCAAATGGTGCATTACTGTGGTACTCACAGGCATTCAGAGTGTAGAGTTTTTTCTCTATTCTAATGAATCGCTAGATACTACCCCAACCTGGAGGACTCTTTTTCAAAATCTCTAAATTTGAAAATAGCCTGAAATACAGTTGAATTCTTCAAGAAATTATGGAACACAAGAAAACCTGCAAATGTGAATCAGCCCAGAGATTAAATCCATCAATGATGGGCATAGCTGTGACTACTTTAAGGAAAAATACATTTCTTCCCTCATCATTTCTGGCAAATGTCAAAAGAATGATATTAGTACTAGATGACCCACCGCTCTTCTCGATGGCTGTTGAAATATCTCCCTTTAGAACATGTTGACCAACTTTTGATTGATTCTCTTTTCTGTTCTAAAGAGAATTTTTCAAAAATATGTTTCCTAGTCTCTTTCCTTGCTCAAGCCTTATTAATGTTGCAACCAGTTCTTTCATCCCATCCTATTGATAAATTTAGTTATCTAATTTGTTTCTGGATTGACATCCTATGTTGATGTACAAAATGGTGTCTTAGACAGAAATACATGGAGGGCTACACACAAAGAGTACAGGAAAAGCCACTTCTTGTGCAAAAAGCTGCCAAATAGATGTTCTTGATCTTGTTCATTTTATTTCCGCAATATGGAATTAAAATTAAATATTGAATGCTACTGACGATACCAAATTGGAGGGCAAGACTATGGGTCATAATAGTGAGAGGCTGCATGCAAATAATAGGTTTATGGTATAGGTGAACAGACTGAAAAAAAATTCCCAAGTAAAATATATTAAACAACATGTTAAAAAGGAAGAAACAAACAATTCATGAGGCAAGATTTTATCTAGAATAACACCTTGCAGGTAAATATGCAGGTAGAATTGTAGTAAATCAGACTTTGAAAATAAATTTTTATTTCCTCCTGCAGAAAAGAAATATAAACGCAAGGAAATAAGGATAAACTTTCAGAAGAGCTTAATTAATTCATAACTGAAGTACTATGTATAGTACAGCCACCTCATTTTGAAAATAAAATACTATGAATGCAATTTAAAATTTGCCACGTAGATTCATTGTGAAAACACAATGGTGAAGGAAGAGAAATTAGACTTTTTCCACCAGAACGTAACAAGTGACTTTATAACTGTTTAATTCCACTAGCCAATATGGTTACTAATGCAATGAAAAATAAGATAATCATGGACATATTTAAGGATTTTTTTAAAATGTTATTTGAACATGGGAGCTCTCTGGCACGACTAAACTTTTTTAAGCAAAATTATGTATGTAAATGAGGACTATCACGAGAAAGAGAACATGATCAGGAGAATAGAATTTGTTGAGGCAACCATTATGGAGATAACACAACTAGAAATCCAATGAATAGAACGGCACGTTTTATATCTGCAAACTTCCTTGGTCTTCTCTTGAAAGTACATAAAATTCCTTGGAGATATTCCATAGACTGGCTCTTAAATCCTAGACCTATCTCTGATATTGATTTCACATTTTATTTACAGAAATCTGTATATTTCTTTTGTGGTAGGATGAGCAAAAAAAAAAATCATTGAGGTAAAACTGACTGATGTAAGGATTCAATCCAAAACATCACCAATTCCTCTCCAAACCCTCCACCCCTCAGATGTTCCAGATTCTAACATCTGTAGTCTCTGGCATCTCCAAAATTGAATTACACTAAAACGTCAGTAGAACATGCCTGATTTTAATCTCCTTCACACGAATCCCAAAACTTATTTACTTCTTCATAACTGATGTATTCTTTCATAGTTTGATCAATAATCACTCTCAAATACTTTGCCATTTCAATTTCAGTCATATTATAAATGCAAATAATAGTTCTGTTTTTCCAGATTCCTACTTTGAATTAATACTGCTTAAGTATCCTTTTGTTTTCTTTATTAGGGTTATTAATTTGAGTGTAGATCTGTTAAGTTCTCACCTACCTCCATTCGAATAGAACTTTCAATTTTACAAGAATCCAGTTGTTACATTGCCCTACGTCAAATTGCATGAAAACACACCTGTGGTATTTCAGTCAATCCTTATAAATGAGCCAAGCCTTTCTGAAACAAGCCAAGCTCCATTTTATTTTGCACATTCACACCGTGGACTGTGTTATCAAACATTTTGTGAGTATCCATTCTTTTGTACAGGAGAAAAACATTAATAAAGATATGAATGAAATACCTCTGGTTATTTCTTCGGAAAATACTAGAAACATCCATCAGGTCAGGTAACTTCAGCAAAAACAAACACTTCATCAGAACTGAGAAAACAAAGTAGATCTAATTTGTGGAGAAGGTGGGCTTGGGATAAATAAAACCATTTCAGATGTGCAGATGTTATTCTGCTGTTTTGGAACTATTGTGATTATATGTTGCAAGAGTTGTTAAAGGAAATCAAACAAAGGGCCATTTAAGAGCCGTGAGATGCAGGTCAGAGTTATTACTATGGCAGAGAACCTAGAAGGGTATATTGAAAATAATTAGCAGAGCAGGTAGTGACTGTGAAGTGAGAAAATATGAGTTACTATGACAGAGGAATCACCTTACAGTTTAGATACAAGCCAAGTTCTTGAATTTGATATTACATCCTCGAGGCTTTGGTGTCTGCATCAGAAGATTAAGTACTGTTCCTCAAGATAATTTGGCCTTCACTGTACACAGTCAGATAAGGCAGAGTGGGAATGGAGTGATGATTTAAAGTGACAGAATCCTCATTGAAAGGAACTTTTGTGCAAAGCTGTCAGCCAAACTGCATTTGTTCTATCCAGCATTGAGGAGACTACA
The DNA here is from genome assembly GCF_030144855.1 of Hypanus sabinus. Taxonomy (NCBI): domain Eukaryota; kingdom Metazoa; phylum Chordata; class Chondrichthyes; order Myliobatiformes; family Dasyatidae; genus Hypanus; species Hypanus sabinus. The sequence goes on along the minus strand of NC_082724.1, from coordinate 44,238,069 downwards.
TTGGGAAAGCCAAAAGCAAAACTCTAAAATTGAAAACATACAAGTGAATCGGTCCTTCACATGAACTAAAGGCAAGATCAAAGTAGCTGTGAAAGTTTGCGGACTTACAGGGAGATCAAGAAAGAGGGGAAAATCAGAGATGGACAATGTACAATCAAGAACAGAATGGTTGTAGAAAATAGTGTGTTAGGTAGGAGACTGAGAAGCAGGACCTCCAGGATTGTAATCTCTGGATTTCTGTCCATGCCATGTGCCAGTGAGGGTAAGAATAGGACAACTTGGCAGATGAATGAGTGGCTAAGGAATTGGTACAAGAGGCAGAGTTTCAGATTTCTGGATCAATGGGATCTCTAGGAAAGGTATGACCTGTACAAAAAGGGCAAGTTTCACTTGAAACTGAGGAAGATCAATATCCTCATGGTCAGGTATACTAGAGCTGTGGAGGTGGGCTTAAACTAATTTGGCAGGGAGATAGAAACCAGTGTGATAGGGCTGAGGATGGAGCAGTTAGTATGCAAATTGATGCAGTGTGTAGTGAGTTTGCAAGGAAGATGATAGGGCAAATCTGCAGTCATTTGGATGAGTTGAAGTGTAACATGGGGGAAAAATGAATAAGGTGATGAATACAAAACTGAAGGTGTTATACTTGAATGCACGGAATACGGTAGATGAACTTGCAGCATTGTTAGGGGTTGGCAGGTATTATTTTCTGGGCATCACTGAGTCATAGCTGAAAGAAGATCATAGTTGGGAGCTTAACATCCAAGGAGACACATTGTACTGAAAGGATAGGCAGGTAGGCAGAGGGCATGGGGTGGTTCTATTGGTAAAAATTGAAATCAGATCCTTACAAAGAGGTGACATAGGATTGGAAGATGTAGAAGCCTTGTGGGTAGAGTTAAGAAACTGCAACGGAAAAAAGACACTGATATGAGTTATATGCAGGCCTCTGCACAATAACCAGGAAATTACAATGGGAGACAGAAAAGGCTTGTAAAATTGACAACGTTCTGATAGTCATAAACAATTATCAATATGCATGTATTGTAGGTTGGGAAAATCAGATTAGTGCTGGATTCCAAGAGAGGGAATTTGTAGAATGTATTTTAGTGCACTTGTGGTTAGCCCAATAGAGGAAAGGCAATTCTGGATTGGGTTTTGGATATAATTAGGGAGCTTAAGGTAAAGGAACCTTCAGGAACTAGTGACCATGATAGAATTAACCCTCTAGTTTGAGAGGGAGAAGATGAAGCTTGAAGTATCAGTAATACAGTGTAGTAAAAGGAATTACAGAGGGATGAGAGAAGACTTGGTCAAAGTTGATTGGAAGGGGACTCTAACTGGGATGTCAACAGAACAGCAATGGCTGGAGCTTCTGGGAATAATTTGGAAGGAACAAGATTGACAGATCCCAAAGATGAAGAGGAAAACTAATGGGAGGAAGACACAACTGTAGTTGATAAGGTAAGTCAAAGACAACATAAAAGCAAAACAGAGCATATAATATAGCAAAGCTTAGTGGGAAATTAGGAGATTGGAAGCTTTTAAAAACCAACACACAATACAACTAAAAAAGCCATAAGGAGAGAAAAGATGAAATATGATGGCTAGCCAATAATATACAAGAATACCATTTCTTTTTCAGATATATAAAGACTAAAAGAGAGGCAAGAGAAGTTATTAAACCACTGAAGAATGACACCATAGGTAGTAACAGAGAACAATGAAATGGTGGACAAATTTAGTAAGTATGCTGCATCAGTCTTCACTGTGGAAAACACTAGCAGTATGCTGTAAATTCAAGAGTATCAGGGTGGGGGGGGGGGCAAAAGCAAGTGTCTTTTCTATTACTAAGGCGAAGGTGCCTGTGAAGCTAAAAGGATTGAAGGTAGATAAGTCACCAGGAACAGGTAGACAACACTCCAGGTTTCTGAAAGAGGTAGCTGAAGAGATCGTGGCGGCATTGGTAATGATCTTTTCAGAATCATTAGGTCCCAGAATGGTTCCAAAAGACTGTAAAATTACAAATGTCACTCCACTCTTTAAGAAGGGGGGAGGCAGAACAACATTAATAAGGATGATGTTTCAGAGTACTTGGAGGTGTGCTATAAAAGAGACCAAAGGCAGTCTGGTTTATTTGATGGAAATCTTGCCAGGCAAATCTGTTGGGATTCTTTAAGAAAATAATAGGCGGGATAACTAAAAAGTCAGTGGATACTGTTTACTTGTATTTTCAGAAGGCCTTTGACAAGGTGCCGCACATGAGGCTGCTTACCAAGATAAGCGCCCCTGGTATTGCAGGAAAATACTAACGTGGATAGAAGATTGGGCTGACTGACGGGAGGCAAAGACATGGAAAAAAGTCAGAATTGATGGTTTTGTGGCTAAGTCTGCAGATGCTACAAAAATAGTTGAAGGGGCAGGTAGTGTTCAGGAAGCAGGGATTCTGCAAAAGGACTAAGAGAGATTGGGAGAATGGGCAAATAACTGGTAAAATGGTACATACTGTAGGGAAGTGTATGTCCATGTTCTTTGGTGGAAGGAAATAAGGCATAGATTATTTTCTGAACAGAGAGAGAGAGAAAAAAAATCAGGTGCAAAGGCTCTTGGGAGTCCTTGTATAAGATTCCCTAAAGGTTAACACGTAGGTTGAGTCAGTGATACAGAAGCCAAATGGAATGTTAGCATTCATTTGGGGAGGACATTGTTACATCATTTTAATGTATTTCAGAAAAGATATACAGCCTTTGTAAAGGATGTAGTAGAGGTTTACCAGGAAAGGTTGGACAAATGTAGGTTGTTTCTTCTGGAGCATCAGAGACTGAGGGAAGACCCGATATAAGGTTATAAGAACATAGAAGGCACAGAAAGGATAGAATGTGAGAATCTTTATCCCATGGCACAAATATCAAGTACTAGAGAGCATGCATTTAAGGTGAGAGGGAATGTTTAAAGAAGTTGTGCAGGATAATTTTTCTTTTTAAATACAGTGCATTTGGTGGATGGAACAAGCTGTTGAACAGAGTGGTGAAAGCTGATATGAGAGCGGTGTTTAAGAGGCTGTTATACACATGAATATGTAGGGAATGGAAGTATATGGATAATGTGCAGGAAATACAGAATTTTTTAATTTGGCATCATATTTGATACAGATATCATGGACTAAAGAACCTGGTCCTGTGTTGAACTGTTCTATACTCTAAATAACTTGTTAAACAGCAAGGGACAGTACAGCTAACTTAAGTTGATCTTGACAATCCACTACTGAGATGGTCCTGTTTGGATCAGTTGGTGGTGGTGAAAGATGAAAGTACTTCAGTTACAGTACTTAATAGAAAGTCCAAAAAATTATCTTCATACTTCATCTCAACCAAGAGATGAATCCGCCGCAGAAATCTGACAATGCACAATATTGTAATTAAAAAACAAAACTTCCTAGTGTTATTCCAGTGTGAAATTTGGATATATATTTCTACAGAAAATGTGAAATTTTATGCATTCACAAAATGGCAGTGGATATCAGAGCTCGGGCATGAAATTTCAATTACTGAAAATTGATTGGACTGCTGCTGTGTCTGTATTTTGCAAATAAAAAATGACCTTACAGATTCACCATTAATGTCTGAACATAGCGACTGCTGCAAAACTCTATTTATCTTTGCTCTTCCTTCACTGCAAAAAAACCCCAGCATAATTTAAACACAAATCTTCATTAGATGCCTGGTGTTTCAGATGTTGTGAGGTTTATGCAAATAAGGAAGGTGATTCGCAAAGGTGAAATGCTAAATCTGGGACTGTTCATTTTATATCTGTTGCTAGGATTTCAGTGAAGCATAATGTTGGATATTTGAATTTGTTTAAGCCTACATCGCCTGGAACTACAAAGGATATTTAGTCACGGATTTGTGTGTTTGCTGAATTTGAGCAGTCTGGAAAAAGAATTTGAGGTGCAAAAGTAGTTACAAGTTGCCGTTACTGATGGGAGCATTTGAAGGGGAGTTATGGAGTGCAGGTACCTAATAAGTATGGGACACAGGTGTAACCTTTTCTGGATGTTTTATTACAAGGCATATGCCACATCTCACGTCAGTACTACATTGCCAATGGAAGGAACAATGAAAGGTTTGGTGCATAACCCTGGTTGAATTTCCTCTTCCCAAATCCAGGAAAACTGAGATTAGCTCACTCAGTGAAAACCAGAACCCTTTGGTATATCTGCTTCAATTCTGTGTTCCATATTTGAACCCAACAACTAAGAGAGCTCTGAAATTACAATTAAATAGCTACTGTATGTGGCTAATAGCCATGATATGTTTAACCGCCAGCATTTCATCACTCATGGCATCAATAATGAATGCAGGAACCACAGGTCAGGCAGCATCCATGGAAAGAGAAACAGGTTGCATCTTTCTGGTCAGTGACTCTTTGCCAGGGTTTTGTTCAGCTACTCCTTTGCAGAGAGTTTCCAGGATTTTTTGTTCATATGTCTGATTTCAACTACCCAAAGTTTTTAAAAATATTTTGCCATAAACATTCCTTAGTAAATTCAAAAAATTCTCCTTCCCAGAGGGAAGCTGTATTGGAAGGAGGTCTCTTTAGAAGTAGAACTACAGCACATCAATGCATGGGGAAGTGCTTTTGCACTCATTTCTTCAGATCCTCTCACTGGAACTCCTATTTGCTCCATCATTGCTGCTGGCAGCTGAAGACAGCTGTTTCAACAGGGCTCCAATCAAGCTACTGAGACCTGCTACCTTGTGTAAGTCTGTAGCACTTCCAAGTGATTTGCAGTGACAGTTGTTATTTCAGCACAAGTAGGACAGTCAACCTACAATATACCAATATTAATGCAGCATATTAACACACTAAGTTATCATGCACTCTAGTTATTATCATGACTGATTTAAATACTTTAACGTCTATTGCAATTATGCAAGTCTGTGAGGATAATTCTATTTAGTCAACTTTAAATCATCTTCCATCCATCCTGACACATTTGAAACAATAATAGAATGAGAAGGAGTGAGAGATGGCACCAATTCTCATAATGTAACCAATTCTCCTTTACCTTTGGTTGTGTGGGGTGCCACAGCAGCTTAGCACAAGATTATTTCATCTCAGGTGACAGAGTTCAATTCCTGCATCCTCCAAGAAGTTTGCACGTCCTTCCCACGAGCGCAGGGGTTTCTGCTGATTTCCTCCCACAGTCCGAAGATGTACCGGTTAGCAGGTTCATTGGTCAGTGTAAACCGCCATCTGATTAAGCTAGGTTAAATAGGAGAGTTGCAGGCCGGTGCGGCTCATTGGGCCGTAAGGGCTTGTTCCACACTGTATCTATAAATAAATAAACCAGGCAGTAATGATAATTTTTAAAATACACATATTTAATTGTACCAACGTTGGGACTAACATCTCTCTCTTGGGATACACATATGCTTAAAACATTAATCCATTGTTGTGGTATTATACTTTATTGTTGCATCATTATTTTTTTTTAGTTTTGTTTGCTTGTATCAGTTCTTTTGAAAGTGGGCTGCAGTTTACCTGCTCTGTCAAGCTAGCCACAGTGGGTTTCCCAATGGGGATTCTTTGATCCCTTTGCTTCTCCAAATAAGCTACATCAGTGGATCAAGTCCAAACTTGGACAGCTGCTGTTTGCCATATGGTGTAAGCTGACAAATGCAAACATCTATTAGCATTTAACAGCAAGTTAGAGGTTCTTTAACAACTGAAGCTGTGAGCTTTATTTTGCATACTTAGTGCAGACCCGTGACCCACCTTGATGTTTGACTGCCTTGGCAATAGCTTTAAAGATCTTCCGTAACTTTGATGTCACAGGTGGGGTGAGGGGTCTTTCCAAAGGCCAACACTGAGAACAAATATAATGAAAGCTGATCAATAATACAAATAACAAGATAGTCATTAATGTATTCAGTATTAGACTCTGTATTCTCCTAACTACAAATAATTTAATCCATAACCTATAAGGAGAAGCACCGTTGACTTTTCGGGCCGAGACCCTTTGTCAGGACTAACTGAAAGGAAAGATATTAAGAGATTTGAAAGTAGTGGGGTAGGGGGAAATGTGAAATGATAGGAGAAGACCGGAGGGGGTGGGGTGAAGCTAAGAATTGAAAAGGTGATTGGCAAAAGGGATACAGAACTGGAGAAGCGAAAGGATCATGGGATGGGAGGCCTCGGGAGAAAGAAAGGGGGAGGGGAGCACCAGAGGGAGATGGAGAACAGGCAGAGTGATGGGCAGAGAGAGAGAGAAAAAACAAACAACTAAATATGTCAGGGATGGGGCAAGAAGGGGAGGAGGGGCATTAATGGAAGTTAGAGAACTCAATGTTCATGCCATCCGGTTGGAGGCTACCCAGCCGGTATATAAGGTGTTGTTCCTCCAACCTGAGTGTAGCTTCATTTTGACAGTAGAGGAGGCCATGGATAGACATTTCAGAATGGGAATGGGATGTGGAATTAAAATGTATGGCCACTGGGAGATCCTGCTTTCTCCCCTCACTACTTTCAAATCTCTTTATCTTTCCTTTCAGTTAGTCCTGACAAAGGGTCTCAGCCTGAAACATTGACAGTGCTTCTCCTTATAGGTGCTGCCTGACCTGCTGTGTTCCACCAGCACTTTGTGTGTGTTGTTTGAATTTCCAGCATCTGCAGATTTCCTCATGTTTAATCCATAACCTCCCCTTTACCAGCATAAATTTAGCAATGTTTTCTCTTTTACTGCAACTGATGCTCCCTGAACTGGTGAGTATTTCCAGTATGCTGTTGTTTTGTTTCTTTTTCTTAGATTTCCAGCATCTCTGATTTTCATTCGTATTGATTTGCATTTTTGGTACACCCATCCCTTACATCTCCTATTCATACTGCCTCAGCCCTGCCACTTTCAACCCTACCCAAAACAACTTTGGCACAGCCATAATTCAACAGGTAGCCAACTATTCTCTCGCTAACATCCCTTATTAATCCATAAACAAGTTGGCTCTGTAAGCATTGGGATTACCTGGCCTCTCACAATCAGAGAGTTTCTTTTTGCCCCATCGATCTCTCCCTGACCCTCTCTCTCGCTGACTGTGAATTAACTCCATTTATTCATTCTCCCAGATCAAATCAGGGGCCTTCAACCTCAAGTGTTAAAGTTGTTTCTCTTTCCACAGCTGCTGCCTGACCTGCTGAGTGTTTATAGCATTTTCTGATTTTATGATCTAATATCACACTGAACAAATACTCAATGTTCCTCATTATGAAAGAAGATAGTCAGAATATGGCTTAACATTGATTTCCAATATTTTTTGCAAAGGTTACTCAATTTACTGTGGGAACATCATTAGAGTCACTTCAAGGAATTACAGTATAGGCCAGCACTTGTAATATTGATTGCAGAATCCTTTTGCATGTCAAACATCATTGGTTATGTTTTGATTTAGTTTAACACTACAGATTCATGTTGTGTCTGTAGGGAGGTTACAACCATTTGCACCGTGGGTCGAAATTGCACAGCGTCATTTTGAAGTACACATTCTGCACTGCACCACTCTGCTCCTCAAAATCGTAAACTTGTGTTATTAAAACGTAAAAATTAAACTAATGCAAGCAGTCTGCTGGAGAAACTCAGCAGGACAAGCAGCATGTGCAGAAGAAAAAGAAATTCAGGCACCTGCAGTTTTTTTTGTGTCTCTAGAAACCAAACTAATTGAATTAGTTTAATGTCTCAGGGATTTCTGGATATAGCAAACTAATTTCAGTATTTTGCAAAAACACATTATGGGAAAACTTTTATAGTTATTGGACTTAAAAGCATGCCCCTTGGCAGTCTAAATCTCCTAGAATGCTTTCTGAAAATTTTAAATTAACCAAACTTATGTTGTTTCACCTGACTACATTGGAGAGACATTTCTTCTGATGAACTCGGAACAGGCCTTATAGCCCACAGTACATGTGCCAAACATGATATTGGATCAAACTAATTCCCTTATATTTGCACGCATTTCATATCTATTCATTCTCTCACATCCGTATGTTGAATAGCCTCTTAAATGCCATTACTATAACTGCTTTCATCACCCTGGCATCCTGTTCCAAGTACCGACCACTCTCTGCGTAAAAATTAGCTCCGTACACTTCCCTTAAACTTACCCTCTCTCATCTTAAATGCATTTCGACTTACTTGATTTTTTACCCTGGGGAAAAGAAAGATTCTGACTGAATACATCCATGTCACCTCCTCTTCTTCATCTGTCTTTGTAATATATGAGGCATATTACATATTTCAAATGTTATATGTGGTTTGTATTTGCGTATATTGAAGGTGTCGTAATGATATTGATATATTAACTTGGAGGCCAAAAATGAAGACGTTAGAGAAGGCAAGTGTCAACACTGAACTTTATGCACATTTACATTTAAGAGACTGTGTAAAACTGTAAGGATGCACAATGTTCTCATTGATTAGGGCTCATCGGAGAATACAATCCAAAGGTCTACTATAAATATTTGTCGGGGCAGGAAGCTACATTTATCTATCAATCCAACCCAAAACCATGTGCTGAATGCAGATTGTAAGCTTCTGAGGATTGGGTTTAATTCTGGTATCGGGTCCTGTCCATTCTCTCCATCGCCAAGTGGATTTCATTAGAGTTCTCTGATTTCCTCCCACAGTCTAATGGTGTGTTGCCAAGTTAATTGGCCACTGTAAATTGCTACTTAATGGCGTTCGAATGAGAACAATAATCGTAAAGGTTTGATGGTGAATCAGCAGCAGAGATACAGCATATAAAGAAGAGAGCGTCTAATGGCATTGGTCCCTAATTGGATGCCGTGGGTTCAGCCTATTTCTATGTCATTATAAGATAAGAAAATATACTACAGAATAAGGATAGAATCTGACTGGGCATGGGGCCTTAAATGATGAAAACCTGCTACCAAATTTCCCACCATTTGGTGGTATCATCTGAGAGGCCATTTGGCAATCAGAAAAATAATGAATGTTGATTTGAGACTGGGAATGATTCTTATTGTTGGCTGATACAGAAAGAATTTTGTTGACGTTTTACTTTTCTTGACCTGGGAGCAGTGAGGGCCTTCCTTCCCAGGATCTAGTCTCTCTTACCTGGATGTAGCTTGCATATCTATCACTGGGGGAATGAAACTCGTTCAGGTCAGCAAACATGCCAGAGATCCACATAGGACATGTCTTTTATGAAGTAAAACAACCCCCTTCAGAGTCAATTAAAGGATTAACTCAGAACTTTCAGAAATGCAATTATATGGCAACAAATTGCGTCAATATCATCTCCTCTGATTGATTGCCACCACTCATCAACATTATAACTCCCCTGAGAGTGCTGGTGAAATGAAAACTAACACTGATGATAGTGGCAGGCAATGAAAATGGGTCAGCGGCATGACCCATTCTATTAATTTTTAAACTAGAAACACAGGGAATTAACATAATAATTCAACTGCACTTAAGAAGGATGAGAGAAATTCATGCTTGATGGATCTTTAGAGATAAAACTGAAACATCAGATTCTGTCAATCACAAATAAAGGTTCTTGCTTTTGAAATTCAGAAGCGTTAAAAACATTCTGAAAGAGAATGGCAGACTAATACCTTCAGGGGGATCATATTTGCTGGCCCTAATGTTAATATTTTGATCTCTTTTTTTGGATAAGTATTTGAATGTATTTAAAAGATCATTTATGAAAGGAAGCTAGTCAAACCAGGAGCACATTTTATTTGCATTCTTGATTAACCAATGGTATGTACCAGAAATCTTCCTTTCACATCTCAAATAGTAAACAATTTACTTTGATGTCACAAAAACAGAAAATAATCAACAGGCAACACACACAAAATGCTGGTGGAACGCAGCAGGCCAGGCAGCATCTATAGGGAGAAGCAATGTCTACGTTTCGGGCCGAGACCCTTTGTGACTCCTGAGTCAGGACTCACAAAGAGTCTCGGCCTGAAATGTCGCCATTTCTTCTCCCTATAGATGCTGCCTGGCCTGCTGCGTTCCACCAGCATTTTGTGTGTGTTGCTTGAATTTCCAGCATCTGCAGATTTCCTTGTGTTTTCTTTTTAAATAATCAACAGGCTTAGTCTTGTAGTTCAGGAATTATTTCCTTTTTTTTTGCTTTCCATAAAATTAAACAAAACATTTATTGTTTAATAAGTGATGGAGATGTGGGGTGAATAAAAGAGAAAGAAAGAGTGGGACGCAAGATTTGAAAGAGAGCAAGTGAGAGAGGCAGAGAGAAATAACATGCCATACAGAGCCTGTAAGGATTATCCTGCCAGCAAGATTCTTATCTATTGAGATAGCGCTTATTCATTAGGATATGCGGTACTGTGTTGTGGTCTAGTTTGTCCAGCTTTACCATCAGAGTGTCGGATAACTGCAATAATGCAGACAATTCCTTTATTGTTGTATTTTAATATTTGTAAGGTCCCAGGGCTTTTATTTTCGAAAATCAGAAAATAGTTTTTGTGTGACACAGAAAATGTATTAGTGGATTAGTCTTCTTTTAAACTTAAAAGAAACAGTTCAATTTATTTCACATCAAAATAATGCAAAGATGCCCAATGGTGAATGAAGCAAATTTAGAAAACATACATTTTTGTAATTATATGAAATGTGACAGACAACTTGGCCATTGCTCCCAAACTAAGCAATGTGATGTTGGTTGAGCATTCTATATTAATGATATTAATTAAAGAACATATACTTCTGGGAAAATGGGAGGAATATTCTTCTTCATGTTAATGTACGAGGATATGTATCTTCACCAAGGAATTAGAAGTCTAGTTAGTTGCAGTCTGGATTCAACACCAGAACCTGAATCCAGTGCCTTCCATCTAAATGCTGCAGCTATTCGTGGTCAATTAACCACTTCAACTAAATATCCAAAAAGACTCTTCAAGGCTTTATTTGCTACTTTGCTTTACAAATCTAGACAATCAGAAAGCCAAAATTATCATTTTGGGTGTGGCTTCATAACAGAACAGAATCAAGTCCATATCACAAGCAATGATGTTACCTTTACCAAATATCTCTACATTCACTGGGAATTCTGCCCTGAAGCTATAAAATTTTCAGATATGGGGTCAAATTATTATTACTTACAAAACAGCTACTCTATTTTAGATTTATCAGCAATCCACTACATTTATCTTTTCTTGTTTAAAGAAAAAGCAAATTGATCCCCACGCTGACTGATTTGAAGAATTTCACTGCCCTAACTTACACTTCTGTTACAATGATATCTATCACTCTGAGGGACAAAACCCAGTCTGGAGTCATAGAAATAACTGTTCAGCAAGATATGACTGGGCCAGAATTCCTTGATGGTTGCAAGCTTTAAAATGATGGTTCCTGCTCTCCCTTCCCATCCCCTTTCACATATTCCTTTTAGTATTTCTTCATAGAATAATTGTATCTTTAAATATTTATCATATATTGCTACATGGGAATTTTCTGTATGCAAATTGGTTGCTATGCTTCCTGCAGCGGGGACAACATTTCAAGAATTATTTAAATGATGGCAGTGTGCTTTCAGAAGTTCTTTAAATTTTTAAAAAGTTATATAATTGCCTCTATTGCTGCTCCGCCTTCTGATAAACTCACTAGTGCAGGGGTTAATGCCATGGACCAATACCATTAATCAAGAGGTTTGTGGACCCTAGGTTGGGAATCCCTACACTAGTGGAATATTTCCACACTTGATTTCCCTGTACTTATTTTGAAACTGTGCTCCCTTGTCGTCGAACAGTGACCATTAGAAATAACCATGCACTTTATGTCCCCTTAAACATATTGCAATAATGAAAACCTAAAATAATGTCATTTTTTTTAATCTTTGCTCTAATTTTCTGACCCTGTGACAAAATATATATCTTTGGTTTTCTAGATTTTTCAACATTTCCATATTCTCTCCTCAGCCCACAAAATCTGCAATCCATAATGAGATGCAGGAGAACCCCATCATAATAATAATGCAAAGTGTCTTCAGACAAATGAGTGTTGAATTTTTGTATGGAATGGGTAGAAATAAGTAAGAACAGGGAGTCAATATTTCGGACTGAGATCTTTCATCAGGACTGGAAATAAAGGGGGAGTGACCGGTAGAAGAGTTAAAGGACTGAAGGAGAAGGTATGTGACAGGACAGGACAGGGGAACAAAGTGAAGTAGGTGCAGAACCAAGGGAGGAGATGGACGGGTCATTAGGGTGGGGGAATGGGGAGATGAAAACAGGTGGAAAAGCAAAAAGGGCAGTGGTTATCAGAATTTCAAATCCAAAGGTCTATGACCAGCTGAGAGAGAAAATACTCAAATCTAATTCCAGATTGCCCCACATGGGGAAAAAATGGGATAAATCTCTGAGCATCTAACTTATCAAACCCATTCATAAGTTTACATGGTTTAACATGATCCTGTATCTTCCCTCCAACTCCAATGAGTACAAACCCAGCCTGCTCAATTATTACTCGTAAGACAATTGTTCTTCGCATATCTTCAATAAAAGATTAGTCACCTGCATAGACATTAAATTATTAGTGGGCTGCTTCTCTGATACACTGACATTTCAGTAGAATGTTGAAGGGCAAGTGGCAACTTTTCCTCAACTAGGGTAATTAAGTCAATGATAGCACCACTGGAAGAGACCAACAATTGCCAGAATAGATTAGAAATTGTACCAATAGGTCCTACTGATTGCTACGGCTCAGTATCTCACCACTCACTGTGTTTACCCACTGACAAGAGACTTAAATGCTTTAGAAAATTAATTTACTTGCAAATTATTCTAACTATTTCTGTTTAATTGTAATTATTCTGGTTTCAGAAGAAAACAGTGGATCCCTGACAGAAAACCTGCCACTATTCTATGAAAATTGATGCATTTTTTGCCACAGAGGGAGCTCTGCTCCTTATAAATATTCAATGTAATTATAAATTCATTATCACGCTCCTTTGTGGCAATAAGAATATTGGTTTTCACAGAATATCATGTTTGAAGGTGATGAATAATGCAAAAGCTCTTCAGAGTATCAGCGTTCAAACAGCAAAGAAACACATTGTCAACAAAATAAAATGTTAATCCACGTTAAATAGGAAAAACAATTTCACTTCCTTTTATTTCTGCACTCTCTGCACACAGGTTTTTCCATGCCAGCCTATCTAAATTACAAATTATTTTCTGCTTTTACCTTTTGTGAAACAGCATCCAATTATTTTTCTGCAAATAAATCACAGATGGATGAACAATTTGGATGCAGTCTTTCAAAAGTGGATTTGTTGTTCCTGAATTTTCCCCCACTAGCATTGGGAAAGGCTTGACATTTGATCCAGAGATTGTGCATGTGCCAGAATGGAAATGATTAAAGCAGACCAGAAGTCTACAAGTTCAGTTTCTGGCCTTTGTCTGATTTGAGCTAGAATGTTACCGGAGGGTCTATGCATTTAAGACAGAGAAAATTCTTCCACTCCTTTCACTGTCAGCTGTGGCATAGCATCAAAAGGTTGTAGGATAAAGTCTGAGTCCAGGAACAAGCGCAACATCTGGGCACAAGGTAATTTTCCTCGATTCAGGCTCCATCTTTTGAATGAAGCTTTATGCAAGGTCTTTATTTGCTCCTTCAGAACATAACACATTCCATAGTAGAATTTTCAACAAGAGAGGAAGTGAATCACTCCAGAGTTTCACTCAATATTTAGGATTTTGACATTTACCATCAGCTGCTATGTTCTTCATTTTGAGTGTACCCTAGTGTCATAGAACCACTTGGGATATCCTTACTATTTCAGCAGTCTTGTATATGTATGCAAGATCTGTCTGTCACCCTGCAAGGAAAAGTAGATTCCTGATCTCAATGGCCTTCTCCCTCATCATTTCTGCCACATTTGAAGGTGCCAATAGCACTATTTGGAAGTAAAAAATGTTTGTTCAGACTGGGAAGACTCAGGAGAGGAAGATCAAGTGAGCTTGATGGCAGAGAAAACAGCTCAGCATTAAAGCTAATGCAGCAATAATCTGCAATAAAATGAGGTCCACATTTACTATGGGCCCCAAAATCAAAATAAGCTTTTAAATAGTCCCTTAAGCATCATTCTATTTTTCCTATGAATGCTTATTCCCATCAGAAAATTGAAGTAATAATGATTTTTACGTAAAAAGGTTTATATTGCAACATTAATTAAATTCACATTAGCTACACTAATGCAAAAAAAGATTGATGTGCTTATATTATTAGTAGTTCTCAAATGAGAAATAAATAGCATTCTTCCTGCTATTAATGAAATGTCCTTTTATTTAATTTGTTTTTCAGATATTACAGCTGCTCCCATTTTGAGCATTACACTGATTGTTGAAAGAGTATTAGTGCAAGGGCAATCAGACAATATACAAGAAATGTGGCAACACAGCTCGTCTTTAGAAAGTTTGTTTTAGAGCAGCGAGGATGAGTTGTAAGCAGAAATTGTATTTTAGTATATACAGTATCTACATCAGTTACAGATCATCAGCTATCTCCTGACTGCAAGAGTTCCATTTGAGATAACCAAGCTTTATTGACAGCCTGCTACAGTTATCAGGCAGTAAACTCCTTCTCATCTTAGTTGGTGTCTCCAATTTTCTTTTCCACATGCCCTTGCATTTAACCTGATGTACACAAGCTATGAGAATAAAGGGACTGTGCAACTATGGACCAAAGCATCAGGATCTATTCTAACCTCATCAGTCAGCATTTGATATGCATCTGTGGCAGTTTAGTCCAAGCCTCCACTCTAATTATTATACATATGTTTATAAATCAGAAACTTAATGAAGATGTTGTAGAATGACAATTATAGTTGTAGAGCATGGAGACAGGCACTCCAGTCTGAATCACCTATGCTAACCTAGGTGTCCGTCTATGCTATTTCCATTTTCCTGCATTTGGACCTTTTCACTCAATTTATTTCCTACACATTTCCTTGTCCAAATATTTCTCTAAATGCTATGATTGTGTTTGCCTCTACCATATCCTCTGGGAGCTTGATTCAAAGAACATTTATTATCAGAGAATGTATAAATTATACAACTTGGAGATGTGTTCACTTAGAGGCAGCTGCAAAACAAGAAACCTGAAAGATCCCCGTTTAAAAAAGGCCAACCCCCAACCCTCTCTGTGCATAAAGAGAAAAAAAAACAAATC
Source organism: Hypanus sabinus (assembly GCF_030144855.1). Classification (NCBI taxonomy): domain Eukaryota; kingdom Metazoa; phylum Chordata; class Chondrichthyes; order Myliobatiformes; family Dasyatidae; genus Hypanus; species Hypanus sabinus. Next base: position 44,222,855 of record NC_082724.1, on the reverse strand, counting down.
ATGCAAACAATAGAAGTGAGCAACAACAACAGCATTCCAAACCAAATTGAGTCCTTAGATCCACCGCCCCCCCCCCCACTGTAGCACATACGCACACTATCCTGTGTGAAAACCTTGCCCCTCCCTCACTGACGGCCTGCTGCAGTGATGTGCCTAGGGCGTGAAGCAGAATCTTGAGTCAGTAACTCTCTGGAAAGGTCTGCTCAAAATCCTTGCCATCAAGTGTCATTCACAGAATGCTGCATTTCCATCTGCCAGAACATTTCATGAAAGTCACCAGGCAGAGTTCTGTCAGGCGATCTATGTACTCGAGGTGGGTCTGGCGAGAGGAGTAGCCCTGCACTGTGTGGAAACACACACTCCTCAAAAAAAAATCAAAAATTAGATGCACCAGGTGAAAGACTAGTAAACACAAGCAATCAGAATATTGTTCAATATAAGAGATATAGAAAGTTGCATTTTGGTTAGTCTGGATTTTATACAGGGATGTCAGCAATTCCTCACATCCAGCCACATTTCCTTGTTTAGAACATTTCTTTAAACCCCCTGCACCAGCACCAGGCTGTTTCTGGAGCAGGGTATTTTCTTCATTAATTCCAATAAAGAAATTCAGAAACGTCCAACTATTTTGACAGCTGGTTAAGCCCAGGTGCAATTGCTTCATCAGCTGTTGGGTATCTTTCCAGCTGCTTCCTGGGCAGATCATAAGATGCCATTTACATCACCAAAGGCCCCAAGGTAAACAACATATGAAGGGTCTGTTCCTATTTGAAAGTAAGATTCAAAGAAAATTAATAAAGGGTTTAAAAATTCAGAACAAGAACAGAAACTGTGGAGGGACCAAAATGAAGAAGCAGTTTCTTTTAAGACAATAGTCAGTAACCAGAAGAAACAGATTTAAGAAAGCTGCTAGGGGAGATGAGGCTATTCTTTTTTGTAATATACCAAGATATGATCTGGAAAAAATATGAAATAAAGCATAACAAAATTAGCCATAGTAACTTTCAAAAGGCAATGAAACATAAAATGGAAAATATGCAGGAAACTGAGGAAAGAAAATGGAAGTGGAACTGATTGATTGGTTCTTTCAATTATCTAGAGCTGGTCGAATGAATCAAATCTGGCTTTATTCAATGTTTCTGAATCTAAAAGCACTGGAATAATGAGCACGATTGTAAGGAGGTGCAAGGCTTGAAATTCAATCCAGTGTTTTATCCACACCTGAGATGCTTTCATTTTCAATATCTCTCTAAATCATGCAGTCATAGAACAATACAGCACAGACACAGGCCTGTCCACACCTACCATGGTGCCCACTTAGCTGGTCAGAATTTCCTGCATTCACCTCAAATCCTAAGTCCCGACCCTCGACATACATCTTAAATGTTATTGTATCTGCCTCAATCACTTCCTTTGGCAGTTTGTTCCATACACTCACCACCTCCACATGAAAATGTTGTCCATTAGGCCCTTTTTAAATCTTTCCCTTTTCATTCAAATCCTATTCCATTTAATGCTGGGCACCCCTACCCTGGGAAAAGACCTTCTGTATTCACTCCATCTCTGAAGACTGCCATTGGTCAGCGAACATAGCCATAGTCAAAGCCATAAATAAAATTTTCAAGGTCTGATTGGATGATGGGTGCCTAACAGTTCAAAAAATTTTATTCTAACACCCATAATTTACATAGTAATAAAGAAATGTGTTTACAGCAATGGCCTTAACCACAATATTTTCATTGTTTATACAATGACTCTCTAGTCTTTGTCATAGAGGATTAGAATTTAATTCTAAGAGACTCAAGAACAATCCTTGAGGTTTGGCAGAGCTCTCATTCAGAAGTACTTAAGAGTAAGACTGCAATTATGTTTCCTGTATACAGCTGCACACCTTTGAACATGGACTTAAGGTTCAGTCAATTCACACCAGGAAATTAAATTTTGGTCTTTGGCCTTAACAATTCAGGCACCATGAATGTATCATTACCCAAAGTCTTTGGTCAGTCTGAACAAAGATATTTTTTTAAAATTGAATTGTATGCTTCAGTAAAGCTGAGCTATTGTGGGAGCTGTAAGGAGGTGTGTGATATTGTTATAATAAAAGGTATATGATTAACCTTCCCAGCTTATTCTCACTTCAAATCTGCCAACAGGACTTCAGTCACAAGATCATAGCTGACCAATGTGATAAGAAGAGGGTGCTACACTAACATCAATGCTTTTCTTCTACTTCATTAAAAAAACAGTGGACTTACCTACTTTCAAATACAAAGATAAAATATGATTAAGTTTTTCAATTAAAGAGCAAAGTCTCCCTACTGTGCCTGACCTATTCTACAAACCACATAACTAAAACAGCCTGAATGGTTGTTGAAATGTTACTGTTTGTTTTGCTTCCAATATTGCACCAACAGTTCAAAGACTGTAAAATTTTGAAGTACCTCAATTTTATTCATTTTGTCATTGTTTACGTTTTCATCTTAAAAAAGCAGATAATGTATTGCCCGGATATCAATAATCAAATATGGTATTTTCCAGCAAACTGCACTGAACAAGTCACAAATAAAATGGATGGTAATTTTACCACGAGGTGCTTTACATATACAGCGCTTGAAAACATGAAAAAACCTGCAGATGCTGGAAATCCAATCCAGCAGGTCAGGCAGCATCAATGGGCAAGAGTAAATACCATGGAAGAAAGGGAAGGGAAAGGAGCACCAGAGGGAGTTGATGGGCAGGTAAAAAGAGAAGGGTGTGAGGAAAACAGGAACAGGAAGTGTGAGGTGGTGGGATGGGGGTTGACAATCATTGGAAGTTCGAGAAGTCAATGTTCATGTCATCACGTTGGAGGAGACCCAGTTGGAATACAAGCTGTTGCTCCTTCAACCTGAGAGTGGCCTCATCCTGGCAGTAGAGGAGGCCACGGACTGACAAGTAGTAAGAGAAATGGGAAATAGAGTTGAAATGGGTGGCCACTGGGAAATCTCTCTTTTTTTTCTGATGGAGCCTTGCTAGAGTGGTCTCCCAGTCTACGTCAGGTCTCACCAATAAACGGGAGGCCACACCAGGAGCACCAATACAGTAAACGACCCCAACAGATTCACAGGTGAAGTGTCGCTTCACTGTTTGTGGCTTTGAATGGTAGTGAGGAAGATAGTGTCGGGCAGGTGAGACACTTGTTCCGTTTAGTACAAGTACCAGGAGGGAGATCAGTGGGGAGGGATGGGTGGACAATTGAGATGCATAGGGAGTGATGCCTGCAGAAAGTGGGGGGGGGGGGGGGAAGAGAAAGATGTGCATGATGGTTGGATGCCACTGGAGATGGCGGAAGCTACGGAAAATTATTTGCTGGATGTGGAGGCTTGGGTGGTGATAGCCGAAGACAAGACGGACCCAACCCTGGTGTGGTGGTGGGAGGATGTAGTGTGGGCAGATGTGTGCAAAATGGAAGAGATGGGGATGGGGACAGTGTTGATGATGAAGGGAGGGAAGCAGGGCAGTGCTGATTGTAGAGGAAGGGAAGCCCTTTTGAGCCTCTTCCTGTGAGCAAATATGACAGAGATGGAGAAACTCAGAGAAGGGAATGGCATTGTTACAATTGACGGGCAATGTGCGAGCTAGCAATCCCAAGTAAACCAGTAGAGGGCAGTAAATGCCCACTGAGACATTTGAGCATTGATGCTACAGATAAAAAAAAGACACTTCTTACTCTGAATTCAAATACAGTATTAAAATTCTGCAACATCATATCAAAATAATCACTGCCTCATTTTGTGAAACGGAGATGCAGAAAACGCTGCTGTCAGGTAAACTGCCTATTGGGCCAACATTGCTCTTGTCAAAGCCATTTGCCATGTACTGTCATCCACTTTGTCAATACTTCCTCCTAATTTTCACTCAACCAAACTTCCCACGTTTTGATTCCGTGACTACTTGAAACCTGACAACATTTAAAAATTTTGGTTCCGATGAAAGACTAGTAACATGTATTATGAACACAAGATATTCTGGAGATGCTGGAAATCCACAGCACACAATTATGAACTCCTTTTTTCTCTCTCCACAGATTCTCCTTGGATTGCTGAGAATTTCCAGCATTATCTATTTTTATTTTAAGATAGTCCCTTGTTTTTGAAGACATTCCTTAGTTTGTTTGGTTTGTCTGTTTTCTCATTCCATAGCAGTTTCAAATTTTAGTACAAAGTAATCATTTACACTGTGTCGCATTAAAATTAGTTCAAAGTTTCCCTTAAAATATACTTAATAATGTTATATTATGTTCCCAGTGTACAAAGCACACTGTCTTATATTCTGCAGAGGAATGCATGTCATTTATTGTATATATATCCTATCATTGCAATTAAAAACTAAGTATTGTAAAAATGCTATGCTGTACCTGCTCTACACTGCATGCTAGGTACTGCCAAGACACTACTTACAAACTATAAGATGGTTTACATTCTAAACTGCCTGTGTGGTATATGTACATTATAAATTTTGCAGGTTACAAATCCCACAAGATTGTCTAGACACTGCACACATGCTATATTGTCAACACACATACTGCAAATATACTGGTGCCCTTGCTGTAGCTGCACAGGTAGACTATACTATCTACAGAATAGTGCATGATATACTGCACATGCTAATTCAATTGTATATTATGTATTGCATCTATGCATGACGTCTCAGTTTGTACTTTCAGCATACACACACCTCCTTACTTCCAGAGGTCTGCCCCAGCTGATGACAGGGCTCTATTCATATGAACTGTTGGTACCTGAATAGTTCACAAATTGGAAATGCAGCAGCAGATGCCTGCAGCCCTGTAGCGGTCAGAAAATCCATCCCACCAATCCCTCAAATGCTTGGTGGTGTGTACTAGCTGTACGTACAGTAAATCAGGCTTCCTAACCTGAGGAAGATCTGTATATAGTTTTCTACTGCATATTGTACACAGAACATCTATGGCAAAGTGAGTGATATCTCACACATGCACAATACTGCAGACCATATTTGTAACTGTACATTGAGCAACCCACTGAGAAATACAATACAGTAAGCCATACACAGTAAAACATTATTCTGTATGCCAAAGACATTGACAGTACCAGACTAGCAAATTTTCCAGTTTTTTAAAAATGTTATTCCTATCAATATTCCAACACACTTTTAATTCACTCTTTGTTTAAGATGTTACTCAATAGAATGATAATTTTTCCAAGGAGCATCAAAGAGTATGTAAAACAAAGCCAGATAGCTTAACATGAAAGTAGGAATCAGGGTCTCAGCGTACACAAAGGGAGCACAGGAATTGTAGACATCACCTGGCGAGGCAGATGCCGCAGTGATTTCTGAATAGTTGAATAGCAGATCATTAGAGTTTAACACTTATATGCTAGATTGTACACTGGACAATGTGTGGTATATAATGTACAATATACAAAGGCTATAAATTTATTTACACAATATTTGTACATTACATGTTAGCAGATGTGCTTTATATCCACCGTGCATTGTGTGTGTGCCCCACGCTGTACTGTATGCATTGTAATGATACAACTCTATTATATCAACAAGCACAAAATACTGAGGGGAACTCAGCAGGTCAGGCAGCATCTATGGAAAAATGTAGTCAATGTTTCGTGCCAAACATTTCTACATGTAATTTTTCATAAAGTTGGTGCTGTTCCTAAATTAATCATGAAGTTGAATGATAAACATGTGGAGATGCAAGCTGTATTGATTTTTGGATACTGGTAATAAATGAATCATCTCTGGCCAGAGTCAACATTTTTTATAATTATACAGCACAGTTTGAGGAAGCTTATTTTTAGTTCTTATTTTCTTCTCTTCTAATATTTGTATATTTGTATATCTGTGCACTTGTAATGCTATTGTGACACTGTAATTTCCTTTGGGATCAATGAAGTGTCTGTCTATCTATCATGGTCAGTGATAAAACATTACCCTAGAAGGCTATGCGTTCAAACTCCTTTCAAAATTCCAACTGACTTTTCCCAGTGTATCCCTGCTTGGCTGCAGAAGATACCATCAATCAGGTGAGATATTAAATTGATCCTTGCATGTGGACTCAAAAGACTCTTTCTCACTATTTCAAAGGAGTCCTCCTATTTGAAAACAAAGCTCAATCCTTAAACATCAAAATGATCGGGTAACTTCATCAATATTGCATTGCTTTTAAAGAGAAGCTTGTTAAAACTACCAACTGCTACATTCCCTCCTTTGACAGAATGATTACACTTCAAACCCGATCTGCAATGCAAATTCTTGCTTTATGTGAGGAGCAACCTGCTAGTCATGTCTGCTAATCTTATCTAGCAATCATATCAGTCTTGAGTACACTCATGTCATGTCGGACTGGCTTCAGACTTCCTGAGATCCTGAGAGTGATGCCGTCTAGAGTTTAGCCATTTGGCACTTACCTCCTGGTAGGCAAGAGGGAGGTTCCCGACAAAGAACAATATAAAGAGACATCAACGATGGAGCTAGCAGAAACTGAAGACATAAAACATTGACAGTGAAGGTGAAGGACGGATGTAACAGTGAAGGGTCTCCAGTCTTCTTGTGCTCCATACCAATGGACACTGATCCTGATCTCTCTAAGACCCTTACACTCCTGACATTAAATAAAGTAACACACAGGTGTTCTCCATTAAGGGTATCCACCCCAATATTCTATTTATGTGGATCCTGGATTGGCCTCGACAGCCACTTGAGGACCCATCAATAGGCAACCCCCTTTGAAGAACATCATACTCAACTTGTTTGATCACATTACTAATTATCAGTCTTGTCCAGCATCCACAAGCAAGCACTTCCCAGGAGAGGAGGCTGGAGAATAATCAGACATAGGAATGTTGGCAAGAAGACAGAAGATGCTGCAGAAACAAAGAAACAGAACTTGATGGGTGAAGCAGCATCTGTAGAGGCCCAAGGTAAATGTTAAGACTTTGGGTTGAGAACCTGTAGTGGGTCTGAGGGAAGTGTTGGCTGATTTCCACTTCCTGATTTTCCCTAAGCAGATTGAGATACGGGATACAAGAAAGAGTTACCGTGTGAGTAATGTTTGATGGCTCTGGGCCTGTACTCACTGGAGTTTAGAAGTATGAAGGGGGATCTCACTGAAACACATTGGACATTGAAAGGCCCAGACAGAATGTTCATGGATTTTAGCAATTGGGTGGTAATTCATGGAATTCATTGTCACAGATGGCTGTGGAGGCCATGTCATTGGGTATATTTAAAGTGGATATTGATATGTTTTTGAATAGTAAGGGTGTCAAAGGCTATAGGAAGAAAGCAGAAGAATGCTGTTGAAAAGGATAATACATCAACCTGGTTGAGTCGGTCGTGAAGAAAGCGAATGTAATGTTGGCATTCATTTCAAGAGGTATAGAATATAAAAGCAGGGATGTGATGTTGAGGCTCTATAAGGCATTCGTGAGACCACACTTAAGAGTATTGTGTGCAGTTTTGAGCTCCTTATTTTAGAAAGGATATATTGACATTGGAGAGGGTTCAGAGCAGATTCACGAGAATGATGCCAGGAATGAGAGGGTTACCGTATGAAGAACATCTGGCAGCTCTTGGCTGTATTCCCTGGAGTTCAGGAGAATGAGGGGGATCTCATAGAAACATTCTGAATGCTAGAAAGCCTGAACATATTAGATATGGCAACATTATTTCTCATGGTAGGGGATTCTAGTACAAGAGGGCACGACTTCAGGATTGAAGGAAGTCCTTTTAGAACTGAGATGTGGAGAAATTACTTTAGTCAGAGCGTGATAGATCTCTGGAACTTGTTGCCATGAGCGGCTGTGGAGGCCGAGTTATTGGGTGAATTTAAGGCAGAGATAGACAGGTTCTTGATTAGCCAGGGCATCAAAGGGTATGGGGTGAAAGCAGGGGAGTGGGGATGACTGGATGAAGTGGATCAGCCCATGATTGAATGGTGGAGCTGACTCAATGAGCTGAATGGCCTACTTCTGCTCCTAAATCTTATGTCTACAGTTAATAATGGAATTGTGGAGCAGACTTGATGGCCAAATGGCTTAAAGCTTCTGTGTCTTATGATGAATCTGAGTAAGAGTTTCTGCTCTTGCTGCTTCAGCTAATTCATATTGAAGCAACATGGAACAGCTGGTAAAATGGCTGCCTCCACTCCTACAACCTCGGTTCGGGTCTTCTCTGGACAGCATTTCTATGTTGTCCTTGTGACCAGATGTGTTTCTTCACACACGCCAAAGATACAGAGGACAGTAGGTAACTGACCATTGTAAATTGCTCCTAACATTAGTAGGATGGGAATGTAGGGATAGTAGATTACAGGGAAAGTTAGTAGAAGAATTGGACTAATGGAACTGCTTGGTGGGTTAGCACAGATTCAATGGGCTGAATGTCATAAGGAAATGAGGAAAAATATGGAATAGCAATTAGTTCAGGTCCATACAGATATGATATTTAACCGGATTCTTTTTAGCTCAACATCCTGAAGAGTGGAGTCACCGTGAAAAACTGAAACTAATCACTCTCAGTGTTTGACGTAAAACCTAAAACAGTGTTGGAATTCACATGCAGAACAGATTTTACACAAAAAAAATAAACAAAGCAAAAGGAAGTAGGCACAAAAATACTTGTTTCTGGATCATATTGTTTGAAAATGAATTATTTAAAATCACATGTAACATATTCTTCCTCTATTCCTTTTCCCTGTACAAGACTGACATTTCAGATGTGCTGATTGCCTTTGGGGTCCCAGTCTATTGATTCAAGATTTGTTACGACCTGATATGTTGACCAAAATGTTTTGCACTTGCCTTGGCATCAACATTGAATTAAGCAATTTTAATATTTAGTTCTCACAATCAAATCCAAATTGACTAATCCCTCACAGTATCAGTTTCCAACCTGAGCACAGCTGCCAGTTATTTGAATGGTCTGATCTGTCAGTCTCACTCCCTATTAGAACTCAAGTCTGTGTTGAAAAGTATTACAATTATCTGTTCTTGAAATCAAGTCAGTATCCTGTGTGAAATTCATTTGAGCTATCATAAAACAATTCAGAAAGATGCGAGCCTATTCTACAGAACCATTTCTCTTTCAGTACTTATGAGCAATGTCATTTAGAAAGACCACAGAATGGCCAGGGTGCAAATTTGGTAAACAGCATATAGCACGTTTTCCATAGCTGAGGCAGCAGCACAGAATATTATGGTGGATTACAAGGAGGCTTGCCATTCTTGATTTAGGATCACCCTTACCTGAGTGAGCCTAAGTGACATCCATGTTATCTCCCAGCTCCAGCGATCAGGGTTTGATCCTGACCTCCAGCACTGTATGCGTGGAAGTTACACGTTTTCCGTGTCACTGCATTATTTCCCCAGAGAGCTCCGGTTTCTTCCCACACCACAAAGACCTACAGGCTGGTGGGTTAATTATGCACTGTAAATTGCTCTTAATGAGTAAATGAGTGATAGGATCCAGGAATATGGGGAAAATAAATGAATTTAGTATGTGTTATATGAATGGGTGATTGATGGCTGGCATGGCTTCGATGGGGAAAAAGGCCTGTTTTTGTGTAAGAGTTAATAGTGAAGAGTCTTGCTTGATCCGGCTAATGATATCCAATTGGTTAAAATGCTAACATACTCTTAAAAATAGACATGCTTAGCTTATGGTGAAAAGGGTTTCATTTGCTTTCTTGTGGTAAACAAGGCAAAAACATTCAATTAAGTAGTTCATAGCAGAAGTGCAATTGGCTTGAGAACTGGTCTGCAACTTATAAATTAACTTGTTATCCTTGACCAGGTATTGTTTCTACTGCTGTAGCCCATCCACTTCAAGATTCAACATGTTGTGTGTTCAGTGATTATTTCAGCTACTGCCATCTTCCTGTCAGCTTGTACCATTTTGGCAATTCTCCTCTGACCTCTCTCATTAACAAGGCATTTATATCCACAAAACTGCCACCCAGTGGATATTTATTGCTTTCTGCACCATTCCCTGTAAACTCTATAGACCGTTTTGCGTGAAAATGCCAAGAGATTAGCAGTTTCTAAAAGCACCCCTTCTGGTACCAACAATCATTCCACAGTCAGAGCAACTTAAATCACATTTCTTCCCCACTCTGATGTTTGGTTTGAACAACAAATGAACCTCTTGAACATGTCTGTATGCATTTGCGCAGTGAGTTGCTGCCACATGATTGGCTGATTAGTTACTTGCATTAAAAAGCAGGCCATTAAGTGTGTTAGTGTAAGTGTACCTTTAAGAACTGAGTATACCTCATCGTATAACCTGGAAGTACCATTATATTAGGCACTGTTGCTGAGATTGGGAAGGACCATTCTCAAATTCATTTATTACATGTACATGGAGACATTCAGTGGAATGTATTGATTGCGTTAACAACCAACACACTCAAGGATGTGCTGGGGGCAGCCTGCAAGTGTCGGCACACATTCCAGCACAAACGTAGTACATGCAAAATACATGCTCAAAAGAATGTTCTCTTATTGGCCCTAGTCCAAGTAATGCTCCTTACAGCAACACAAAAAGAAACTCAAGACACCATACAGATTTCCAAATTTGGATGTTGCCGTATGTGAAAGTATGTGAAAGTATGGGAAACAGAGACACAACATGGTGAAGTTGTGGACAGAGACAGTTTGAGTATGCATCATTGGAATGGTAGGAAATTAACATGAGGCGCATTAGGAACCGTCACAAACTAGGCAGCCTATCATTCATCCTGCATATGGAGGTGTTCTCCAAAGGAAATGATATAAGACGTAGGAGCAGAATTAGGACATTTGGCCCTTCAAGCCTGCTGTGGCATTTCATCATGGCTGATCCATTTTCCCCAATCTGCTGCCTTCTCCCTGTATCCCTTCTTGACCTGACCAATGAAGATTCTATCAACCTCTTCCTTAAATATATAAACAGACTTGGCCTCCACAGCTGTATTTGGCAACGAATTCCACAGATTCACCACTTTCTGGCTAAAGAAGTTCATCTTAATTTCCATTCTAAAAGGGTGATGCTATATTCTGAGGCCATGACCTCTGGTTGTAGACACCCCCACCATAGGAAACATCCTCTCCATATCCACTCTATCCAAGTCTTTCACCATTGGATAGATCTCAATGAGGTTATAAGTCATTCTTCTAAATTCTGGTGAATAAAGGCCCAGAGCCATCAAACACTCTTCATATGACAAGCTGTTGAAACCTAGAATCAATTTTGTCAATCTCCTTTGAACCTTCTTCAGTTTCAGAACATCCTTTCTGAATGGTACAATATCTGGCCTAGGTGACTTATCTACCTTCAGATCTTTCAGTTTCCCTAGAAACTTCTCTTTAGTATTGGTAGCTTCACACAATTCATGACCGCACACATGTAACTTCCACCGTACGGCTAGTGTCCTCCGCAGCATCATTGGTACCCAAAGAACAGCAAACAAAGGAACCCCAATTGTAGGATGACAATCGTAGTGGGGCTGAAGACGTGTGAAATGTAGACATACTGAAGATAATAAAGAGACATTTCAGTTCAATGCATGCAAATATGCTAAATGAATTGAAAACAAACATATGGGAAGGAAAGAACAAAAGGAATATTTCTAACAGGGTGATGCTAAATGGGTAATGCAGGTAGTTTGAACTACGTGTGGTTAATCGAATTTGTGGACCATATCCAGCTATACAAAAAGAAACATCCAAGCCAAAACAACGGTAGGCAAAAAATGCCTGTTCTGCTCCAGAAAGAATGAAAGAACCAGTTACCTAAAGTTGAAGTCCAGAAGTTTGCATGTGCCAGACAAAAGATGAGGTGTTGTTCTGCAAGCTTGCATTGGGTATTCTTGTTACAGTGCAGGTAGCCACAGACAGAAAGATCAGTGTAACAGTTATGCTGACTTAAAGTGGCAAGCAATGGAAGCTCTGCGTTACCCCAGAAGACTGAATAAAGTTGCTTCAGACCTTGGACACCCTGTCTGAGTCTGTTTCCCTGATGCAGAGGAAGCCACATTGTGAACACTAAATGCAGTTCTCTAGCTCTAACAAGCAAAGTTCTATCTAACATGGAATGATAAGATTGGTCTTGTATTCTAAACTTTGTGAACATATTCAAGAATCTTAGTTAAGAGTGCAAAAGAACAGTTTGATTCCTACTCGGATCCAGGGTGAGCCTTTTGAGGGAAGTGACAATATAAATTTATGAGGTGCATTACAGAAAGATCCAACAACAATTTCAGCAAACAAGCTCCAGGGAAGTTAATGAGTGATGTGGTTCTGTGTGGAAGGGAGAATAGTAAGTAATCTAGAATTAATATAAGGAAATTTGAAGAATCAAGAGCTGTGCTGTGGTTGGCATTGTGGGGAAATGTGATTTTTAAAAGGTCTCCTGTAAAGCAGTAAGCATAAATCAATTAGAACTATGAAACCCTCACAATTAGGCAATAGAAGTCACAGAGGTAGTTGAGGAGATGCATTGCCATTGTGAAATGACTTATGGAGCTATTCTTATTCCCAAAGTGTTATGGGCATTGAAGAATGTAAAGGTGTGTTTAAATTAGTTTAATTTGAATTTAAATCCAGAATTTAGAGAGGAAAGTCCAGTGTTTGTTGCTGCTCTATCAATATGTAGCAATGATGGAAGATTGAAGCTCAGGCTTCACCCAGTATTCTCAATGTGCTATATAATTACTGCCAGTTAGAATGGCAGATCTTAAACAATTCATTTCAAACTCCTTCACACCTTCTTGTAAAGAGCAGCTTTGTCATTCCTAACAGCACAATGTTTAGTGAGGTTTTAATTTGATTTAATTGCTGATCTGAATTTTGAATTGAGCCGAGGTGCAAACTTTGCTGGAAATTTCTGATCCATATGTACAAGCTCCACAGAACGTCTGATCCAAGCAATGATCTTGATCCAGAGGTAAAAGTAAAACTTCTCAGCATTCAAAGACTTCGGTGTTCATCTGAAATTGCCCATTTCAATGAAACTGTAGGGAGTACTCGCTCATCATCTTCTGAAGGTGTTAACTCTTCCAGTGTCTATCTCTGAAGATCCCTTGCCTTTCCATAATTTTGCCTTGTCCTAGATGGTGTACACCAAGAGGTTTCCAAACTCCAGAATAGGTTTCATCATGTTTCCCACGCACTCACTTTCTCCCTGTGTATGTATATTCCAGGTATTAGTCACAAACTGTAGAAACATTTGGTAATGATGCAAAAAAATAAAAAGCATTGAGGAATCCTGAAAATAATCCTACAAAGCAAAACCGTTGGGATTCCAGGAAATATAAACAACAGAAAATATAAATATTTTTGTCGTAGCTCCAAATCAAAACTGTAAAAGGCTTGCAAATAATACTAAACGTAGGAGAATAAACAGGACAGGAACAATTGGAAGTATCCTCTCCATCATCAAACATCAACACTAGACCTGAAACTAGTGCAAATCTTCTTCTAAGAGCCAGACCTTCCAACTGCCTTTCAGTGAGTTCCTATTGCAACATCTCTTGTACACCTTAACACTTTAACTGCCCTGTTCAATTCTTGTTTGAAACTTTGAGACTTGGATCTTGGCAATAACCTCCCAACTTCCCTCCTCTCACCAGCTCTCCCATCCACCAACACAATCAAGCTATGAATTTGCCTAGTTGAACCTAAAAATTCTCTTTGCTGTTCTGTGTCATTCTCTGCGAAACGCACACCTGAAAGATGCCTACCTATCATGTAAAATTTTCTTACTAACATGGCGAGCAAATGCACTGCAGTTGTATTGAGACCACGTACATCTGAAGATCCTAACTTCTTGCATGGATTGTGGTTTCCACACTAAGAAATACTTAATAACCTTACATCCAGGAGAATTCTTCAGTTGTGAATTCCAAATCCAGCATTATTCAGCCTCCAAGCCTACATCTTCCCTCTGTCTGCTTCATTCCTGCCTTCATTAAAATACTCATCAATAACTGATTCTCAAGAACTTCAATATTAGAAACTTTCTCCACATCACTTGCTTGCAGCCTATCTTCTATCAACTCCAACTCATTTTGACACAATCTCAAAACACGCTCAGAAACATATCTTGCTAAGTTCTTACAAAGAACTTCAAATTCCTCATCACTACTGCTTTCAAGTACGGTCCTTACTGTCAAATTTCCACATATTCTCGCAACACAATCAGCTCAGGAGCAACAACTTACATTTAAGTGTCACCTTTAGCACAGAAAAGACGCTTTTCAACGATGTAAGAAAAAAACAGATAGGTTGGTAGCATTGCATCGAAGTACTTCGCCCCGACCCACAATATTTGGTATAACATGTGTCCCCACCACAACCCGAGAGTCTATTACTGTGCAATAGTATGGTTCTCTTCAGATTCAAAATCAATTGAAGGCTGCATCCTCAACCACATCTTTGATCATAACTTCATTTTCTGCTCAGTAAAATATACTTAGCTTTTATGTAACTATTCTATCCAATACGTTATCCACAGGGACACAAGGTAACAGTAGTAGTGGGCTACCTAGCCTCTCAAGCCTATCCCACCATTCAAAATGTTCATGGCTGATCTGTCCCTATCCTCATGTCCTCTTCTGTGAATGTTCCACATAACTCTTAATTCTTCAATCTTGCAAAATATTAATCTATCTCATCTTTATGCCCTCAAACCTCCAGGATAGAAGATGCCAGACACTCACCATCCTCTGTGAGGAGAGATCCCCATGTACTTTCTTCCAATGATTAGTCCCTCATCTTGTATGATTTGCCATAAAATACAACTTGCAGCATAAAGATTTTAATAAAAAATTAAATATATAAAATTACATACATACACTCACACACTACATAGTTCCAATGTTTAAGAACTCTTGCCTCAGAATCAAAGAGTAGCCATTTCAAAACTCAATCCAGGAACAGTGTTCACAATTCAGGTCAACGAACCAGAACACAATGGAGGAAGTGAGGCACTGTTGGAGATGAAGTAATTTAGCAGAAATAGAGTTAGACTGTTAATCATATTTGCATTTTGGAGGATCTTGCTATGCATGCATTTTCTGTTTTTTTAAACACAAACATTAATCATACTTCAAGAGAAATTAAATTTTGAATCTCGGTAATGCTGCAAGTGCTTTCAGTTCTTATGATCAAAGAGCAACTTCACATCAGAACTCTGCCAAATAAATTTTGCTTGCAAAGCGTGCAAGCCTAGGCTATTCATTCAAATCAGCTGCTGGTTACCATTGTTCACCCCAATAAAATGTGTCAGGAAAATATGCAACATGTAATCTAAGGAAAACTATTGAAAAAGAGACATTAAAATTTTGAACAATGGGGAATAACTGACATTGTATCTCATGTAATTTACTTTGCATTGTAAGGGGGAGGAAGGGAAACCACGTCCTTCATGAATAGTCTAACTGTTTGAATCAATCAATTCACAAATTTTGTGCTTACTGCAAATAAACAAATAAAAATAAACTAGCCTGAGGCACTGGATTGAAAAGACTGCTATTAACCCTTTCCTTTTCAGAGAGCATCGGTTGAAACCAGGCAGTCTCACATGCTAGAGTTCGATGCCAACATCTTTTACAATATCAAAATTTTCTGATCTGATTACTGTCAGTGGACATATGCCAAAGGAGACAAACAATCATGTCCTAACATAGTAGAGATAATACTCCTGATTTGTGAAATTTGTGAATTTGAGATATTAAATAGTCACCTTTCAGTAACCATGCTTTTTTTTCAGTTTCCACAGATAAAGCTAATTGGCTTAGTCAACATATAAAAATCAGACAGAAAACCTTTAACTTACCTTAAAAAGTTTAATCTTCTATTTTGTTATACCTCCTGCAGTGTGGTAATGTTTAGGATATTTCATCCTAAAGCTTCAGGGGATAAAGACAGGCTAAGAAAATGGATGAGGACATAGAATATAATGTAAAACATGTAAGGGCTTCCACTTTGGTACAAAAAACCCCAGAAAAACAGAGTATATTTGCAAGTAGCATGAAAAAGAATGTAGTTTTATATACACATACAGCAGGCAATTAGAAAGACCAGTATATTGGTCTTCCTTGCTAGAGGATTTGAATACAATATTTTTCATTGCAATTATAAAAGGCTCTAGTGAGATCACACTTGGAATATTATTTACAAATCTGATCTCACAACCTATAATGAAATATAGTTGCAATAGATTTACCAGTTTGCAATTGAATGTTCAAGCGAAGAGGGCTGTAAAGACTAGGTCACTAACAATAGCTTTTTGGATGTTAGGGGTATCAAAGCATATGACATTTGTGCAGCGCTGGAGTGAAAGATACTAGCGATTAGCAGTGCAGACATGATGAACTGAGCAAATTATTCTTGCTCCTCTATCTCACCTGCTTGGATGTTCTGGGATAACACACAAACTAGCCAGGCTATTTATTTGCTTTATATCTCCCTTCTGCCTTTGTTTCCTGACAACATTCCTGGTTGTTGGGCAAGAGTATTCTCTGGCACTATTTGTCAGTGGTCATTCCATGTATACAAACCTAGATAGAGAATCAAACATTTGTGATAAGTTGGAGTTATGTGTTACAGAGCCACATTAAATGTTCTTTTCTCACAAACCACCTTTAGGAATTAAGCAACATTTATCGCTACCAGCCCTATAGGATGGTGTTAATACCTCAAATTTGCAGTGTAAATATCCTTCATCTATTCTTACTGGCCTGTTCTATTGTGTTGGATATATTGTCTACCTGTCAAATGTAGTGCATCTAGTTTGCAAAAGACATCTATTGTCCCCTTCTGAATGAAAGAGTTTGACTGACTCGACAATCAGGGTCCAGCCTTAATGGTCTTGGCAGAGCACAGCTGGGGAGAGAAGGCAGAGAAATCTTGATAGGATTCTACAGTATATATAACTTTTGCATGCCCATCACATTCCAATGGTTTAAAAAGTAGAACTAACCTTGTGGTGCAGCATGGATGTACAGCAGCATCTACTTTTCAGAAAAAGCAATTACCTTCTTCCTGTGTTTAGAATGTGTTCAGCTTTTAATCAACACAAGGGTGCACAACTATGGAAATAGGACTTTATAAGGCTTGTATACATGTGTAAGACTCACCCTTCCTCCTAGGTGGAAGGAACTAAGTTACACTGAGCTCCTTTGTGATCAGAAATGATCAGGATAATCCCTGTCTTTGCAGAAGAACTTATGAACTTTTACTGAGAAAACCCTTGGACATGGACTAATTCAGAGATAGAACACAGAACAGTACAGCACAGTAAAAGGCCCTTCAGCTGTAATGTCCTTGACAACCATGTTGCCAATTTAAACTACACATGGTCTCCATCAATCCATTCCCTATCTGTTCCTGTGTCTATCTAAATGCCTCTTAAACATTGCCATTAGATCTGCTTCCCTTGGCAGTGTTTGCCAGGCTGCTACTACGCTATGCAAAACAAAAACCTTGACTCAAATCTCTTGTAAACTTTCCTCCTCTCACCCTAGGAAAACAGTCATCCAGTTCTTTGGGTGGTCATTTCTTGCATATATTTATTCTCAATTTATGAGAACTGAGCAGCAGGGAGATGATAATATAGAGCCTTCTTCATTAATTGCTACAGGAATGAAAGCAGCTCTCCTACAATAACCTCTAGAAAACTGAGCAAGTGATGCCAGAGTAAAGGTTAACCATGCCCATATCAAGAAAACAATAAGGAATGCCTCACCGTTTCACACCTTAGTGACAACCTGAAGATTATCCCTTGTAAATCCCTTAGTGTAGTGCCCATCTCATTGAACTGATTCCATTGAATGAGTACGTGGATGGACAGCTGAGTGGGAGCAACAGAGGCACAAATGGTTGTCATTGTCACTGTACAAGATCTCCTATAAACAAGGCATTTGTGCTCTTGTTAAGGCCAATGTCTTCCTCAGCAAAGTGCGCAGAGGCAGGCCAGCACTGATCAGCAATCCAAAGCTGGCAATGCTATGACGTAATACATTGTGAGAGCACAATGCGCACATTGTGCTGCGGAATTTGGAAGAGCTGACTGGAAGCAGTTGAAAGACATCAGTCTGCATTGTGATGGGAAAGGGTTAGGATTAGTGGTGGCTCTTTTACCCAAATTCCTAGCACAGCCAGGTTTGACAGAGACCAAAAGCAGGGTGTAGCAGGACCCATTGAGCTTCATGCTGAAATGCTCAAGACGATCAAAGAGAAAGGAAAGCAATAACAATCCTTGGTGAAGATGATGAGTATAACTACAGCCATTGAGATACAGCACAGAGTCAGGCCATTCAGCCTACCAAGCCTCTGCCTACCATTTTACTAATTTTATATTAATCCCATATCTTTTTATTCTCCACATATTTCATCAATCCTCCCAGATTCTACTGCTACCTGTACTCTTTACTGCAGTAATAACCCACATATCTCTGAGCTGAAGGAAGAAAATGGAGCAACTGGTGGAAGCCCAGACATGTGGAAAATACAAAAAATACACAGAGACAGCACCAGCAGTTAAGATTGAACCTGCCTTCTTGGTGTTGCAAGATACTAACTCTACCAGCTACATCACTCACCCACAAAAATTAACTAACTAAAAAATACTCATGCCTCCTTTATTCATAGAATGCTAAGTGTTCAGAATAATTTCCTGAATTAATAACTTGAATATCTCTAAAATTGCAAACTGACCGTAAAGGAGTGAGCTTCATTGGGCTGAATGGCCTGTCTCCTTCTGTGTTTTTATCTCCATTTGCTTCTTAAACAGAAGCTTCATCCTTGTTCAGCTGAAAGATAATTTGTCTCCAGTAGCTGCTGCCAGTGCCCAGAAGCAATGACTGCAAAGAGCAGCCACTGAAAAGCAAGAATAATTTAAAATGTGTCTGCAGTAACCATGAAGACAAGACCCTGGGATTCTCATTAACATGTTTATGCGGAGAAGTAAAGTTTCGGGACTCAAATGAAAAGTGTCACACTGAACTGTGCGTCATCAATTCAACAGCCTAGTAATTAATAAACAGTGGAATCTCTGAGATCTAGAAGTAATTTAAATGCCTTTATGCCTATTTGCCCAAGGTTGCTCAGTTTGACCTTTCGAATAGTCAATCTATACTGTGCCTGACAACAAATAGAACTTGTCTCCTGGCCTTACAGCAGTGAGGATAATATTGCACTCAGACTCCATTGTTGAATGTCAGAATGGAGAATACAAATAGAGTGATAGAAAATGTTTCTACTGAAAATAAATGATGATACAAGGAGAGACGAGCCAGTTCTGATTTCACATGTCCATTTAACAAAACGGCCCTTTGATGTTGCTCCTTTGATCCTGTTGTACTCAACAAGAGTGGTCGGTTTCCTTTAACAAAAATAACACTGTTCTGTCAGATTTGTTCAAAATAGGGCTGATTCCATTTTGAAAGCATTTTTAATCTACCAGGCAGAAAAATAGGCTCAGCTACCTCCCTCTCTAGATCCAATACTGAACCACTTTCTCATGAACAATTTGGGCTAGTGTCAGTCCACACACAGCAAGGCTTAGTCTCTGTGCCACAAATAATCTCACAGCTGCATAATGATTTACATTTATATGGTGATTTTAAAATGAAGAACCTGCCAGTATGCTCCATAGGTTACGTAGGGTACTGATGTTGAACTTTGGAAGAAGATGTATGAATAATCAAAAGCGTGGTTAAAAAAGTGGACTCTGAAGATGCTTTTTAAAGAAATGTTGATTGCAATTTAGAGGCATAGCATTATGGAGCAATACATTACTGATCCAAGGCCTTCAACCCAACAAGATGTCACCCAGCTAATCCCAATTCTTGCGTTCAACCCATATTTCTCTAAGCCCCACTCCTCCATTTATATGTATAAGTGCTTCTTAAATGATATTATTGTACCTACCTCAAAACATCTTCTGGCAGCTCGTTCTATATACCCACCACCCTCTGGTGAGAAGTATGCTCCACAGGTTCCTTTTACATTTTTCACTTCTTACCTGAAACATATGCCCCCCCCCCCCCCATTTTTGAACTTTCTTACTTAAGAGAAAACAGTTACCATACAGACTTATCTATGTCTCACATAATTTCCATAAGGTTGCTCCCCATTCTCTTCCATTCCAACAAATAAATACCTAGCCTGGCCAATCTATGACTCAGACATTCTAGTTCTAGCAACATCCTTGAAAGTATTTTCTGTGCTCTTTCTAGCTTAACCACACCTTTCCTTTAGTAGCACGTACAAAACTGCACACAACATCCTCATGAACAACTTAGACAACTGCAACATAATGTCTCAACTCCATATTCAATGGCCTGACTGATGAAGGGTAGCGTGCTAAAAGCCTTTTCTATCATACTATCTGGCTGTTGAGGTGCTTTTGATCAAAAATACGTTTGCATTCCAAAGTCCCTCTGTTCCATCACACTCTACTATTCACTGTACAAGTCTAGCCTTCCCAAAGCACATCACTTTGCACTAATCCATATTGAAACCCATTTTCTCCACTTCCCAAACTAATCAAGATCCCCTTGTAATCTATGATAACCTTCTTCACAGTCAATAACCCCTGTTAATTTTGTGTTATCTGCAAACTTATTAATCAAGTTCTATTCATTTACATCCAATTTCTTTTTATAAGTTAAGAATAACAAGGGTTCCAATAACAACCCCTGTAGCACACACACCACCAGAACTGGCCTCCATTCTGAGATTATCCTTCAAAAATTGCCCTTTGCTTCCAACATCTGAACCAATTTTGAATCCACCTATTTAGCTCTCCCTGCATTCCATGGGACTCAACCTTACATGTAGGACTTTATTGAAGGCCTTTCTAAAGTCCATATTTATAAAAGTTATTTCATGTAGAAATACTCAAATAGATTAAGTTAATGGTCTATGTTAAAATAAGTACATTGTTTTTTCTTACCTGCCCATCAATCCATAGAATTTTTATTAAATTTAGTCATCCATTTTACTTCACTACCTTTATCCCTTCTTACTTTATTTTGCTTCCATTTTCTATTTTGGTGTTTCTCTCTGTGTTTTACAACCATATTGTCATGTGCTGTCACCAATAATGTTCTCCATCTCATCTCCAGTCTCTACCGACTCTCCATTTCCTCGTCCTATCTCATTTCCATTCTTTTTACCCGTCCATCACTACTTCAGGATCCTGCTCCTCAACGGTGCATGATGACTTTTGTAGCTGCATCCCTGTAATAACTCAGCTCTGTTTTGTTTCTGTATCACAACCTGACAGCCTTCCCAAACGTTCTCTCACTGCTTGTTAGTTCTCTTCCCCAGGGTCCTGGCAGTGCCCTTTTCATTATGTCATGATTTACAATGGAGCATCACCAGTAAATTACACCACACTACATAAATGATAAACCTTGCTTCTTTTTTAATTAAGATCGCATTGTCATTAATAGAATCCCATTATTTAAATGCCAGCAGTTATATTGTAACTTGCATTGGTTGTTAGACAGTTAAAGTTACAACGTAATTAGTTACTGAATGCATGAGTTATTTGAAACTCCGCCAGCCAGAGTTGAACTCTTTCAGGCATTTACAGAAATTGTCTATACCGAAGATTTTTGGAAAAAAAAAATCACCATTGTTCTCACCTTTTCCAGGTGTGTGAAAGGGTTTCAAAATTAACATTTTATTTTCTTTTACCGTTAATTGGGGTTATTTTGCCATAATATATCACCTTGAGCCTTGAACCTAGACAGGTTTTAAACTAAGGACTTAATATAAACTACACAAAAACTGGCAACAGTTCAAGTATCAGCTGAGCATGAACATGGTTGCAATAAGGAGGAAGCGATCAGTGGCAGAAAGGAGCAACAGTGAGAGGGTAAAGAAACAAAGGCACTAGAGCAAATCTCTTTAACTTTTATTTTTGCTAATACTATTGATAATTACTACCAACCAAAGGAATTGTGCCACATTTGATCCACACTAATTATTTGATCCTAAGTATAAATCACTACCCATGTTAAACAATTTAAACATGATTGGGAGAGTAACAATTTTAACAGCATCTCTAAAGGTAAAGAGAAAAACAAGGCCAATTAATGAACTATTGAAATGGCAGATCTCATTCTAAATGAATTCCTCTAGGCCAGGATATCAAGAAAGTAATGAAATTCTCAAAATTAAGTCACAGTTTGTTCTGGCAGCAAAAGAAACAGGAAATAGATGAAAGAAGTACAAGTAGCAAAGTAGTAAGGCGGCCTTTAATAAGAACATGGTTAATCTTTGATCTCATTGCTTTCCCAGAAACCTTAGACTTCTGTAAAGTTCAAAAATCTATCAATCTCAAATATAAATGTATATAATTAAGAAGCAATAGCACTCTGCAGTCAAGAATTCTAAATATTCTAGTCCTCCATCGGAAGAATTTTCTCTTCATCTTGGTCAAAAATAGTTACCCCCGTTTTCAAAAAATCTGGCCTTAATTTATAATCATAGAGTAATACAGTACAGAAACATGCCCTTTGGCCAAACAAGTCCAAACTGACTAATGATCCCATCTATGCTAGTGCCATTTGCCAGTGTTTCGTTAATATTCCTCTAAACCTTTCCTAGCCATGGACCTGTCCAAACACCTTTTAAGTGGTGTTAATGGACCTGTCCAAACACCTTTTAAATGGTGTTAATGAACCTGCCTCAACCACTTCCTCTGGCAGCTCATTCTACTTAGTGACCACCCTTCTTGGTGAAAAAAAAATTACCCGTCAAGTTCCTATTGAACCTCTCTCCTCTCACCTTAAACCTACAACATCTAGCTCTTGATTCCCTTAATTCAGGGAAAAAACACTGAGCACATTCATGCCACTTATGCCTCTCATGATATTATACACCTGTATAAAATCACCCCTTATTCTTCCATGCTCCAGTGAAAGAAGTCCCAGCCTGCTCAACCTCTTTCCATAACTCAGTCACTTAAATACCTTGTAAGTTTCTTCTGCTCTCTTTCCAGTTCAATGCAGTTTTTTCCATAGCATGGTGACAAAAATTGAAGATAATATTCCAAATACAGCCTGACCAACATTTTGTACAACTGCAACATAACATTCCAGGTTTCTTACTTATTGCCCTGACTGATTGCCAGTCAGCAAAAAGCCTTCTTCACCACCAGCCCAGCTTCAAGTCAAGTCAAGTCACTCTTTATTGTCATTTCGACCATAAACTGCCAGTACAGTACACAGTAAAAATGAAACAACGTCCTCCAGGACCATGGTGCTACACAAAACAACACAAAACTACACTAGACTATGAAAGACAGCTCAAGGCTACGCTAGACAACGTAAAACAATACAAAAACTACACTAGACTACAGACCTACATAGGACTACATAAAGTGCACAAAACAGTGCAGGGCAGTACAATAATTAATTAATTAATTAATAATAAACAAGACAATAGGAACAGTACAGGACAAATTTCAATATACAGTAATAATAAATGATGTAGATGTCAGTCTAGACTCCGGGTATTGTGGAGTCTGATAGCTTGGGGGAAGAAAGTGTTGCACATTCTGATCGTGTGAGCCCAAATACCTTTTGCCAGATGGCAGGAGGGAGAAGAGTTTGCATGAGGGGTACATGGGGTCCTTCAAAATGCTGCTTGCTTTGCAGGTGCAGCATGTGGAGTAAATGTCTGTAATGGTGGGAAGAGAGACCCCGATGATCTTCTCAGCTGACTTCACTATCCGCTGCAGGGTCTTGTGATCCGAGACGGTGCAATTCCTTAACCAGGCAGTGATGCAGCTGCTCAGGATGCTCTCAATACGTCCTCTATAGAATGTGGTGAGGATGGGGGGGGGGCGGTGGGAGATGGACTTTTCTCAGCCTTCGCAGAATATAGATATTCTGCTGGGCTTTCTTGGCTATGGAGCTGGCATTGAGGGACCAGGTGAGATTCTCCACCAGGTGAACACCAAGAAATTTGGTGCTCTAACGATCTCAATGGAGGAGCCATCGATGTTCAGCGGAGAGTGGTCACTCTGTGCTCTCCTGAAGTTGACAAACATCTCTTTTGTTTTGTCCACATTCAGAGGCAGGTTGTTGGCTCTGCACCAGTCTGTTAGCCACTGCAGCTCCTGTCTGTGTGCTAACTGATCGATCTTGCTGATGAGACCCACCACGGTCATGCCATCGACGAACTTGATGATGTATTTCGAGCTGTGTATTACTGCACAAATCATAACATTTACCTGCTCAAACTCCATTAGAATCTGTACACTTCAATAGATTCTTTTTAATTCTTTTAAATCAGAGAACATTACAAATCTTCTACTCAATCTATTTCTTAAAAATGCTTGTGTCAGATAACAATCCAGAGAATGTGAGTACCACCCCATGGAGGAAACAGCATTTTCTTTCTACGTTATCTAGGCAACTACAGAAGGCAGCATCATAGATTAGCAGTTAGTATAACTCTTTACAGCTGTAGTGTAATTCCAGGTCACTTCCTGTCACGGCCTATAAGGAGTTTGTAAGTTCTCCCCACGGGTTTCCTCCAGGTGCTCCAGTTTTCTCCCATGTTCCAAAGAAGTATGGGTTAGAGTTAATAAGTTTTGGGCATGCTTCACTGGCGCTGGAAGCATGGCCACACTTGGAAGCTGTCCTTAGTACATCCTCTGACTGCATTAGTTGTTAGCACAAAACAACACATTTCACTGTATGTTTTGATGTACATGTAACTACTCTTTTTTTCTTTAGAAGCAAAAGCCCTAAGTAATTCAAGCCAGATTCCCTTATATTCTGTGAACCAGCAACAATCTTGCATTAAAATACACCAATCACTTGTCTTCTTAATTGCTTGTTGTACTTGTAATTGACAACATTTGTCACAGACAAAAAAAAACAGGTTCCTTGGAACATTAACATTTGATATCTTTTCCCCAATTTAACAATACCCCAGTTCTTTATTTTTCTATCCAAAGAGAATAATCCCACAGTTTATTATATTTCATACCAGCTGCTAAGCTCTTGCTCACATTTGGAGTTGGTTGGAGTCAGTCATTATCCTTTTGAGAATTTTTGCCTTCCTTCATAACTTCTCCAGCTATGACCACCAAATTTTAATACGTTAGTCTCTTCATGCAAGTTCTTACATAGATTTCAAACAGATGAGACCACAGCATAGATCTTTTTCATACCCATAAGCAACATTTGTCAAACTACAAATAGTATGTGTAAACACAAGGAAATATGCAGATGCTGGAAATTCAAACAACACACACAAAATACTAGTGGAACACAGCAGGCCAGGCAGCATCTATAAGGAGAAGCACTGTCAACATTTCTGGCCGAGACAAAGGGTCTTGGCCCGAAACGTTGACAGTGCTTCTCCTTATAGATGCTGCCTGGCCTGCTGAGTTCCACCAGCATTTTGTGTGTGTTGTAATAGTATGTGTATTCTTCCTGTCTGCTTTTGGCCCTTTAACCAGTCTATGTTACAGTCTTCACTGTGACAACATCAAAACTTCAGATATATTATCACCACTGTTTCTCCTTTACCTGACCTGCTATCATCATACTCTCAAAAAATTATTAAATTTGTCAAGCATGATTTCTCTTTAATAATGTCACATTGATTCTACATAATCATATTATGATTTCCCAAGTGCTATATTACTGCTTGCTTAATAATTAATCCTCAGTATTTTTCTGAAGACTGATATTAGGCTAGCCAATCTGAAGTTCCCTTTACCCTTTTCCTGCTCTTTTCAGTATGTCTGTGTTACACTTGTTAATTTATAATCCATGAAAACTATTGCACAATCTTGGCATATTATTACTTCAGTAGAATAAATCAAATTACATTTATTGTTTTATTTTTCCCTGATTAGTCTATGTATAATTTCAATCTCCATGAAGATAACTCAAGTCAAGTCACTTTTTATTGTCATTTCGATCATAACTGCTGATACAGTGCACAGTAAAGATGAGACAATGTTTTTCAGGATCATGGTGCTACATGGAACCATACAAAAACTACACTGAACTATGTAAAAACAACACAGAAAAAAGAAACTAGACTACAGATCTAACCAGGACTGTATAAAGTGCACAACACAGTGCAAGCATTACAATAAATAATAAACAAGACAATAGGCACACTAGAGGGCAGTAAGTTGGTGTCAGTCCAGACTCTCGTATTGAGGAGTCTGATGGCTTGGGGGAAGAAACTGCTACGTAGTCTGGTCATGAGAGCCCGAATGCTTCTGTGCCTTTTCTCAGACAGCAGGAGTGAGAAGAGTTTGTATGAGGGGTGTGTGGGGTCCTTCATAATGCTGTTCGCTTTGCGGATGCAGCGTGTAGTGTAAATGTCTGTAATGGAGGGAAGAGAGACCCCAATGATCTTTTCAGCTGACCTCACTATCTGCTGCAGGGTCTTGTGATCCGAGATGGTGCAATTTCTGAACCAGGCAATGATGCAGCTGCTCAGGATGCTCTCAATACAATCCCTGTAGAATGTGATGAGGATGAGGGGTGGGAGATGGACTTTCCTCAGCCTTCGCAGAAAGTAGAGACGCTGCTGGGCTTTCTTTGCTATGGAGCTGGTGTTGAGGGACCAGGTGAGATCTCCGCCAGGTGAATACCAAGAAATTTGGTGCTCTTTACAACCTCTACTGAGGAGCCATCGATATTCAGCTAGGAGAGGTCGCTCCGTGCCTTCCTGAAGTCAACAACCATCTCTTTTGTTTTGTTCACATTCAGAGGCAGGTTGGTGGCTCTGCACCAGTCCATTAGCTGCTGCACCTCCTCTCTGTAAGCTGACTCATCGTTCTTGCTGATGAGACCCACCACGGTCATGCCATCAGTGAACTTGATGATGTGGTTCGAGCTGTGTGTTGCAGCACAGTCTTGGGTCAGCAGAGTGAACAGCAGCAGACTAAGCACACAGCCCTGGGGGGAGGCCCCCCATGTCGCATACTCCAGCTATATTTTAGTCATTGCAATGCTCATATCTTCCATCCATTTAGTTATGATGGATGACTCAAGTATTTTCCATAGATAGCCTATATGCCATACAAGGGCAAATGTTTGCAACTCTTTTGGTTTCTGTTGAAGTTTAAAGAAAACATGTCTGGATATGAACATTGCTTGAAAGTTGGTGGTCAATTTTCTTGAACTACTATTGTCCACAAAATACATCAGTCTAACAGTATTTGTTTATTATAACACAAGAGGTGCCCTTTTGTTCCATTCATTCAGCAGAGCAAATCCTATTGACCCTTTTCTACGTAACCCTGCAGTTTATTCTCTTTCACATGCTCATCAACTCAACAGTGATTCTTTAAAATAAAGATTAGCTTCACCTGCCACATGTACATCAAAACCTGCCAGCAAAATATGTTTGCTGCACCAAATCAAATCAACAAGGATTGTGATCGGCAGCCCACAGGTGTTGTGACACTTCCGGCGCCAGCATAACATGCTTCCAACTCATTAACCCTCACTGTACGTCTTTGGAATGTGGGAGGAAGCCAGTGCACTCAGAAGAAAACCACACAGACAGAGAAAACATACAAACTCCGTACAGACAGTGGCTGCATTTGAGCCCTGATCAGTGATCACCGGCACTGAAAAGCAAAGTGATAACCACGACACTAATGGGCATCTGATTTTCTTTCACCACTTCCCTACACTAAATGCTGACATATTGTAGATAATTAACCTGTCAGAGTGCCTTTGTGACCTAGGGGAGGGAACTGGAGTAATTTGGAGAAACCTGCTTTGTCACAGGGACAGCTTGCAAACTCCTCACGGAGCGGAGAGCACGGGAGATCAGGTTTTAGCTTGAGTTCCTGGAGCAGGACTAGCCACCACACCACTATCCAGCTTTCATCACTGTTGAGAAGGTCCAGGATTTCAAATCAGGGAAAATGAAGGACTGATATATGATGCATGATGAAGGCAAGGTGGTGCATGAGCTAAGGGTAGAAGTTATGGTGGTGACAGCAGCCCATTGCAATTATAATCCTTATCCTTCTCTATGGTGATCATCAAGCCACATACAGGGCACTAACTCAATGGTGGCATGTTGTTAAGTTAACTGAAACAGATGTACATTAACTATCAATTTATTGGTTAACCTTAACATTTAAATGTATGTAAAGTAATATAAAATCTACATGCATGAACAAGAAAATATGTGCCCTGATCAGAAAATATTTAGACCTTATAGTTTCTAATATAGCAAAACATCTATATGTACAAAAATTATCAAAGTAGTAAGAAGTGACGAAGACTAATAACAAGATGGCAACCACACAGATGAACAGTGTTCTGTGACACTGAATTGACCACATGTTCCCGCTTTATCTGAGAAACCCACAGGGAAGTTTTGGGACTCTAGATTCTGTATAGTGGATTAGCCAACTTCATAAGTTTGCTTGGAAATATTATGGAAATTAATGTCTTCATTTTAACTTAAAAATTGCCACATTGGTTTCAAGCAGCATAGGCCATCTGTATAAAACTGCAGAAGCAGTCGGCAAACAGTGGTCAGAAAATGAGAGTTTTCTAATTTTCCTTCCCTTTCTCACAGACTATCTATTCAAATGTTTCCTCCCTGATCACATGACACCAATCGGGGAATAAACCAAAAGGACTTTGTCCCTTTCTCGGCTGAACATCACAACAGAATTTAATCATCTGGCAAAGCTGGGGCATATCCTTTTTCTGTCAATACTTTTCAGACCTGCCAACTGCTACAATCTTGCTGTTATAATCACAAAACCCCACAAAAATCTATTCTGCCCACGTTGATTGATTGCAGATAGGATTCTGTCTCCACGTCATGAGAATTCTGGTCCTCGTAATTGCTAAAGCAGTGCAGTGCTGTGGTAACCCTGCTGTGTCAGAGGTTCTGGCTTCTGAATCTGCTATTACACCAAGTTTATGTCCAGGATGCAGATGGGTTTAATGGAAACCATAAAATTCTTGATAAATGAGCAGTAATATTTCCCCAGATTCCTTCCAAATGATTACTCCTCCTCCAGCAGTGTTAGCTGGTGATTTTTTTCCTCTTTATTTTTGTGGGGCATTGTTGTGCTTCACACCATTCCTAATCGCAACATCATATGCATTATTGTTTAATGATTGTATGTGCAGTGGGGCAACCAAAGCTCAAGACTCTTTACAATCAAATATTGGTCAGTAGGGTTAATTGCAGTTACTTTTCGCACCTTGTTTTTTTGCATGTTTGATGTTTCCATAGCATCTGACTGTTTTTTAACAAGGCCGAGTTGCTAGCTACATACACTACCCAGCACAGATGGAAAGTGTGCAAGGAGTCAGCCAGATTTGAACTTAGGACCATTTGTCTTCAAGTCCAGTGCTGAGGCCACTACACCATCAGCCAGTTAATTGGTAGATTAATTGGTCATTGTAAATTGTCCTGTGACTAGCCTAGGATTAAATCAGTGGCACAACTTGAAGGGCCAGAAGGGCCTATTCCAATCTGTACCTCAATAAATAAATATAAAAAAAAATAAATTCTTTCTTTTTGACAACCAGATCATCTGATATTACCCTCCATCTTAAAAGCACAGTGGTAACAGAGGTTGGAGCTAATCGATTAAAATGAGGGTCATTTATGTTTTGCTTAAGCAATGTCTGGATAAATGATTTTTTTTTTGCATTGCTTGGAAATAAATATGTTTCAATGTGTTTACTGTATAGTTTTGAAATAAAAAATAATTACAGTTTTATATACAGAAACTTGGATGCACAGATTTGTACATCATCAGACAGCATCATTGAACTCTGCTTTCAGTTCCATTGAATTCGATGTACAGGTGCAGTCTTTTGTATTTGAGGGAAGTGACCAAGGATAGATGCTTAAGCACTCGCAGCTGATTTTATACAGTTAGCAATAAAGAATAGAGAAAGTTTTTTTTTTTAAACGTTTCACTTGGTTGCAGACGAGGGAACCGTTCTATTGATTTTGGGGTTCAAGATTGTAAGAGCTTTTTTTTGATCATGCTTAGCTTCTTCCTCAAAGCCAGTCAATGTGCACTTGTTTGCACTTGTAAATCTTATATGCCAGTTTACCCATTGCATTATGACATTTAGAACAAACTGTTGACAGCACAATTGCCTCACTTATAAATCTTTGTATTCAATTGTAAATTAATACATCATGAATTGTTACTGCCGGTGACCTGCAAAACATGTAAAAACATTGAATAAACAAATATGTAGTCACAAGGTAAAATCTTTCCACAGGCCAAACCCAAAGACGTAAAGATTAGAGAATCCTCCCTTAGATAGTTTGAAAGAGCATTTTATTTTGTTTTATTGGAAAAGAGTGCCCACGAGAGGGAGACAATTTTTAAAACAGACGCGTTAAAATAGATGCTTTGATAATCTTGGGACCGGCCAAAGTACTTTTCAAGCAATTAGAGGCTTTTGAAAAATAGTAACTACTGTATTGCAACATTAGTAGCAGTATAACTGGCCTTTGCAAGAAAACACAAATATTATTGCATCCTTTTGGGAATAGGAGAAGTCCCTTGCCTCGTTGAACTAGTGTCGCAAGATATTTTACATATAACCAAAAAGATGGATGTGACAGAAGAGGTCCCATCCAAGAGAACAAAATCTGGGTAAATATTATCAAGAGCCAACACAGCATATTAGAACTATCTGGGCTTTTACACTCCACTCCCCTCTTTCCCATAAAAGCAAACTGGATGCTAAGAAGTAGGTGGGGTCAGTGTGCAAGGGAGAGAAGAAGGGCACAGAAAAGAATTTGGATAGAAGGAGAACAATCAGAAAAGAGAGAGGGGAAGGGGAAGAATGTTAGTTTAGGTTAAGTGATGAATAAAAGCAACATAAAATTAGTTGAGGAAAGTTCTTATGTTTAAGCATGAAACCTTAAACTTGTATCACAAAATACAAGTATATGTCTGCATAGATACAATATGGTAGAATCTAATAACATGCTCATAATGTGTACATGTCTCATTGTCAAGTTTCTGTGTATAGCTGAATGCCATCTGCAATAGAAAGTCTGAAGGGTATGAAAAGTAGCATCATGTGGGTGTGGACAGACAATTTTCATTTCCCAGATGCAACGCAGTGCACATTTCTCATACAAGCAGTGCCTCACTCTGAACTGATAATATTCGCTAACATCAACTGTTGAAATTATGTACTTCCAATAATCAGCCATTCACTTCAGTTAACCCCGTACACATAGGCAGTGAAGTGCCTGATAAGTGAAGACATATTCCCCACAGAAGATGCA
The DNA here is from genome assembly GCF_030144855.1 of Hypanus sabinus. NCBI lineage: Eukaryota > Metazoa > Chordata > Chondrichthyes > Myliobatiformes > Dasyatidae > Hypanus > Hypanus sabinus. Next base: position 44,191,533 of record NC_082724.1, on the reverse strand, counting down.
GATCTCCGTAAAATACATTCCCTGTGCATACTTCTACAAGAGCATGCACTTTGCTCTCAAACTTGAATCATCACTACATTGACATATTTGTTTGTTGCAGAATATTCCCCGTTACTCATTTACCATGTGCATACCAGCTTCCTGTACAAGCTTCCCAGAAAAGTATACACAACTGATCTACATTCAGAAGCTTCTTTTAAAATGCAATACTCTGAAATAATTAGTCAATGTTTACTGACTTACATTCCATCCATTTACTAAACAGCCATGCCTGGAAAGAGACAGGGTCATTTTATCTACATGCAATATCTGGCTTCCTTTTATAAATCTAAGGGTATTAAAGAAATGCCCATGCAAACAACCAAAAAACAACAAATTTAGCTTTTGCATGGAGTGCTTCTTCACAGAGAAAACATGAACATAAAAATAGAGAAAGCTTCCTCTATAAAATGAAAGACAACTGGATACTAGAATGGGAAGGGTGATGGGATGTGGGAAACAGTATTTTAAGATGTACATGAAATAAGAGTGGTCAATTCATCTTCTGTAATTTAAGCAATCTGGTTCAATATTGACCCCATTTTTCATTTTGAAAATAACAAAAATATAAATGCATTGTCTGATCATATCCTTGGTCAAGGTTTTCATATCAGCTTGAAACAAATGCAAAAAGGGAGGAAGCATCAACACATTTTCCCCAGTGTAAAGGGAAAAAAACAGAATCTCACTAGAATCAAGCACCAGCAACAAAAGCAGCCTGGACCATTTCAGTTAAAGAATGGAGATCGATGAATCAGGCCATTGGACTAAATAAGAAACTCTTTTGCTATTTGAGTAGCACTTCAAGCTTTGAATTGCAAGGTGGTAACAAGTGACTTTTGGGGCCTTTTGGTAGAGGGAGGTTATAATAAAATTAGAAACAGAATTAATGCTAAATATAAATATTAATGTTAAATATGTAATGTCATACTTTAATTACAGTATCTGTATCAAAGCAAGAGGATTTAATATGTACCCAGACACACAATGCTAAACACACACAAAGGTTAAGCTAGGAATTAATGGTAAACTAAATAAGACAAAACATATATTAAAAATGCCTGTGTAATCCAGCAGATGAAAAGACAGGTTTAATTCCTAGTTGGGTAATTTTTGAAATCACTTCAGCTAGTGTGATCACAATATCTTCCTCAACCTCACAGGAGTGGAAAGTGAGACATCAGTGCAGGTTCTGACTTTTAGCTACCGTCCAGCTCCTTGTAGGAAACAGGCATAGAATTTTACAAGATGTAAAGAAGCCAGTTTATTGTGTCTGTACCATCTCCTGCATTGCATTGCCTTGCTTGATTTAAAAAATATCAACTTTGCTCATTAAAGTTGTTGCAAGTTCCATTTCTATGCTATTTTCAGTAAGGATTGGCAAACATATGATAGTGCTTGGTGGCATATCTTCCGCAGATTGCTTTCATTCAATAGTTACAAGAGGGGATGAAAGAAGATACTGAGACGATATCAGGGCAGTAATGAAGCAAAAGAGCTCAGGGTGGAAGCAAAAATTGGAAAAGCACAGAGAAAAAGGAGAAGAGGTAAAGCGAGCAGAGAACACTAGTTAAAAATGGTCTGATAGCGTTCAAGGAACCAGAGCAATGTATGGGTTAATAGGACATTGAATTGGCACTCCATCCATCTAAATGATGGACATTGACAGTCTCAGTCAACTCATATTTCATTGTTAATATTCTGAGCACTGATTTGTCTAGCATTATCAAAAGACTCTCCTTATCCATCAGAAGCAGATTATCAACCAAAATAATAGCTCAAAAACACATGACATATAACGACGTATCTGATTTTTGCCTGGATTATGCTTATTGGAAGCATTTTAGTAAAGCTAATTATTATATGAGGGAAAAATCAAATCACGTATTTTAAATAATGTCAAGGCATTCTTCAGATTACCTGGTCTTGCTATACTTTAAATACAATTTTAAGAATTCTGCACTGTTTGTTTTACTTGCACCTGCTGGAAGGTTAAAAATTTTAGAGGACTACATTTTCCCCTTTGTTTCAGACCCTTATAGGGATTTTTTTAGTGTATGGAAGCTGCTGGTCAAGACAAAAGGTGACACATTTCTCTATTACTGATAACCTCACTGGGGAAGGTAGAAGCTGTGCTGGCAGGTCCCAGGATGCTTCATGAGATGCAAAGTGTTCTACTCTAGAAAATCTCTGAATTCAGAAACTTTACATACCACAAACACCAAACACAGCCTCTTTGCCGAAAGAGTATTTATTTATTTTATAGGCCAAGGAAGAAAGTAAAACAAAGCCATCATTTATGGATAAAAGAGTAGAAATGAGCACAGATCCTTTACTAAAGACGCTGATTCCTAGGACCTCCACATGGACCACATTCAATAAAAAAAGGTTCGTTTCAAATGGAAAGCCACGCAGATGCAGGAAGAAAAAGTTGTTACAAAGTCTAAAAATGGGGACTTTTACCCCAGCCTCTGCCTTTCCATCTTCCCAGTTGTTAAACTCACATGCACGCCAGCATCTTCAGCTGAAGGTACTGCCTTAACCACACAAGATGCACAAATCAGCTAAGATTAGGAATCGCAGCGGCGGCAGCTGTGGTGCCCCGTCCAGCTGCTGGTAATCTGAAATTCTATGTGTGATTTTTGATGATTTGTTTCAATCCCCCGGTGAAAAGAAAGCTTTTAGGACTGGATGAAGTTCGGCCAACAATGTGCGAAAAAAAAATCAGGGAAGATAAAGAACTGCAACTCATCTCACCGGTACTTCATGTTAGGGATGTAGAGTGTTAGAGAGCTTTTTTAAATCACAAATGTTGTCCCTCAAAATAAAGAAAACGATCAACAGCAAAATGACAAACCTTGCCTTCAAGCAAGCACTTTGGGGAAATATATACAGCTTGGATTCAGGGAACAGCAAGAATACAGCAGCAGAGGTTACAACAAAGAACACACATTCTGAAAAGCACTTAATCTTTATCTGACGAAGGCTGGAACTGGATTATTCCAGGGAACCACGCTGTTAACTTTCTCTACCTAACATCTTCACTTCAGCGACAGTGAATAGTATTGCCCCTCTCTCTATCTCACTGCCCCCCCCCCCACACACACACCCAGCCAAAGCACACTATTGCTTTTAGACGTGTTTTTTTTTGTTATTTCACTCGGACCCATTCAGAGTTTGCAAAAGCAACAAGAAGAAAGTTAATGAGCTGACCCTACCTGAGAGTGCCATTGGTCATGAGTAAAGACTCCCGATTAGACTCCCACAACAGAACTTGGATGTGGGCTACTGCGGCGCTGGTTCATGAGAAGCCTGCCCCCTCGGTATTTACTTGAACGCTGCCTCCTCTTGCCTCCTCCGCTGTTGGAGGCAGCCTGTCGGGGCGGAGCGAGGCCCCGGCGCAGATACATGCTCCCCATCAGCTTGCATCAGCACTCCGCCGCACTTCTCTCTAATCCCCTTTTCTCTTTCACCAGGAGCTTTAGTGAATGCGGCTGTACAGGGGAAAAAAAACGAAACATTCCTTTCAGCCTCACAGGGAGAACAAAGCACCGCTGGCATGCGAGCCGATGAGCCAATGGGGAAGCAGCATTGGCATAAAAGGGAGCTTTACCTGGGCTATGACCCCTTTCTGCTGGATTTAGAGTATTTTAAACAGAGAAGAGAAAAACTGCAATCAGCACTGTCTGAATGGGACAGTTTATAGAGCAAACAAGGAGTTGCTTCTTTTCTTTCTCTTGACAGGAGCAGGACTGAAATGCCAGCTCTTATTTTTTAAACTGTTTTCATTGGACAGGATTGATATGGTAATACAGCAAGCCGGCCATACTTGCTCATTGCCATGGCAACCAGGATGGTGAGTTTCAGGGAACAAAAGGCAGTTTTCTTTCAATTTACAAAAAAAAATCTTTATTCATAAAAAATATCTGCAATAAATACAAAATAGTACACGGTTTTTCATTACATTCGTAGTGTCATCCAGTCTATACACTCACAGTATTCTCAAGTCGAAATACATTTGTAATGTTGTCGTTAGTACATTTTGTGTACAAAGCGCCAGTGTGGGCTCTCTGAACAATAAACCCTTCAAGTGTTTGCGGGTTGTCACGCAGGACCCAGCACCACAATGTCCAGTCTGCTCTAAACAAAGGTGAGTAGAAAGAACACCAAAGGACTTCTCCCGCCACCCATTTGTTAAAGAGCGTTAACCAGCCCCCGTACATCAACAGCGGGCATTTTATTCTGCACTCTCCAACGATTTCCCACCTTCTGTATTCTCAGCTGAACGGGGTAAAACAGAAACCAGCACTTGCAGGGTCGTGGAACCGGAGCAAATTTCTGTCTGTGGTTTGATTGGGGTGCGTGGCAGGGGCTGAGATTCAAGAAATAAAGTGTGGGGAAGAATAGAGGATGGGAGGTGGAGCAATATCAAATGCAAAGCTACCCAATCATTTAACAGGATAAGTTTTGCCAGACTCTTTAAGCTATTGAACGGTACTCAGACAATTAACGGACTAACTCTGATTAAGCCCAGTGTAACAAGCTAAATGTCATTCATTTTTAACCTGTACTGACATTGTTGTCAAATTGTATTCTCTTGGAAGCAGGTGCTAGATGCTACCGAGTTGACTGATGTCCAGGACAAAACTTCATTACCTAGTGCTCCGGCTCAACTCCCTTGCCATTAGTTTTGCGTTGGCGACACCCAGAAATTGGTTCAATTTTGATAAAAGACCTCTTCATTTATCACAATACCAGATGGGGGGGGGGGGGGTCGTTCCCATTTCCTGCATACATCCAATGCAGGAGGGGAATTGGGCTACATCTTGAACGCGTTCCCAGAATCAATCTAATCCAGTGGAAATCAAATGCAGATTAACACTGTATTTGCTCCAGTGAATGTACAATAATACATTTTTGAAGTGAGTCTCCCTCGGGCATTTTGAGGTGAGATGGATATTTACTGTCCAAGGCTAAGGTGCCTTTCAGTTTTACCAAGTTAAGCTCCCCAACCCACAAGCTGAAGCACAGTACTGAACTAAAAATAAATGACCGTGTTTAATCTACTTTGTTAGATGAAGGTACCTCTTCCGTGGTAAAAAGGAGGAGCCTAGCTCAAACAGTGGGTATTGACACTTAAGCGTTCTGCAAACAGGGAAGTGATCTAGTCTTTGAAGAAAAGATGGCGATAGTATAAGTCTGTGTTATAGCACAAGCGGTGCATTTGCTTTTGACCCTACTGTGAATACAACAATGCCATTCTGTGCCATAGGTTGGCAATATAACTCTCGGTTTGGTAAAGTTAATATCAGAAACAAGAACAAAAATGCATCTTTTTTCGTGAGCAAGTTGGCTTTTCACATTAAGCAATGTCAGTGCAATTGTCCATCTCCAATACTGGCGTCAGCTACTTTCATCTTAAGCACAAGTTAGTACTGAACAGAGTAAAATTACTTCCAATCCACAAAATAATATTGCAGATTTTCCATCTCGAGCTGTTCTGTAGTGTTAACTTACAGCAGATTGAAAAGCTTGAGCATATAGACATTAAGAAAGAGGATGTGCTGGAACTTTTGGAAAGCATCAAGTTGGATAAGTCTTTGGGACCAGATGAGATGTACTCCAGGCTACTGTGGGAGGCAAGGGAGGAGGTTGCTGAGCCTCTGGCAATGATCTTTGTGTTATCAATGGGGACAGAAGAGATTCTGGAGGATTGGGGGGGGGGGTTGCAGATGTTGTTCCCTTATTCAATAAAGGGAGTAGAGGCAGCCCAAGAAATTATAGACAAGTGAGTCTTACTTCAATGGTTGGTAAGTTGATGGAAAAGATCTTGAGAGGCAGGATTTATGAACATTTGGAGAGGCATAATATGATCAGGAATAGTTAGCATGGCTTTGTCAAAGGCAAGTTGTGCCTTACAAGCCTGATTGAATTATTTGAGGATGTGACTGAGCACATTGATGAAGGTAGAGCAGTAGATGTAGTCTATATGGATTTCAGCAAGGCATTTGATAAGGTACCCCATGCAAGGTTTATTAAGAAAGTAAGGAGGCATGGGATCCAAGGGGAACTTGCTATGTGGATCCAGAATTGGCTTGCCCATAGAAGGCAAAGAGCGGTTATAGATGGGTCATATTCTGCATGCAAGTTGGTGACCATTGGTATGTCTCAGCGATCTGTTCTGGGACCTCTTCTCTTCATAATTTTTATAAATGACCTGGATGAGGAAGTGGAGGGATGGGTTAGTAAATTTGCTGATGACACAAAAGTTGGGGGTGTTGTGGATAGTGTGGAGGACTGTCAGAGGTTATAGCGGGATATCAATAGGATGTAAAACTGGGCTGAGAAGTGGCAGATGGAGTTCAACCCAGATAAGTGTGAGGTGGTTCATTTTGGTAGGTCAAATATGTTGGCAGATAATGCTAAGACTCTTGGCAGTGTGGAGAATCAGAGGGATCTTGGGGTCCGAGTCCATAGGACACTCAAAACTGCTGTGCAGATTGACTCTGTGGTTAAGAAGGCATATGGTACAATGGCTTTCATCAATTGTGGGATTGAGTTCAAGAGACAAGAGGTAATGTTCCAGGTATATAAGACCCTGGTCTGACCCTACTTGGAGTACTGTGCTCAGTTCTGGTCAGCTCACTACAGGAAGGATGTGGAAACCTTAGAAAGGGTGCAGAGGAGATTTACAAGGATGTTGCCTGGATTGGGGAGCATGTCTTATGAGAATAGGTTGAGTGAACTCAGCCTTTTCTCCTTGGAGCGGTGGAGGATGAGAGGTGACCTGGTAGAGGTGTATAAGATGATTAGAGGTATCGATCATGTGGATAGTCAGAGGTTTTTCCCAGGGCTGAAATGGCTAACATGAAAGGGCACAGTTGTAAGGTGCTTGGAAATAGGTACAGAGGAGATGTCAGGAGTATGTTTTGTACACAGAGAGTGATGGGTGCATGTAATAGGCTGCTGGAGATGGTGGTGAAGGTGGATACAATAGGATCTTTTAATAGATTCCTGGATAGGTACATGGAGCTTAGAAAATTAGAGGGCTATGGGTAACCCAAGGTAATTTCTAAAGTAAGTATATGTTCGGCACAGCATTGTGGGCTGAAGGGCCTGTATTTTGCTGTAGGTTTTCTATGTTCGAAATTCTATGTTCTGTCCATTTAGTTCAGATAACTTTTAAGACATCATAAGCTCAAACATGAACAAATTCAGAATCCAGACACGTCCAGTAAAGATACACTAAAGTTCAAAGTAAATGTATTATCAAAGTACATATGTCACTAGATACAACCCTGAGATTCATTTTCCTGAAGATATTCCCAATAAATACAATAGAATCAATGAAAGACTGCATCCAACCAGTGTGCAAAAGACAACAAACTGTGCTGATACAAAAAGTGAATAATAATAATAATAATAATAATAGAATGAAAGGATGTTAAGAACAACTGATAATAAATCATTCTAAATCAAGCCTGGCAGAAAAGCAGAAATCTTTCATGGTGCTATTTTGAATACCAAAATGCATTTGATTCTGTCCCACAGTCATGGTTAATAGAAGTCATTAAACTTCACCCAATACCAGTGAAATTATTTCAACACCTGATGAAATATTGGCATACTAGAATCACCCTGTCTATTGACAACCAAACAAGAACAACCACCATTATCAAAATAAACTGAGGCTTTTTCCAGGGTAACTCTCTAACCCCACTATGGATCTGTCTTGCTTTAAACCAGCTCTCTAATTTACTGAATTGGACAAAAATTAGGTATCAACTCAGAAACAATGAAGTGAATTATACCTTGATCCACTTTCTATACATGGACAAATTGAAATTATACACTTCTTCATCAGCAATTAATTCAAATAGTAGAACTATTTTCAAAGGATAAAAACATGGTCTTTGGACTAGATAAGGGCAGAACATTAAGCACAAAGAGAGGTGCAATAGAGCTAATAGAATTCAAAGCAGAGAAGCAGGATACAATACAACCTATATGGATGAATATGAAACATATAAGTATCTGCTGGGATATCACAAGCAAAGAAAATGGATTATAGTGTGATGAAGGGGAAAACTTTTGACAATTTATTTCAAGGCTTAAGGAAATCTGGCAAACAAAGCTCAACATTAAAAATACAACAAAGGCAATAAACTCTTTTGCTATACTCATGTTAGCATACTCATTTGGCATAATATCTTGGTCCAAAACCAATCTGGAAAATTTACAAAGAAGCGTAAGTAATGAAATGACAAATTTCAAAAAGTACTTTGTACATTCAAATGTACTTAGATTAACAGTACATGGAACGGAAGGAGGAAGAGGTATGACAGACATTAAAAAATTACACAATTGTCAGATCAAACTTCTAAGGATATATTTTCATCAACAAAAACAGGATTCAGCACTCTACATGAGCATATGCAAATCTTATAAGAAGTACACTCCACTAAACTTAAAGGAGAGCACAATGCGGAACAATGAAGAAGTTATCACTCCTGAAGTTGCTAATCAATGGAAGAGCATGACCATCCATGGAAGTCATTCCCATGATATGATCAGACTAAATGTCGACAAGGAAGCATCAAACATCTGGCTCAGAGTTGGAGACTGCTTCCCAGAAACAGAAGGGGTCCTTTTGGCAATACAAGACCAGGTGGTTAGCACAAAAAATTACCAAAAATATGTTATAAAAGACCAACAAATTCAAGATAATAAATGTAGAAATTACCAAGAGAAACCAACACATTACAGGATCCTGCAACAGTTCAACTCAATCTGATTGCTTACACAGGCACAATCAAGTGAAAAACATCATTCACCAAAATCTTATTTTAAAATACAAACTCATAACAGAAATAATACTTACTATAAATACAAGCCTGATCCAGTTTCAGAGTCAGAGTCCCATAAATTGGATTAAGACTGATCCATTATTACAGATAGGATGATCCATAACAACCATCCAGATGTAATAATACAGGATAAACAAAAAAGAACAACTTCCTTAATAGATATAGCCATACACACATAACTAACAGAAATCAATAAGTGAGAACATCAGATATATGCTGAATTAAAAGAGGAAATGGAAAGACAATGGAACATGAGCAGGGTGTGCATAGTCCTGATATTAATATCTACAACTGGTATCATCCCAAAGGCTCCACACAATAGCATTAAACGATTAGGGCTACACAGCAATATTTATGTAAATCTTCAGAAAGCCACAATACTAAACACCACTGGAATAGTATCGAATTTCCTAGCATTTGAGAAATGTGTGAGTATGGCTATGCCTGTAGCTTAGGTTTTATCAGCATGAGCTGAGAAAAAAATTAAAATAATAATAATAATAATAATAAATAAGACTCTCTGTTCAAGGGCATTGGCGTTTCCATACCAGACTGTGATGCAACCAACTGATATACTCTCCACCTCACAGTGGTAGAAGTTTGTCAAAGTTTTAGATGACATACTGTATCTCTATAAAGTAGAGATGCTGTCGTGCTTTCTTTGCAATGGCACTTAAGTGTGGGACCCAGGACAGATCCTCTGTAATGCTAACACTGAGGAATTTAAAGTTTATGTTGCTCTCTCACTCTGATCTCCCAATGAGGACTGGTTTTTGGACCTCTGATTTCCTCCTCCTGTAGTCGATAAGCAGCTCCTTGGTCTTGCTGACCTCGAGTGAGAGGTTGTTGTTGTGGCATCACTCAACCAGATTTTCACTCTCCCTCCTATCTGCTGATTCATCACCACATTTGATTTAGCCAATGACAGTGATGTCATCAGCAAACTTAACTATGGCATTGGAGCTATGCTTTGCCTCACAGTCATAAGTATAAAAGGGGAAGAAACCAAACTGGCTTCTTCCTTCTTGCTTTCCAGTTCTGATGAAGGGTTTCTGCCAGAAACATTGAGTATTTATTCATTTCCATAGATGTTGCCTGACCTGCTGAGTTCCTCCAGTATTAGGAGTGTTTAACCAGAGGGTTTATTTTTGCTATTTTTGGGCATTTTGCTATGAGGGCTGATTGATATGTTTGTGGCCTAAGGTAGAAGGATTAAATTACAGAAAACCTAGCACATTTATTTTTCAACATAGTCCCAACTTACATTTACACACTTAGTCCTGCGGTCGTGGAGCATACGGATCTCGGACCTCCAGAAAGTGTCCACAGATGGGTGATTGATAAGTTTGTGGCCTAAGGTAGAAGGAGATGAGTTATACAGTTCGCATCACATGCACATGCAGGTCAACTCTTTGAGTGATTAGGCAGAAAGTTTGAAATTAATAACATATCTTTCTACCTTAGGCCACGAACTTATCAATCGCCCCGATGAGTTATCCTCCCCTTCTTACCCTATCCCTGATATATTTGGTTTTCTCCCCCTCCTTTTTTTTCTTTTCTCTCCCTCTGCCCATCACTCTGCCTGTTCTCCATCTCCCTCTGGTGCTCCCCCCCCTTTCTTTCTCCCTAGGTCTCCCGTCCCATGATCCTTCCCCTTCTCCAGCTCTGTATCCCTTTTGCCAATCGCCTTTCCAACTCTTAGCTTCACCCCACCCCCTCCGGTCTTCTCCTATCATTTTGCATTTCCCTCTCCCCCTCCTACTTTCAAATCTCTCACTATCTTTTCTTTCAGTTAGCTCTGACGAAGGGTCTCAGCCCGAAACATCGACAGTGCTTCTCCCTATAGATGCTGCCTGGCCTGCTGCATTCCACCAGCATTTTGTGTGTGTCGCATGAATTTCCAGTATCTGCAGATTTCCTCGTATTTGCTTCCTGTCTTTTTCAATTGTTGTTATATGGTTGTTTTCTCCATTGTTCCAATAGCACAGCATGGCCTTACTGCTTGTCTTTTCCAGCTCAGTCTGCTTGTGTATCTCCTCTGCTATTTGTAACTGTAACGGTAGGAACTCGTATTCCTGAGACTTAAATTATTTCCAGTATATCCCAGTCAGTATCAGAAATGTAGTAGAAATCTCTGTCTCTTGTGCACCTCCAATAACCTGTTTTAATCCCATGTTACAAAGACCATTCCCTCCTCAAGTCTCAATTCTTTTTTCACCAATCATTTTCAGTGAAAATAGCATTAATTGTGAATAATTTCATTTTGCAACCCTGCACCAATATGAATGAATTTTAAGTGACTTCAAATAATTCTATTTTGGATCCTAACAGGAAAAGAGATGTATTTATCTGATTTTTCTGGACTAACTATTGCAGTAAGTGAAGTAATAAACGTATAGATGTAGAATATGCTGTATCTCCCACCTACGCCTGTTTGGATTGCTGAGTTATTTGGGGTACCGTCTCCCATTCTGCAGTCTTACTTTTTGATTACTTGGATCAGGTAAGATGAGACAGAAGGTCACATGCTAACCTTCAGACTGGAATTCTGGTCCCAGCCTTATCCCAAGCCCAGTTTCCAGGCTTGGAATTCCCATAAATAGGAATGGATTGTACTTGTGTGGACTTTTAAAAGACCCTCACAAAGTGCTTGTAACTAATGCTCAAGCTCATGGAATGGAAAGTAAGTTAATGAGCAAAGAAATAAAAGTGATTAGGGATAATGTATGTGCAGTTGGTAGAACGTACACTGGGCAAGACAAGAATGATCTGAACTGACGCTGCATCAGACCTTCACATTTACAATGCACTATAAAGTCATATATCCAAATTGCCAAGGGCACAAAGACTGACAATATTGCAGCAGTATAAATAGACCTAAGTAAAACTACAAACTAATTTTAACTAGATTGATGAACTGAAAAGGGAAGAAAAAAACTTTCAGAATATCTTAAAATGCTTCATGTTCAATGGAGTACTCTAAACCAGGATTCACTGTAGGAAGCTTGGCAAATAACTTGCACCAGCAAGGTCCCATGGTTAACAGTAAGATAATGATGCTTTGCAGGCAGCCTATAAAACTTCTAAATATGCTTCTTCTGAACTACCGTCACTGCAATCAGCAGCTTGTAACTTCCCCTTAAGTAACAGACTTTTGGACTCCCTTAATGAACTAGCGATTTCATGGTTTTCTGATGAAGTGGGGGCAGGATTTATCAGTATTTGTTAAGACATAATCTGATAAGAGCACATAAAATGCTGAAGGATCTCAGCAGGCCAGGCAGCATCTATAGAAAAAAAGTAGTTGACATTTCAGGCCAAAACCCAGGATTGGAGAAAAAAAACTGAGGAGTAGATTTAAAAGGTGGGGGGAGGGGAGAGAGAAACACCAGGAGATAAGTTAAGCTTGGAGGGGGAGGGATGAAGTAAAAAGCTGGGAAGTTGATTGATGATAGAAGGCCATGGAAGAAAGGACTGGGGGGAGGAGCACCAGAGGGTGGCAATGGCTGGTCAAGGAGTTAAGTGGGGGGGGGGGGCGTAAGGGGATGGGAAATGGTGAAGGGTGGGGTGGGAGATATTACCAGAAGTTTGAGAAATTGATGTTAATGCCAGCAGGTTGGAGGCTACCCAAATGGAATATAAGGTGTTGTTCCTCCAAACTAAGTGTAGTCTCATCACAACAGTGGAAGAGATCATGGATGGTCATATCGGAATAGGAATGGGAAATGGAATTAAAATGGGTGGCCACTGGGAAATCTCGCTTTTTCTGGCGGGCGGAGCACAGGACACCTCTGAGCCTTAATGGAGAATGAAATGATAAGCAGAGATTGCACAAATTAGAATTCCTGGAATTTGAAAGGTTGTAACTCTTTAACTGAATATATTGGGTGGGAAAACACATGGGGTAGGTACTGTGATTTTTTAACATTCACTTCAAAATTCAGGCTCATGGAATTGAAATTCAGGTAAGAAGTTAATTTATTGCTTTTGAGGAAATGTAGTGTGCTGCCTTTTTGATTCATTGCAGAGGTGTTGAATGTCGTTGAGGGTTGTTCGTAGATGGTACACATTGCAACCATGGTGCATTAGAAGTGGAGTGAGTATTTAGTGTTGTGGATGGAATTCCAATCAAAGCAATGTGTTTGTCTTGGATGGAGTTGTGATTCTTGAATGTTATTCACACTGCACTCAGCCAGATAAATGTAGAGTATTTCTTCATGTTCTGCATTGCATTGTGTAAATGAAATGGCTACTCCAGGAACATTGAATCCAGTTGTTCCACAGCTAGAAAAACATTGAATCCAGAATGACATCCATAAAGAAGCAGTAAGGTTGAAAAAAGCATATTTCACTCTCTCTGTCTGTACAATACACTGAAAATCTTTTAAAACTAAATATCTAATAAAAATGCACATCTGTATTTACATAATATATTTATTCACATGTATGGCTATGTTACAGTTAAATTCTTCAGCTTTTGTGTGCGTTTTGTAGCTTTTCTTGCATATGATCAAAATTCATCAAATAATTTATTTGCCAATTTATTCAATAAAAATGCAATTTTGAAGTCTAATTGCATGAAGATTTTAGATAGACATGTAATTAACATAATTAATGATATTTTTAAATATTCAGATTTTTTTATTTCTTATTCCTCTTTAGCTCCATGTATGCTATCATCAACATCCTATATAAAATACTGGTGGAACACAGCAGGCCAGACAGCATCTATAAGGAGAAGCACTGTCAACGTTTTGGGCCGAGACCCTTTGTCAGGATGAAGTTCCACCAGCATTTTGTGTGTGTTGTTTGAATTTCCAGCATCTGCAGATTTCCTCGTGTTTGCTCTTTAAAATCAACATCCTATCCCTGCTTGCAACATTATTATAACATTTCTTTAGCCTTGACTTTGCAACTATTTACCTCTCCCACTCCTCTTACCTTATGTAATATTCAAGGTTTTAAAACTCAAGTTTTCTATCATAGTTGCCCATGTTCTAATTCACACTATTAATTGTTCACACATCACCAACTTTATTGGTTCCAGATTAAGCAAAACCTCCGTTTAAAATTTTTCTTCCATTAAGATCCCTCAATGATCTCATCCCACCTGTGAAACCACCTCCTTCTCAATAGTTCTGAAATATCTCCACTTCTGGAGAATTTAAAAACACCACCACTGGTTAAATGCTTTCAGTTTCAAGTCCTGAACCTTCGGTACTCCTTAAACCTATCTTATTTTTCAGAACACATATTAAAGCACATCTCTTTGAAAAGGATTTTGGTCTTTGATCCTTCTATCACCTTCTGTGGTTCAACATCTGGTAAGCCTCCAGTTCAGTGCTTTGAGAAATCCTTCTAATGTGCTATTTTTGTCAGTATTGTGTACACAGTTTCCCAATTTATGCAATCCACAACTTTAAATTATCATGATTTTTTGCAATATTAACAACATATTTGCTTTCTTGAATTAAATAATATACTAACTTTAGTCATTTTTGCTTATTTCACAAGAGCTATCATTAATATATTCAGTTGAGAGCCAGGATCCAATTGCTCTGAAAACTCTAATTTATTGGGTGTGGCATAAAATGCAATATTTATTGTGTGTCTTATATCATGCACCACAATATACAAAGTTTCCAGCATGTGCCACAATGTACAATATTTATTGCATGTATCATGGCTGTGACATTTACCACATGCACCCCAATATACAATAATTACTGCATGTGCCACAGATACATTTATTACGATCAGAATGTTTTTTTTAATTGTCATGAATTTAAAGATAATTAAGAGAACAAGGCTTTAATTATAATGTGTTTTAGGGATTAGAAATAAATAATTGAAAATAACTAACTTTGTTTATCATGTGACAAAGATGAAAAAATGTTTCAAAAGTATAACTCCTACTTTTTAAAAAATTGTGAATATGTTGCATATCAAGTGGACATCCAAACACATAACATACTACATGCCTTAGTCATGCTCATATTCCATGTGCTACTGGTGACAGAATAGTATGTGAATCACACCGTTTGCAACATTAGTGAGGGTAGATATACTTTCAGAGCTAATGTCCACCAGAAAAATAACTGGGTAGGTAATGGTGCCTATATTATCACTGCCATTTTGGAGGTCAAACGTCCAGTTGTCTTTGATATCTTCACAGATACACACACACATTAGATAGCTGGAAGGATACACAACAGATCTATCAGAGGAATTATTATCC